>NC_060119.1:1156151758-1156462115 GCF_021461395.2 Schistocerca americana | reverse complement strand
TTCAGAAATGAAAAGACTGGTGATGGACAGATAAAAGTGGAAGAGGCTTAACCCATACAAGACCTGCCGTAAGGCAGGATACAATACTACTACTAGTATAAATTATTAGAAGAAGTTCAGAAATGAAAAGACTGGTGATGGACAGATAACAGTGGAAGAGGCTTAACCCATACAAGACCTGCCGAAAGGCAGGATACAATACTACTGCTACTATAAATTATTCTAAGAAATTCAGAAATGAAAAGACTGGTGATGGACAGATAAAAGTGGAAGAGGCTTAACCCATACAAGACCTGCCGTAGGGCAGTATACAATACTACTACTACTATAAATTATCCTAAGAAGTTCAGAAATGAAAAGACTGGTGATGGACAGATAAAAGTGGAAGAGGCTTAACCCATACAAGACCTGCCGTAAGGCAGGATACAATACTACTACTACTATAAATTATTCTAAGAAGTTCAGAAATGAAAAGACTGGCTATGGACAGATAAAAGTGGAAGAGGCTTAACCCATACAATACCTGCCATAAGGCAGGATACAATACTACTACTACTACTACTACTACTATAAATTATTCTAAGAAGTTCAGAAATCAAAAGACTGCCTATGGACAGATAAAAGTGGAAGAGGCTTAACCCATACAAGACCTGCCGTAAGGCAGGATACAATACTACTACTACTATAAATTATTCTAAGAAGTTCAGAAATGAAAAGACTGGTGATGGACAGATAAAAGTGGAAGAGGCTTAACCCATACAAGACCTGCCGTAAGGCAGGATACAATACTACTACTACTATAAATTATTCTAAGAAATTCAGAAATGAAAAGACTGGCTATGGACAGATAAAAGTGGAAGAACTTAACCCATACAAGACCTGCCGTAAGACAGGATACAATACTACTACTAGTATAACTTATTCTAAGAAGTTCAGAAATGAAAAGACTGTCTATGGACATATAAAAGTGGAAAGGCTTAACCCATACAACACCTGCCATAAGGCAGGATACAATACTACTGCTACTACTACTACTACTACTACTATAAATTATTCTAAGAACTTCAGAAATGAAAACACTGGCTATGGACAGATAAAAGTGGAAGAGGCTTAACCCATACAAGACCTGCCGTAAGGCAGGATACAATACTACTACTACTATAAATTATTCTAAGAAGTTCAGAAATGAAAAGACTGGTGATGGTCAGATAAAAGTGGAAGAGGCTTAACCCATATAAGACCTGCCGTAAGGCAGGATACAATACTACTACTACTATAAATTATTCTAAGAAGTTCAGATATGAAAAGACTGGTGATGGACAGATAAATGTGGAAGAGGCTTAACCCATACAAGACCTGCCATAAGGCAGGATACAATACTACTACTACTACTACTACTACTAATACTACTACTATAAATTATTCTAAGAAGTTCAGAAATGAAAACACTGGCTATGGACAGATAAAAGTGGAAGAGGCTTAACCCATACAAGACCTGCCGTAAGGCAGGATACAATACTACTACTACTATAAATTATTCTAAGAAGTTCAGAAATGAAAAGACTGGTGATGGACAGATAAAAGTGGAAGAGGCTTAACCCATACAAGACCTGCCGTAAGGCAGGATACAATACTACTACTACTATAAATTATTCGAAGAAGTTCAGAAATGAAAAGACTGGTGATGGACAGATAACAGTGGAAGAGGCTTAACCCATACAAGACCTGCCGTAAGGCAGGACACAATACTACTGCTACTATAAATTATTCTAAGAAATTCAGAAATGAAAACACTGGTGATGGACAGATAAAAGTGGAAGAGGCTTAACCCATACAATACCTGCCGCAAGGCAGGATACAATACTACTACTACTATAAATTATTCTAAGAAGTTCAGAAATGAAAAGACTGGTTATGGACAGATAAAAGTGGAAGAGGCTTAACCCATACAAGACCCCCCATAAGGCAGGATACAATACTACTACTACTACAAATTATTCTAAGAAATTCAGAAATGAAAAGACTGGCTATGGACAGATAAAAGTGGAAGAGGCTTAACCCATACAAGACCTGCCGTAAGGAAGGATACAATACTACTACTACTATAAATTATTCTAAGAAGTTCAGAAATGAAAAGACTGGTGATGGACAGAGAAAAGTGGAAGAGGCTTAACCCATACAAGACCTGCCGTAAGGCAGGATACAATACTACGACTACTATAAATTATTCGAAGAAGTTCAGAAATGAAAAGACTGGTGATGGACAGATAACAGTGGAAGAGGCTTTACCCATACAAGAACTGCCGTAAGGCAGGATACAATACTACTGCTACTATAAATTATTCCAAGAAATTCAGAAATGAAAAGACTGGTGATGGACAGATAAAAGTGGAAGAGGCTTAACCCATACAAGACCTGCCGTAAGGCAGGATACAATACTACTACTACTATAAATTATTCTAAGAAGTTCGGAAATGAAAAGACTGGTTATGGACAGATAAAAGTGGAAGAGGCTTAACCCATACAAGACCCCCCATAAGGCAGGATACAATACTACTACTACTACTACAAATTATTCTAAGAAATTCAGAAATGAAAAGAATGGCTATGGACAGATAAAAGTGGAAGAGGCTTAACCCATACAATACCTGCCGTAAGGCAGGATAATATACTACTACTACTACTACTACTATAAATTATTCTAAGAAGTTCAGAAATGAAAAGACTGGCTATGGACAGATAAAAGTGGAAGAGGCTTAACCCATACAAGACCTGCCGTAAGGCAGTATACAAACTACTACTACTATAAATTTTCCTAAGAAGTTCAGAAATGAAAAGACTGTCTATGGACATATAAAAGTGGAAGAGGCTTAACCCATACAAGACGTGCCATAAGGCAAGATACAATACTACTAATACTACTACTACTACTACTACTACTACTACTATAAATTATTGTAAGAAGTTCAGAAATGAAAAGACTGGCTATGGACAGATAAAAGGGGAAGAAGCTTAACCCATACAAGACCTGCCGTAAGGCAGGATACAATACTACTACTACTATAAATTATTCGAAGAAGTTCAGAAATGAAAAGACTGGTGATGGACAGATAAAAGTGGACGAGGCTTAACCCATACAAGACCTGCCGTAAGGCAGTATACAATACTACTACTACTATAAATTATTCGAAGAAGTTCAGAAATGAAAAGACTGTCTATGGACATATAAAAGTGGAAGAGGCTTAACCCATACAAGACCTGCCATAAGGCAGTATACAATACTACTACTACTATAAATTATCCTAAGAAGTTCAGAAACGAAAAGACTGTCTATGGACATATAAAAGTGGAAGAGGCTTAACCCATACAAGACCTGCCATAAGGCAGGATACAATACTACTACTACTACTACTACTACTACTACTATACATTATTCTAAGAAGTTCAGAAATCAAAAGACTGGCTATGGACAGATAAAAGTGGAAGAGGCTTAACCCATACAAGACCTGCCGTAAGGCAGGATATAATACTACTACTACTATAAATTATTCTAAGAAGTTCAGAAATGAAAAGACTGGTAATGGACAGATAAAAGTGGAAGAGGCTTAACCCATACAAGACCTGCCGTAAGGCAGGATACAATACTACTACTACTATACATTATTCTAAGAAGTTCAGAAATGAAAAGACTGGCTATGGACAGATAAAAGTGGAAGAGGCTTAACCCATACAGGACCTGCCGTAAGGCAGTATACAATACTACTACTACTATAAATTATCCTAAGAAGTTCAGAAATGAAAACACTGGCTATGGACAGATAAAAGTGGAAGAGGCTAAACCCATACAAGACCTGCCGTAAGGCAGGATACAATACTACTACTACTATAAATTATTCTAAGAAGTTCAGAAATGAAAAGACTGGTGATGGACAGATAAAAGTGGAAGAGGCTTAACCCATACAAGACCTGCCGTAAGGCAGGATACAATACTACTACTACTATAAATTATTCGAAGAAGTTCAGAAATGAAAACACTGGTGATGGACAGATAACAGTGGAAGAGGCTTAACCCATACAAGACCTGCCGTAAGGCAGGATGCAATACTACTACTACTATAAATTATTCTAAGAAATTCAGAAATGAAAAGACTGGTGATGGACAGATAAAAGTGGAAGAGGCTTAACCCATACAAGACCCCCCATAAGGCAGGATACAATACTACTACTACTACAAATTATTCTAAGAAATTCAGAAATGAAAAGACTGGCTATGGACAGATAAAAGTGGAAGAGGCTTAACCCATAAAAGACCTGCCGTAAGGCAGGATACAATACTACTACTACTACTACTACTATAAATTATTCTAAGAAGTTCAGAAATGAAAAGACTGGCTATGGACAGATAAAAGTGGAAGAGGCTTAACCCATACAAGACCTGCCATAAGGCAGTATACAATACTACTACTACTATAAATTATCCTAAGAAGTTCTGAAATGAAAAGACTGCCAATGGACATATAAAAGTGGAAGAGGCTTAACCCATACAAGACCTGCCATAAGGCAAGATACAATACTACTACTACTATTACTACTACTACTACTATAAATTATTGTAAGAAGTTCAGAAATGAAAAGACTGGCTATGGACAGATAAAAGGGGAAGAGGCTTAACCCATACAAGACCTGCCGTAAGGCAGGATACAATACTACTACTACTATAAATTATTCGAAGAAGTTCAGAAATGAAAAGACTGATGATGGACAGATAAAAGTGGACGAGGCTTAACCCATACAAGACCTGCCGTAAGGCAGTATACAATACTACTACTACTATAAATTATTCGAAGAAGTGCAGAAATGAAAAGACTGTCTATGGACTTATAAAAGTGGAAGAGGCTTAACCCATACAAGACCTGCCGTAAGGCAGGATACAATACTACTACTACTATAAATAATTCTAAGAAGTTCAGAAATGAAAAGACTGGTGATGGACAGATAAAACTGGAAGAGGCTTAACCCATACAAGACCTGCCGTAAGGCAGGATACAATACTACTACTACTATAAATTATTCGAAGAAGTTCAGAAATGAAAACACTGGTGATGGACAGATAACAGTGGAAGAGGCTTAACCCATACAAGACCTGCCGTAAGGCAGGATGCAATACTACTACTACTATAAATTATTCGAAGAAGTGCAGAAATGAAAAGACTGTCTATGGACTTATAAAAGTGGAAGAGGCTTAACCCATACAAGACCTGCCGTAAGGCAGTATACAATACTACTACTACTATAAATTATTCGAAGAAGTGCAGAAATGAAAAGACTGTCTATGGACTTATAAAAGTGGAAGAGGCTTAACCCATACAAGACCTGCCGTAAGGCAGTATACAATACTACTACTACTATAAATTATTCGAAGAAGTGCAGAAATGAAAAGACTGTCTATGGACTTATAAAAGTGGACGAGGCTTAACCCATACAAGACCTGCCGTAAGGCAGTATACAATACTACTACTACTATAAATTATTCGAAGAAGTGCAGAAATGAAAAGACTGTCTATGGACTTATAAAAGTGGAAGAGGCTTAACCCATACAAGACCTGCCGTAAGGCAGGATACAATACTACTACTACTATAAATAATTCTAAGAAGTTCAGAAATGAAAAGACTGGTGATGGACAGATAAAACTGGAAGAGGCTTAACCCATACAAGACCTGCCGTAAGGCAGGATACAATACTACTACTACTATAAATTATTCGAAGAAGTTCAGAAATGAAAACACTGGTGATGGACAGATAACAGTGGAAGAGGCTTAACCCATACAAGACCTGCCGTAAGGCAGGATGCAATACTACTACTACTATAAATTATTCGAAGAAGTGCAGAAATGAAAAGACTGTCTATGGACTTATAAAAGTGGAAGAGGCTTAACCCATACAAGACCTGCCGTAAGGCAGTATACAATACTACTACTACTATAAATTATTCGAAGAAGTGCAGAAATGAAAAGACTGTCTATGGACTTATAAAAGTGGACGAGGCTTAACCCATACAAGACCTGCCGTAAGGCAGTATACAATACTACTACTACTATAAATTATTCGAAGAAGTGCAGAAATGAAAAGACTGTCTATGGACTTATAAAAGTGGAAGAGGCTTAACCCATACAAGACCTGCCGTAAGGCAGGATACAATACTACTACTACTATAAATAATTCTAAGAAGTTCAGAAATGAAAAGACTGGTGATGGACAGATAAAACTGGAAGAGGCTTAACCCATACAAGACCTGCCGTAAGGCAGGATACAATACTACTACTACTATAAATTATTCGAAGAAGTTCAGAAATGAAAACACTGGTGATGGACAGATAAAAGTGGAAGAGGCTTAACCCATACAAGACCTGCCGTAAGGCAGGATACAATACTACTACTACTATATATTATTCTAAGAAGTTCAGAAATGAAAAGACTGGCTATGGACAGATAAAAGTGGAAGAGGCTTAACCCATACAGGACCTGCCGTAAGGCAGTATACAATACTACTACTACTATAAATTATCCTAAGAAGTTCAGAAATGAAAACACTGGCTATGGACAGATAAAAGTGGAAGAGGCTAAACCCATACAAGACCTGCCGTAAGGCAGGATACAATACTACTACTACTATAAATTATTCTAAGAAGTTCAGAAATGAAAAGACTGGTGATGGACAGATAAAAGTGGAAGAGGCTTAACCCATACAAGACCTGCCGTAAGGCAGGATACAATACTACTACTACTATAAATTATTCGAAGAAGTTCAGAAATGAAAACACTGGTGATGGACAGATAACAGTGGAAGAGGCTTAACCCATACAAGACCTGCCGTAAGGCAGGATGCAATACTACTACTACTATAAATTATTCTAAGAAATTCAGAAATGAAAAGACTGGTGATGGACAGATAAAAGTGGAAGAGGCTTAACCCATACAAGACCCCCCATAAGGCAGGATACAATACTACTACTACTACAAATTATTCTAAGAAATTCAGAAATGAAAAGACTGGCTATGGACAGATAAAAGTGGAAGAGGCTTAACCCATAAAAGACCTGCCGTAAGGCAGGATACAATACTACTACTACTACTACTACTATAAATTATTCTAAGAAGTTCAGAAATGAAAAGACTGGCTATGGACAGATAAAAGTGGAAGAGGCTTAACCCATACAAGACCTGCCATAAGGCAGTATACAATACTACTACTACTATAAATTATCCTAAGAAGTTCTGAAATGAAAAGACTGCCAATGGACATATAAAAGTGGAAGAGGCTTAACCCATACAAGACCTGCCATAAGGCAAGATACAATACTACTACTACTATTACTACTACTACTACTATAAATTATTGTAAGATGTTCAGAAATGAAAAGACTGGCTATGGACAGATAAAAGGGGAAGAGGCTTAACCCATACAAGACCTGCCGTAAGGCAGGATACAATACTACTACTACTATAAATTATTCGAAGAAGTTCAGAAATGAAAAGACTGGTGATGGACAGATAAAAGTGGACGAGGCTTAACCCATACAAGACCTGCCGTAAGGCAGTATACAATACTACTACTACTATAAATTATTCGAAGAAGTGCAGAAATGAAAAGACTGTCTATGGACTTATAAAAGTGGAAGAGGCTTAACCCATACAAGACCTGCCGTAAGGCAGGATACAATACTACTACTACTATAAATAATTCTAAGAAGTTCAGAAATGAAAAGACTGGTGATGGACAGATAAAACTGGAAGAGGCTTAACCCATACAAGACCTGCCGTAAGGCAGGATACAATACTACTACTACTATAAATTATTCTAAGAAGTTCTGAAATGAAAAGACTGGCTATGGACAAATAAAAGTGGAAGAGCTTAACCCATACAAGACCTGCCGTAAGACAGGATACAGTACTACTACTGGTATAACTTATTCTAAGAAGTTCAGAAATGAAAAGAATGGCTATGGACAGATAAAACTGGAAGAGGCTTAACCCATACAAGACCTGCCGTAAGGCAGTATACAATACTACTACTACTATAAATTATCCTAAGAAGTTCAGAAATGAAAAGACTGGCTATGGACAGATAAAAGTGGAAGAGCTTAACCCATACAAGACCTCCCGTAAGGCAGGATACAATACTACTACTACTATAAATTATTCTAAGAAGTTCAGAAATGAAAAGACTGGCTATGGACAGATAAAAGTGGAAGAGTCTTAACCCATACAAGACCTGCCGTAAGGCAGTATACAATACTACTACTACTATAAATTATCCTAAGAAGTTCAGAAATGAAAAGACTGTCTATGGACATATAAATGTGGAAGAGGCTTAACCCATTCAAGACCTGCCATAAGGCAGGATACAATACTACTACTACAACTACTACTACTACTACTACTGCTATAAACTATTCTAAGAAGTTCAGAAATGAAAACACTGGCAATGGACAGATAAAAGTGGAAGAGGCTTAACCCATACAAGACCTGCCGTAAGGCAGGTTACAATACTACTGCTACTATACCTATTATTCTAAGAAATTCAGAAATGAAAAGACTGGTGATGGACAGATAAAAGTGGAAGAGGCTTAACCCATACAAAACCTGCCGCAAGGCAGGATACAATACTACTACTACTATAAATTATTCTAAGAAGTTCAGAAATGAAAGACTGGTTATGGACAGATAAAAGTGGAAGAGGCTTAACCCATACAAGACCCCCCATAAGGCAGGATACAATACTACTACTACTACAAATTATTCTAAGAAATTCAGAAATGAAAAGACTGGCTATGGACAGGTAAAAGTGGAAGAGGCTTAACCCATACAAGACCTGCCGTAAGGCAGGATACAATACTACTACTACTACTACTACTATAAATTATTCTAAGAAGTTCAGAAATGAAAAGACTGGCTATGGACAGATAAAAGTGGAAGAGGCTTAACCCATACAAGACCTGCCGTAAGGCAGTATACAATACTAATACTACTATAAATTATCCTAAGAAGTTCAGAAATGAAAAGACTGTCTATGGACATATAAAAGTGGAAGAGGCTTAACCCATACAAGACCTGCCATAAGGCAAGATACATTACTACTACTACTACTACTACTACTACTACTATAAATTATTGTAAGAAGTTCAGAAATGAAAAGACTGGCTATGGACAGATAAAAGGGGAAGAGGTTTAACCCATACAAGACCTGCCGTAAGGCAGGATACAATACTACTACTACTATATTTTATTCGAAGAAGTTCAGAAATGAAAAGACTGGTGATGGACAGATAAAAGTGGACGAGGCTTAACCCATACAAGACCTGCCGTAAGGCAGTATACAATACTACTACTACTATAAATTATTCGAAGAAGTTCAGAAATGAAAAGACTGTCTATGGACATATAAAAGTGGAAGAGGCTTAACCCATACAAGCTAGACCTGCCATAAGGCAGTATACAATACTACTACTACTATAAATTATCCTAAGCAGTTCAGAAATGAAAAGAATGTCTATGGACATATAAAAGTGGAAGAGGCTTAACCCATACAAGACCTGCCATAAGTCAGGATACAATACTACTACTACTACTACTACTACTATAAATTATTCTAAGAAGTTCAGAAATCAAAAGACTGGCTATGGACAGATAAAAGTGGAAGAGGCTTAACCCATACAAGACCTTCCGTAAGGCAGGATACAATACTACTACTACTATAAATTATTCTAAGAAGTTCAGAAATGAAAAGACTGGTGATGGACAGATAAAAGTGGAAGAGGCTTAACCCATACAAGACCAGCCGTAAGGCAGGATACAATACTACTACTACTATAAATTATTCTAAGAAGTTCAGAAATGAAAAGACTGGCTATGGACAGATAAAAGTGGAAGAGGCTTAACCCATACAAGACCTGCCATAAGGCAGGATACAATACTACTACTACTACTACTACTACTACTACTACTACTACTACTATAAATTATTCTAAGAAGTTCAGAAATGAAAACACTGGGTATGGACGGATAAAAGTGGAAGAGGCTTAACCCATACAAGACCTGCCGTAAGGCAGGATACAATACTACTACTACTATAAATTATTCTAAGAAGTTCAGAAATGAAAAGACTGGTGATGGACAGATAAAAGTGGAAGAGGCTTAACCCATACAAGACCTGCCGTAAGGCAGGATACAATACTACTACTACTATAAATTATTCGAAGAAGTTCAGAAATGAAAAGACTGGTGATGGACAGATAACAGTGGAAGAGGCTTAACCCATACAAGACCTGCCGTAAGGCAGGATACAATACTACTACTACTATAAATTATTCTAAGAAATTCAGAAATGAAAAGACTGGTGATGGACAGATAAAAGTGGAAGAGGCTTAACCCATACAAGACCTGCCGTAAGGCAGGATACAATACTACTACTACTATAAATTATTCTAAGAAGTTCAGAAATGAAAAGACTGGTTATGGACAGATAAAAGTGGAAGAGGCTTAACCCATACAAGACCCCCCATAAGGCAGGATACAATACTACTTCTACTACAAATTATTCTAAGAAATTCAGAAATGAAAAGACTGGCTATGGACAGATAAAAGTGGAAGAGGCTTAACCCATACAAGACCTGCCGTAAGGCAGGATACAATACTACTACTACTACTACTACTACTATACATTATTCTAAGAAGTTCAGAAATGAAAAGACTGGCTATGGACTGATAAAAGTGGAAGAGGCTTAACCCATACAAGACCTGCCGTAAGGCAGTATACAATACTACTACTACTATAAATTACCCTAAGAAGTTCAGAAATGAAAAGACTGTCTATGGACATATAAAACGGGAGGAGGCTTAACCCATACAAGACCTGCCATAAGGCAAGATACAATACTACTACTACCATTACTACTACTACTACTACTATAAATTATTGTAAGAAGTTCAGAAATGAAAAGCCTTGCTATGGACAGATAAAAGGGGAAGAGGCTTAACCCATACAAGACCTGCCGTAAGGCAGGATACAATACTACTACTACTATAAATTATTCGAAGAAGTTCAGAAATGAAAAGACTGGTGATGGACAGATAAAAGTGGACGAGGCTTAACCCATACAAGACCTGCCGTAAGGCAGTATACAATACTACTACTACTATAAATTATTCGAAGAAGTTCAGAAATGAAAAGGCTGTCTATGGACATATAAAAGTGGAAGAGGCTTAACCCATACAAGACCTGCCATAAGGCAGTATACAATACTACTACTACTATAAATTATCCTAAGACGTTCAGAAATGAAAAGACTGTCTATGGACATATAAAAGTGGAAGAGGCCTAACCCATACAAGACCTGCCATAAGGCAGGATACAATACTACTACTACTACTACTACTACTGCTACTATAAATGATTCTAAGAAGTTCAGAAATCAAAAGACTGGCTATGGACAGATAAAAGTGGAAGAGTCCTAACCCATACAAGACCTGCCGTAAGGCAGGATACAATACTACTACTACTATAAATTATTCTAAGAAGTTCAGAAATGAAAAGACAGGCTCTGGACAGATAAAAGTGGAAGAGGCTTAACCCATACAAGACCTGCCGTAAGGCAGTATACAATACTACTACTACTATAAATTATCCTAAGAAGTTCAGAAATGAAAAGACTGTCTATGGACATATAAAAGTGGAAGAGGCTTAACCCATACAAGACCTGCCATAAGGCAGGATACAATACCACTACTACTACTACTACTACTACTACTACTACTATAAATTATTCTAAGAAGTTCAGAAATGAAAACACTGGCTATGGACAGATAAAAGTGGAAGAGGCTTAACCCATACAAGACCTGCCGTAAGGCAGGATACAATACTACTACTACTATAAATTATTCTAAGAAGTTCAGAAATGAAAAGACTGGTGATGGACAGATAAAAGTGGAAGAGGCTTAACCCATACAAGACCTGCCGTAAGGCAGGATTCAATACTACTACTACTATAAATTATTCGAAGAAGTTCAGAAATGAAAAGACTGGTGATGGACAGATAAGAGTGGAAGAGGCTTAACCCATACAAGACCTGCCGTAAGGCAGGATACAATACTACTACTGCTATAAATTATTCTAAGAAATTCAGAAGTGAAAAGACTGGTTATGGACAGATAAAAGTGGAAGAGGCTTAACCCATACAAGACCCCCCATAAGGCAGGATACAATACTACTACTACTACAAATTATTCTAAGAAATTCAGAAATGAAAAGACTGGCTATGGACAGATAAAAGTGGAAGAGGCTTAACCCATACAAGACCTGCCGTAAGGCAGGATACAATACTACTACTACTACTACTACTATAAATTATTCTAAGAAGTTCAGAAATGAAAAGACTGGCATTGGACAGATAAAAGTGGAAGAGGCTTAACCCATACAAGACCTGCCGTAAGGCAGTATACAATACTACTACTACTATAAATTATCCTAAGAAGTTCAGAAATGAAAAGACTGTCTATGGACATATAAAAGTGGAAGAGTCTTAACCCATACAAGACCTGCCATAAGGCAAGATACAATACTACTACTACTATTACTACTACTACTACTATAAATTATTGTAAGAGGTTCAGAAATGAAAAGACTGGCTACGGACAGATAAAAGGGGAAGAGGCTTAACCCATACAAGACCTGCCGTAAGTCAGGATACAATACTACTACTACTATAAATTATTCGAAGAAGTTCAGAAATGAAAAGACTGGTGATGGACAGATAAAAGTGGACGAGGCTTAACCCATACAAGACCTGCAGTAAGGCAGTATACAATACTACTACTACTATAAATTTTTCGAAGAAGTTCAGAAATGAAAAGACTGTCTATGGACATATAAAAGTGGAAGAGGCTTAACCCATACAAGACCTGCCATAAGGCAGTATACAATACTACTACTACTATAAATTATTCGAAGAAGTTCAGAAATGAAAAGACTGGTGATGGACAGATAAAAGTGGACGAGGCTTAACCCATACAAGACCTGCCGTAAGGCAGTATACAATACTACTACTACTATAAATTATTCGAAGAAGTTCAGAAATGAAAAGACTGTCTATGGACATATAAAAGTGGAAGAGGCTTAACCCATACAAGCAAGACCTGCCATAAGGCAGTATACAATACTACTACTACTATAAATTATCCTAAGCAGTTCAGAAATGAAAAGAATGTCTATGGACATATAAAAGTGGAAGAGGCTTAACCCATACAAGACCTGCCATAAGGCAGGATACAATACTACTACTACTACTACTACTACTATAAATTATTCTAAGAAGTTCAGAAATCAAAAGACTGGCTATGGACAGATAAAAGTGGAAGAGGCTTAACCCATACAAGACCTTCCGTAAGGCAGGATACAATACTACTACTACTATAAATTATTCTAAGAAGTTCAGAAATGAAAAGACTGGTGATGGACAGATAAAAGTGGAAGAGGCTTAACCCATACAAGACCAGCCGTAAGGCAGGATACAATACTACTACTACTATAAATTATTCTAAGAAGTTCAGAAATGAAAAGACTGGCTATGGACAGATAAAAGTGGAAGAGGCTTAACCCATACAAGACCTGCCATAAGGCAGGATACAATACTACTACTACTACTACTACTACTACTACTATAAATTATTCTAAGAAGTTCAGAAATGAAAACACTGGGTATGGACGGATAAAAGTGGAAGAGGCTTAACCCATACAAGACCTGCCGTAAGGCAGGATACAATACTACTACTACTATAAATTATTCTAAGAAGTTCAGAAATGAAAAGACTGGTGATGGACAGATAAAAGTGGAAGAGGCTTAACCCATACAAGACCTGCCGTAAGGCAGGATACAATACTACTACTACTATAAATTATTCGAAGAAGTTCAGAAATGAAAAGACTGGTGATGGACAGATAACAGTGGAAGAGGCTTAACCCATACAAGACCTGCCGTAAGGCAGGATACAATACTACTACTACTATAAATTATTCTAAGAAATTCAGAAATGAAAAGACTGGTGATGGACAGATAAAAGTGGAAGAGGCTTAACCCATACAAGACCTGCCGTAAGGCAGGATACAATACTACTACTACTATAAATTATTCTAAGAAGTTCAGAAATGAAAAGACTGGTTATGGACAGATAAAAGTGGAAGAGGCTTAACCCATACAAGACCCCCCATAAGGCAGGATACAATACTACTTCTACTACAAATTATTCTAAGAAATTCAGAAATGAAAAGACTGGCTATGGACAGATAAAAGTGGAAGAGGCTTAACCCATACAAGACCTGCCGTAAGGCAGGATACAATACTACTACTACTACTACTACTACTATACATTATTCTAAGAAGTTCAGAAATGAAAAGACTGGCTATGGACAGATAAAAGTGGAAGAGGATTAACCCATACAAGACCTGCCGTAAGGCAGTATACAATACTACTACTACTATAAATTACCCTAAGAAGTTCAGAAATGAAAAGACTGTCTATGGACATATAAAACGGGAAGAGGCTTAACCCATACAAGACCTGCCATAAGGCAAGATACAATACTACTACTACCATTACTACTACTACTACTACTATAAATTATTGTAAGAAGTTCAGAAATGAAAAGCCTTGCTATGGACAGATAAAAGGGGAAGAGGCTTAACCCATACAAGACCTGCCGTAAGGCAGGATACAATACTACTACTACTATAAATTATTCGAAGAAGTTCAGAAATGAAAAGACTGGTGATGGACAGATAAAAGTGGACGAGGCTTAACCCATACAAGACCTGCCGTAAGGCAGTATACAATACTACTACTACTATAAATTATTCGAAGAAGTTCAGAAATGAAAAGGCAGTCTATGGACATATAAAAGTGGAAGAGGCTTAACCCATACAAGACCTGCCATAAGGCAGTATACAATACTACTACTACTATAAATTATCCTAAGACGTTCAGAAATGAAAAGACTGTCTATGGACATATAAAAGTGGAAGAGGCCTAACCCATACAAGACCTGCCATAAGGCAGGATACAATACTACTACTACTACTACTACTACTGCTACTATAAATGATTCTAAGAAGTTCAGAAATCAAAAGACTGGCTATGGACAGATAAAAGTGGAAGAGTCTTAACCCATACAAGACCTGCCGTAAGGCAGGATACAATACTACTACTACTATAAATTATTCTAAGAAGTTCAGAAATGAAAAGACAGGCTATGGACAGATAAAAGTGGAAGAGGCTTAACCCATACAAGACCTGCCGTAAGGCAGTATACAATTCTACTACTACTATAAATTATCCTAAGAAGTTCAGAAATGAAAAGACTGTCTATGGACATATAAAAGTGGAAGAGGCTTAACCCATACAAGACCTGCCATAAGGCAGGATACAATACCACTACTACTACTACTACTACTACTACTACTACTATAAATTATTCTAAGAAGTTCAGAAATGAAAACACTGGCTATGGACAGATAAAAGTGGAAGAGGCTTAACCCATACAAGACCTGCCGTAAGGCAGGATACAATACTACTACTACTATAAATTATTCTAAGAAGTTCAGAAATGAAAAGACTGGTGATGGACAGATAAAAGTGGAAGAGGCTTAACCCATACAAGACCTGCCGTAAGGCAGGATTCAATACTACTACTACTATAAATTATTCGAAGAAGTTCAGAAATGAAAAGACTGGTGATGGACAGATAAGAGTGGAAGAGGCTTAACCCATACAAGACCTGCCGTAAGGCAGGATACAATACTACTACTGCTATAAATTATTCTAAGAAATTCAGAAGTGAAAAGACTGGTTATGGACAGATAAAAGTGGAAGAGGCTTAACCCATACAAGACCCCCCATAAGGCAGGATACAATACTACTACTACTACAAATTATTCTAAGAAATTCAGAAATGAAAAGACTGGCTACGGACAGATAAAAGTGGAAGAGGCTTAACCCATACAAGACCTGCCGTAAGGCAGGATACAATACTACTACTACTACTACTACTATAAATTATTCTAAGAAGTTCAGAAATGAAAAGACTGGCATTGGACAGATAAAAGTGGAAGAGGCTTAACCCATACAAGACCTGCCGTAAGGCAGTATACAATACTACTACTACTATAAATTATCCTAAGAAGTTCAGAAATGAAAAGACTGTCTATGGACATATAAAAGTGGAAGAGTCTTAACCCATACAAGACCTGCCATAAGGCAAGATACAATACTACTACTACTATTACTACTACTACTACTATAAATTATTGTAAGAGGTTCAGAAATGAAAAGACTGGCTATGGACAGATAAAAGGGGAAGAGGCTTAACCCATACAAGACCTGCCGTAAGTCAGGATACAATACTACTACTACTATAAATTATTCGAAGAAGTTCAGAAATGAAAAGACTGGTGATGGACAGATAAAAGTGGACGAGGCTTAACCCATACAAGACCTGCAGTAAGGCAGTATACAATACTACTACTACTATAAATTTTTCGATGAAGTTCAGAAATGAAAAGACTGTCTATGGACATATAAAAGTGGAAGAGGCTTAACCCATACAAGACCTGCCATAAGGCAGTATACAATACTACTACTACTATAAATTATCCTAAGAAGTTCAGAAATGGAAAGACTGTCTATGGACATATAAAAGTGGAAGAGGCTTAACCCATACAAGACCTGCCATAAGGCAGGATACAATACTACTACTACTACTACTACTACTACTACTACTACTACTACTACTACTACTACTATAAATTATTCTAAGAAGTTCAGAAATCAAAAGACTGGCTATGGACAGATAAAAGTGGAAGAGACTTAACCCATACAAGACCTGCCGTAAGGCAGTATACAATACTACTACTACTATAAATTATTCGAAGAAGTTCAGAAATGAAAAGACTGGTGATGGACAGATAAAAGTGGATGAGGCTTAACCCATACAAGACCTGCCGTAAGGCAGTATACAATACTACTACTACTATAAATTATTCGAAGAAGTTCAGAAATGAAAAGGCTGTCTATGGACATATAAAAGTGGAAGAGGCTTAACCCATACAAGACCTGCCATAAGGCAGTATACAATACTACTACTACTATAAATTATCCTAAGACGTTCAGAAATGAAAAGACTGTCTATGGACATATAAAAGTGGAAGAGGCCTAACCCATACAAGACCTGCCATAAGGCAGGATACAATACTACTACTAATACTACTACTACTACTGCTACTATAAATGATTCTAAGAAGTTCAGAAATCAAAAGACTGGCTATGGACAGATAAAAGTGGAAGAGTCTTATCCCATACAAGACCTGCCGTAAGGCAGGATACAATACTACTACTACTATAAATTATTCTAAGAAGTTCAGAAATGAAAAGACAGGCTATGGACAGATAAAAGTGGAAGAGGCTTAACCCATACAAGACCTGCCGTAAGGCAGTATACAATACTACTACTACTATAAATTATCCTAAGAAGTTCAGAAATGAAAAGACTGTCTATGGACATATAAAAGTGGAAGAGGCTTAACCCATACAAGACCTGCCATAAGGCAGGATACAATACCACTACTACTACTACTACTACTACTACTACTACTACTATAAATTATTCTAAGAAGTTCAGAAATGAAAACACTGGCTATGGACAGATAAAAGTGGAAGAGGCTTAACCCATACAAGACCTGCCGTAAGGCAGGATACAATACTACTACTACTATAAATTATTCTAAGAAATTCAGAAGTGAAAAGACTGGTTATGGACAGATAAAAGTGGAAGAGGCTTAACCCATACAAGACCCCCCATAAGGCAGGATACAATACTACTACTACTACAAATTATTCTAAGAAATTCAGAAATGAAAAGACTGGCTATGGACAGATAAAAGTGGAAGAGGCTTAACCCATACAAGACCTGCCGTAAGGCAGTATACAATACTACTACTACTATAAATTATCCTAAGAAGTTCAGAAATGAAAAGACTGTCTATGGACATATAAAAGTGGAAGAGTCTTAACCCATACAAGACCTGCCATAAGGCAAGATACAATACTACTACTACTATTACTACTACTACTACTATAAATTATTGTAAGAGGTTCAGAAATGAAAAGACTGGCTATGGACAGATAAAAGGGGAAGAGGCTTAACCCATACAAGACCTGCCGTAAGTCAGGATACAATACTACTACTACTATAAATTATTCGAAGAAGTTCAGAAATGAAAAGACTGGTGATGGACAGATAAAAGTGGACGAGGCTTAACCCATACAAGACCTGCAGTAAGGCAGTATACAATACTACTACTACTATAAATTTTTCGAAGAAGTTCAGAAATGAAAAGACTGTCTATGGACATATAAAAGTGGAAGAGGCTTAACCCATACAAGACCTGCCATAAGGCAGTATACAATACTACTACTACTATAAATTATCCTAAGAAGTTCAGAAATGGAAAGACTGTCTATGGACATATAAAAGTGGAAGAGGCTTAACCCATACAAGACCTGCCATAAGGCAGGATACAATACTACTACTACTACTACTACTACTACTACTATAAATTATTCTAAGAAGTTCAGAAATCAAAAGACTGGCTATGGACAGATAAAAGTGGAAGAGACTTAACCCATACAAGACCTGCCGTAAGGCAGTATACAATACTACTACTACTATAAATTATCCTAAGAAGTTCAGAAATGAAAAGACTGTCTATGGACATATAAAAGTGGAAGAGGCTTAACCCATACAAGACCTGCCATAAGGCAGGATACAATACTACTACTACTACTACTACTACTACTATAATAAATTATTCTAAGAAGTTCAGAAATGAAAAGACTGGCTACGGACAGATAAAAGTGGAAGAGGCTTAACTCATACAAGACCTGCCGTAAGGCAGTATACAATACTACTACTACTATAAATTATCCTAAGAAGTTCAGAAATGAAAAGACTGTCTATGGACATATAAATGTGGAAGAGGCTTAACCCATACAAGACCTGCCATAAGGCAGGATACAATACTACTACTACTACTAGTACTACTACTACTATAAATTATTCTAAGAAGTTCAGAAATGAAAAGACTGGCTATGGACAGATGAAAGTGGAAGAGGTTTAACCCATACAAGACCTGCCGTAAGGCAGGATACAATACTACTACTGCTATAAATTATTCTAGGAAGTTCAGAAATGAAAAGACTGGCTATGGACAGATAAAAGTGGAAGAGGCTTAACCCATACAAGACCTGCCGTAAGACAGGATACAATACTACTACTACTATAAATTATTCGAAGAAGTTCAGAAATGAAAAGACTGGTGATGGACAGATAAAAGTGGAGGAGGCTTAACCCATACAAGACCTGCCGTAAGGCAGGATACAATACTACTACTACTATAAATTATTCTAAGAAATTCAGAAATGAAAAGACTGGTGATGGACAGATAAAAGTGGAAGAGGCTTAACCCATACAAGACCTGCCGTAAGGCAGGATACAATACTACTACTACTACTACTACTATAAGTTATTCTAAGAAGTTCAGAAATGAAAAGACTGGTTATGGACTGGTAAAAGTGGAAGAGGCTTAACCCATACAAGACCTCCCATAAGGCAGGATACAATACTACTACTACTATAAATTATTCTAAGAAATTCAGAAATGAAAAGACTGGCTATGGACAGATAAAAGTGGAAGAGGCTTAACCCATACAAGACCTGCCGTTAGGCAGGATACAATACTACTACTACTACTACTACTACTATAAATTATTGTAAGAAGTTCAGAAATGAAACGACTGGCTATGGACAGATAAAAGTGGAAGAGGCTTAACCCATACAAGACCTGCCGTAAGGCAGTGTACAATACTACTACTACTATAAATTATCCTAAGAAGTTCAGAAACGAAAAGACTGTCTATGGACATATAAAAGTGGAAGAGGCTTAACCCATACAAGACCTGCCATGAGGCAAGATACAATACTACTACTACTACTACTACTACTACTACTACTACTATAAATTATTGTAAGAAGTTCAGAAATGAAAAGACTGGCTATGGACAGATAAAAGGGGAAGAGGCTTAACCCATACAAGACCTGCCGTAAGGCAGGATACAATACTACTACTACTATAAATTATTCGAAGAAGTTCAGAAATGAAAAGACTGGTGATGGACAGATAAAAGTGGATGAGGCTTAACCCATACAAGACCTGCCGTAAGGCAGGATACAATACTACTACTGCTATAAATTATTCGAAGAAGTTCAGAAATGAAAAGACTGGTGATGGACAGATAAAAGTGGAAGAGGCTTAACCCATACAAGACCTGCCGTAAGGCAGGATACAATACTACTACTACTACTACTACTATAAATTATTCTAAGAAGTTCAGAAATGAAAAGACTGGCTATGGACAGATAAAAGTGGAAGAGGCTTTACCCATACAAGACCTGCCGTAAGGCAGGATACAATGCTACTACTACTATAAATTATTCTAAGAAATTCAGAAATGAAAAGACTGGCTGTGGACATATAAAAGTGGAAGAGCTTAACCCATACAAGACCTGCCGTAAGGCAGGATACAATACTACTATAAATTATTCTAAGAAGTTCAGAAATGAAAAGACTGGCTATGGACAGACAAAAATGGAAGAGGCTTAACCCATACAATACCTGCCGTAAGGCAGGATACAATACTACTACTACTATAAATTATTCTAAGAAGTTCGGAAATGAAAAGACTGTCTATGGACAGATAAAAGTGGAAGAGCTTAACCCATACAAGACCTGCCGTAAGGCAGGATACAATACTACTACTACTATAAATTATTCTAAGAAGTTCAGAAATGAAAAGATTGGCTATGGATAGATAAAAGTGGAAGAGGCATAACGCATACAAGACCTGCCGTAAGGCAGGATACAATACTACTACTACTACTATAAATTATTCTAAGAAGTAAGCTACCTCTGTAATTGTTCCGGTTCGTTTTATCTCCTTTCTTGAGGAGTGCATCTATCAAGGTGCTCTTCCATTCGTTTGGGACTTTCTCTTCTTTCTAGTCCGCAACTCGTGCTCTAGTGGCTAGCGTTAATGTCTCTGGATCACGGGGTCACAGGTTCGATTCCCGGCGGGGTTGGGTATTTTCTCAGCCTGGGGACTGAGTGTTTGTATTTCCTCATCATTTCATCATAATTCATAAAAGTGGCGAGATTGGACTGAGTAAATATTGGGAATTTGTACGGACACTGACAACCGCGCAGTTGAGCTCCCATAAACCAAACATCATAATCTTCTTCTTTGCAGACTTGGTATATTATTTTGTGAATTTTTGGTGGTTTGTTTTTGTGGTCCATTTTCCGTAATTCTGTAATATTTCTATCTTCACTCTGTTGTTTTTCACTGACTTGATTATTTCATTGCCGCGCGGAGCGGTCGCGTGGTTTGAGGCGTCATGTCACTGATGGCGCGGCCCTTCCCGACGGGGGTTCGAGTCCTCCTTCGGGCATGGGTGTGTGTGTTGTTCTTAGCATAAGTTAGTTTGAGTAGTGTGTAAGTCTAGTGACAGATAACCTTAGCAGTTTGGTCCCTTAGGAATTCACATACATTTCAACATTTTTGATTATTTCATTATTTCTGTGTGCGAGGGTAGGAGCGAATCAGGATATAGTGCTGGTTTTGCGAATCAGAGTAGTTCAGATGGCTGTTCACAGTTGAGTGTACTGAAATATTTAATCAGTGTTGTTTGTGTTTGTTTCCAGGGATCAGGTCGTTGGAAGTGTAGGCTAGGAGGTTGATACCTGTCCTGCGGAGGTCTTGTAAATATCGCGGGTGTTGTTCTCGGTGAAGTCTTATATTTCGTTCACCTCGGTATTATCGTGCTTGCATTTTTCTAGTCGAATAACTTCAGAAACATTTTTCCATATCTCTACGAATTCGTGCCGCTTTTCTGTTTTTGCATGACTATTGAAATGATTCCGTGCTTTACTACTGCATTTGACAGCTTTCTCAGCATTCGATGTTCGATCACCTAAGTTTTCTCTTTCTCTAGGTGGACCTAATTTTACTGTTTGCTTCACTTTCTCCTCTTGCTCATACCAATTTATGGTATCCACCCAACAAATTTCTTCTTGTTGTTGAGTTCTAAGTATTCAGGATCAATCAGGAAACTGTGGGCTACTCTTGCCGGTTTTCCGTTTAGCTGGAATTTTTCTTTGACTCGAAAAATGTTATCTTGTTTTACCTCGAGGTCTTCTGTGGAGTTCATCCTAGAGGTAACAGTATGGTCAATCTAGTAATTCTCCGAGTGTTTTATTGGGGGATTTCCATGTCTTCAGTTTCTGCGTAGTACCAAACACACATTCATAGAAATTTGCTTAGAAATTGACACGTATGTTGGATACTAAGATCAGGAATGCTATCTATTCTTTGCTAGTCTGCTTCATATATCCTTATTACTTCGTCCATCTGCGATATTTTGCTTCCAGTGTAACAGACTTCTCTACTTCGTCTAATATTTGATGCACAATTTTGATGCTGCTCCCTTATACATAAATTTATCTTTGGTTTACTGTCAGTCCACATTCTTTCTCAGCAGACCGTTCCTCCCATTCAACAATCCTGTAATTTTTCCTCACTTTCACGAAGCACAGCAATGTCATCTGAGCGAGACATGTAGATAGAAGAATGAATATGCGGACGACAAAGATAGTTCATTAGTGGATTGCAAGACATAAGAATAAATACAGTGGCCAACTTTATGAATAGCAGACGACTCTACATATTATTGTAGTTCGCTTTTGTGTAATTGAATTAAGTTTCCAAGCAATGAAATAAGCGAGAATATTACCGTAAAAGACAGTAATGACTGGATATAACACAAAAAAATATTAAGACTCTGATTGCTTTGTTTCTAAACATAGCAGTTACGCAAAGAGAAAAAAAAATAGAACTCAACAGCCTGAGAAACACAATGTTTCTCCATTTAAAATTTCCATCACTTAACTAACAGCAGAAATTAAAGAATTTACAAATGAATTTACAAGTTTTTTTTATTTTCAAACTAATCGTGTATATAATAATCTGTATATTAATGTTAATGTCTAAAGGAAATCGTTAAATTAGCATTAAAACAGAAATTTATGAGTTTGCTATAGAGAAGGTTGTAATGAGCTTCATAACACCCTGTTGCTATATGAGAGAAAAATTTCATTTGAATAAGATACACTTAGATGTTACTATCCACACGATAGTGACGAACCCTGGTAGCAACATTAACTGAGGTTCCTGCTGATATCAGTTCCGTAAAGTCCCTCTTCAGAAAGCCTGCGTTATCGCCCAGCAAGTGCTTTATCACTTGTGATATATTTATGGGCTACAACTTTGTTATCTTGAGAGCGGCTCGAAATGTTAAGAGAAACAAAGTGATAAGATATATTTCCTGCACTTGGCGTAAGCAGATTGCTTTGAGTCTTAGTACTTAATGTATCCTCATAATATCGCCTTGTTATTGTTAGACAATTGTTTCCCATATTATGAGGAAATGTTATCCTATAAAAGGGAAAAATTCCCCGCCACCAGTTGCTATTTACATTAGGTATTCTCCTTTGGGGAAACAAGAGAAACTTGGCGCTCACTTCATTCATCTGAGCGCGTCTCTCGTTGTTTATCTGGGTGGACAACTCCATTCATCTGTCTGAGACTACGTGGTTCAGCTACATGGTTCACATCAGAAGGTGTCACGTATGTGCATTTTTCTGCCTTTTTTTTTCTTTTTTACATTTTCATTCTGAACTCTTCAGAGTATTCCAATAGCTTCTGAGTGGGCCAGAGGGATCCCGACTGGCAATTTTTAGAAGGGGATTTCCACTTCCGCCATTCGCCTGATGACCAAGGGAAACCTACCGAAAACATCGGTCGGATTGAGGAATTGGATCAATTTTAATTTCTTTCTGGGACCACGTTGTCCTCTATTCCAGAGAAAAAATTAAATTTTGTGTGAATGTGGCAAATGGTTGAAATCGCTCTGAGCACTATGGGACTTAACATCTGTGGTCATCAGTCCCCTAGAACTTAGAACTACTTAAACCTAACTAACCTAAGGACATCACACACATCCATGCCCGAGGCAGGATTCGAACCTGCGACCGTAGCAGTCACGCGGTTCCGGACTGAGCGCCTGAACCACTAGACCACCGCGGCCGGCTGTGTGTGTGTGTGTGTGTGTGTGTGTGTGTGTGTGTGTGTATTCTGTGTTTTCATCCATTCATCCAACATGATTAGCCTACTCTTTCTCATTGCGTTTCACTATATCTATAAATACTAATTTTCCAGAGAAATACTTCATGTTCTGCTTTCGAGGCGAGATATGTTACATTCAGTGCCCATACGCCGCCATAAAAAGAAAGCTTTGTTATTGTCTATATATTTATTTCGTGTCATGAACACATAAATGTTTAATATATATATATATATATATATATATATATATATATAATGGTATAGATAGAAAAATAAGGTAAAAAAGGACACAAACATGCATCTAACAATCATAATAGACAAGTTTATAAAACATAGTTTAACTTCCCCCCCCCCTCTGAAATTGAGGCTAAATTATCATGACTGAATAACATCTGGTTACTTTAATGGAAACTTTTGGACGAGAGAAGTCGCTTTCCCAATATTTTACGCAGTTATCTCCCACACTCCCACGTAGAAATTTTGTTACTATTTTGAGTTCTCAAGTCTATAAAACAATCAAGTTACAGTTCATAATCATACTCTGTCTGACCCTCGTTGTCGAAGTCAGCACCTGGAATAAAATCTCTGTGGCTCTGCAGAATTCCGGCGATCGTCGATTCCGAAAATTCTTAAACAATCAGAGACAATCGTACGCCGTGGGGAAGCCGTCTTGGATACTATTACGTACTCACTCTGCAGCATGCGAATCAGTGTCCAAGTTGTGTACCGATTTAGATAAAGTTCAGAATTTAATCTCTCAAAGTAGAGCATAAATGGCCGTGGTGCAGGCTCTACTGATTTCTAAGTATACAAAGTTCCGTACGAGTTACGACACACCAATTATTGATCCGAGCTACAGAGCAGGGAGAAACTACAGTAAAATAACCAAAGAATTGAACGTACCTTTTCCATTCATGAAATTATATATTTCCATAAATGATCTTCATAGTTCAGGATACATCATCCTCTTGTAAGAGATGGAATGTTATCATAAATAATCAAATTACATTCGGAATTGAAAATGGCAGCTTACAACAATGCCGATAATTACAATTCCGCTCCGATCCTACTCTCCGCAATTCTCAATGAGAAGTAGTCAGTCCACTGTACACGTAATGTTCCACATTACATCAGCATAGTTTTTATATCACTAACGAGAGATAATCTGCCTCTCGCAGTCGTAAGGAGTTTTGAGCCGTATAAATCAATTGCTTGGTTGCAATCAACAGTGTGGAGTATAAAAGCCACATGTTGGATCAGAAATATGGGGTGAGATACCATACGCCTGCGGCTGGGGCCAAACATCATGCACCCGTGACTTTCGCGATATGGGGTCAGATACCGTACGGCTGGGGCCAAACATCATGCACCTGTGACCTTCGCGATTATGCCTGCAGCCACACGGGCCGGCCCCAGTGCGAGCGCGCCCCAATCAATAGTTCCCCGCAATCACACACATCACAGCCCGAGAACCATGATCAATTTGCAAAGCTGCCACTGCCTCTCGCCGCCCCCGAATTAATCTGGCCAACGCCATCCCGCGCCCCTCAAGGCCCCCCCCCCCCCCCGCACCGCCTTGGAGCACATCGTTTGGGTCTTATATTCCACCTCCGCTGTGATGTCTCTCGTGGGGCTGCCAGTAGGTATGGGCTGCCTCCGGCACTGGGTAGTACTACGCAGCCTGCCACTGTGCAGCTGGTGGACTTGAGTGGTCTGCTTCTTTGGCGACTACAGGCTGGGACTGCGAACTCCACCACCGCGATAACACGACAGAGCAGGCGTGGCGGCAGACCCGGTCTTCTGCTCATCGAGGAGGTTCTTAGATTAGGTGAAATTAGATTTCTGTACCCTTTGTGCCATAGATCCATAGTAAGGTATTCATACCTGAGCTTGAAAGAAAGGAACAAACATGTAAATGACCGTCGTCACCCACTACACAAGCAATAACGCATGTCCAAAACGCTTAAAACAAAATGAAGCTTCATATATTCCCTACGACCAACTGAAACTTGTAACACTGCAACAGCATTTACGTAGCTTGTGCAATTAAATACCAAGTTTGCTTTATTACGTATTATTCCCCAACAGAACAATTAGTCCTGTCACGGAAAAGCCACGTATAACATTTCAGTCTGCTACTGCTGTACTGGGCCGCATCTCGTGGTCGTGCGGTAGCGTTCTCGCTTCCCACGCCCGGGTTCCCGGGTTCGATTCCCGGCGGGGTCAGGGATTTTTCTCTGCCTCGTGATGGCTGGGTGTTGTGTGCTGTCTTTAGGTTAGTTGGGTTTAATTAGTTCTAAGTTGTAGGGGACTGATGACCATAGATGTTAAGTCCCATAGTGCTCAGAGCCATAGATGTTAAGTCCCATAGTGCTCAGAGCCATTTTTGAACTGCTGTACCATAACCTTAAAGTTGGAGGCAGGTGGTGAAATAAAACTATCTTGGTAAAGCAGTTATGGAATAACGCAACAGAGCAGTGTTACCCTCTGAGAGGAATTTTGTTACGTTGACCGTGTTGTACCTAACGGAGGTGGCTTATCGGAAGTGAAAGTCAGAATTGCGTAAATTTTTAAACAGTAACAAACAATAATTTACCACGTTACGATGCAGATGTTGTTGCTCCGGCTGTCGTATTTTAGTCAAACGTGTTACCTCACTTATTACATCACATAAGTCCATAACAGCGCTTCATACAAGTGGCAGAACAGTGGAGTAGGTAAAGCAGTTACTCTGTAACTTCATGATGTCGTGCCCGAATCCCAACGCTTCTACAAATTTTAATTCGTTCAAACAAAATATTTTTAGTTCGGGAGGACAACGTGACCCGTAGCGCACAAAGTACTCATAGTACAGGGTGAATCAAAAAGAATACCACAACTTTAAAAATGTGTATTTAATGAAAGAAACATAATATAACCTTCTGTTATACATCATTACAAAGAGTATTTAAAAAGGTTTTTTTTCACTCAAAAACAAGTTCAAAGATGTTCAATATGGCTCCCTCCAGACACGAGCAATATCAACCCGATACTCCAATTCGTTCCACACTCTCTGTAGCATATCAGGCGTAACAGTTTGGATAGCTGCTGTTATTTCTCGTTTCAAATCATCAATGGTGGCTGGGAGAGGTGGCCGAAACACCATATCCTTAACATACCCCCATAAGAAAAAATCGCAGGGGGTAAGATCAGGGTTTCTTGGAGGCCAGTGATGACGTGCTCTGTCACGGGCTGCCTGGCGGCCGATCCATCGCCTCGGGTAGTTGACGTTCAGGTAGTTACGGACAGATAAGTGCCAATGTGGTGGCGCTCCATCCTGCTGAAATATGAATTGTTGTGCTTCTTGTTCGAGCTGAGGGAACAGCCAATTCTCTAACATCTCCAGATACTGTAGTCCAGTTACAGTAGCACCTTCGAAGAAAAAGGGACCAAAAACTTTATTGGCTGAAATGGCGAACAAATGTACAACTAAATGAAACCTTATAGCTCCCTTAATTCGCCGACAGATAGTGCTTAGCTCTGCCTTTTGTCGTTGCAGAGTTTTAAATTCCTAAAGCTGTGGTATTCTTTTTGAATCACCCTGTATAGTAACTATTTGTGTATATGGCATCTAATGCTCGGTGGAGGAAGGCAAGGGCAAACAGTATGCCTCCCGTTCTTTTATTACAAATACAGCTTAGTGTGAGGATGAACTCAGCCTTGGTTTGTTAATCATTTTGTACTTTTAGCAGTACCATTCCCTTATATGTTAAATTCGGTTTCAACTGATGATTTCCACAACTGCAGGAACACAGCGTGCTATACCTCTTAGGGCCGGCCGGAGTGGCCGAGCGGTTAAAGGCGCTACAGTCTGGAACCACCTGACCGCTACGGTCGCAGGTTCGAATCCTGCCTCGGGCAGGATGTCCTTAGGTTAGTTAGGTTTAAGTAGTTCTAAGTTCTAGGAGACTTATGACCACAGCAGTTGAGTCCCATAGTGCTCAGAGCCATTTTTTTTATATCTCTTAGGCAAACTACAATGCAGTGCTATCAAATGAAAAGACCGATCTGACCCAGACTATGCAGACCTGTTTCTACTTGGACACTAAGCTTTTCTTATTAGGTAAATTTGTGAACGTTGTGTCTTAAGATGTTTTAAGATTAAATTAAAATCCTCCACCAACGACAACGTTAAAAAAATCATCTTAACAGCACTAAATAGCGGTTTGTGAAGCGATTACTGGCTGAATTTTGCCGCATTTCGCTGTTAAGAAGGGAAGAAGCTTACTGATCAGAAAACAAAACGCCCAGTAGGAAAGGAGGAACGAAATGAAACCTTTGATGTTGCGAGATATGTGACTTCTACTTCAGTGATTACTGGCGGATTGCCGCGCGGGGTAGCCGCGCAGTCTTAGGCGTCTTGCCACGGTTCGCGCGGCTGTTCCCGTCGGAGGTTCGAGTCCTCCTTCGGGGATGGGTGTATGTGTTGTCCCTAGCGTAAGTTAGTTTAAGTTAGATTAAGTAGTGTGTAAGCCGAGGGACCAATGACCTCAGCAGTTTGGCCCAGTAGGAACTTACCACTACTGGCGGGTTTGCTGGTTCTCCTACAACACCGCCAACCCGCAACGTAGCACTGCTATGCGGGTCATCGCTCCGGCTCCGCATACGCACCGGCTGAACTTGGCCAAATTTCGCCTGACCTACAGGAAGCAGGCTAGTTCAGAGAGCGCGCAAGACTGGTAGAGGCCTCCACATCTGCGGACATTTTTTGCATCCGCCTCGCCATTTTCCTCAACCAGTCCGAGCCCACTTCGCTAGGCCAGTAGCTACCTGGTTGCCATCCACCCTCGCCCGGCGAACAGCAGTTCCACCTTCCCCAGCGGAATTAGAAGATCGCCAGCACCACACCGTCGCCCTTGCCACCTGGGACTACTGCGTGTGGGGGCCCGCTGCTCCAGCCGTGGACCCTTATGCTGGAACTTCGTGTACTGCTCCTGAAATGCGACCTTATTTTTCTGCCTACTGTTAATGGCTAAGAAGATTGTCTGTTTCGTTTGCAAGAGAACCTTTTAGAAAACACTCTCACGCGGAGATTTACTTGCGTTGTTTTCCAAGAACCTTAAGTTGTCAAAGAAGTCACTCCTTTATTATCAAGAAGGATTTTTCTTGTTTGTTTAGAACTGCTAACATAACTCAAAACCTACATTTGTAAAAATAAACTGATCGTATCAATAAACTGATTTTTGAATGTAATCAAATAACGTACCGTGAGATTGCCCCACACTGGAGCACTTCAATTACAAAATCAAGTGAATCGATCAATGAAGTTGGCTGTACGAGCATACTGTTGGTGTCAGTATAACATTGCAGTACCTGGGGCCCGAAATGATACGGACTCAGCTTAGCCCAAACCACTATTACATTCTACAATTCGTATGCATCGCTTGCGCCCGAAATTACAGTTTCCATTTAGTTATAGAGCCCAATAAGTCAACTGCACGTTTCCCGGTGAGAAAAAGCGGTGGTAAAGTCTTCGCTACATGAGTTTTCCGAAACTGGTCTTCCACAGAGAATTTCTGGTTGGCGACTGAGTGTAACACCTCTGAGTCAGATTGAGTTTTGCAGGGGAAATATTATTATACATTGTTGAAGTGGATACTACAGTTAGAGTAATTCCGTGACAATGTGAACATGGACTACGTAGAATGAGTTTATTGTAACAGAAAACAGTTGATCTTCTGCAAAATTTTCTTCCTTGTGCTACTTGGCATAGGTGACATCGACCACATCATCTGGACGGAATGATCGTCGCATTTAACAGAAGACATTAACATACTGTGACCTTGAAAGTGGTACTTCCGAGAGTTTTGGCATGTTACAAGCGTCGTTTCTCAACACAAGTAAATGAAGTAACGCAATGCAATTTCTGTTGTAAAGTAAAGTAAAGTAAAGTAAAATAAAGTTAATTGAGTTTTATCAACTTTATGTTGTGAAAAAGTGATTCCTATATTTTCAAGAAGGATTTTTCTTATATGTTTTGAACTGCTAACTAATTTCAGAACTTAATGAGCATAAAGTGATTGTCAATAATTTCATTTTTGAGTGTAATCAACTGACTTAATGTGAAAGTGCCCCATGCTGGGACACTTCAGTTGGCGTCAAGGTGTTTCCAGAATTTCACATGACTATTTCAGAAAAATCTCCTGTGTTAGTTTCGCCATGGCGTCGGCCAACGTCCATGTAGACTTAACTCATCGGATCATCTTTCTGCCACAACAGATGCGGCGCGCCAACGATGCACTTCTGGCGAAGCTCGCGGATCTGGAGAACTGCCCATTGACGGTTTTGGATTGTCAGGACCCACCCTTCGACCTTGGTCGGGGCTTCTGGTAGCAACCGCCGCCCATCAATGCGTTCGACCACAAAGTGGAGCTGTGGTCATTCTACGCAGCGCAGATGGAGAAAATATTTACTGGGCCACAAGATGACAGCTGACACCCAGCGCACTTACCTTCTGCCCAATGCTGGCCACTCTGTGTGCCAGATCATCCAACAGCTGCATCCCTAGGATGATCTGGATTCTGTTTCCTGTGAATTGCTGAAGTTTAGCCGCTCCGACTATTTTGATTCCAGCATTCATGTGGCTGTAGCTCGCCACTGTTTTCCTAGCTGTTACAAAATTTCTCATTAATCTTATCGGGAGTGGATTACGCGGCTCCAAGACCTCTATCGGGACTGTCGATTCTAGGGTGCTAATGACAGATGTAAACATTCATATACTTCATCGCTGGTGCGTAACATTGTTCTAGTACGCTCTCCAGATGACACTTTCCGTCACATTTTGCTCAAACTTAAGGATCCCTCCCTTGATTCTTGCTTCCACGTTATTCGGGCGTACGACAAATGTCAGCACTCTTCGGTGTCCCTGAACGATCCAGCTTTTGTCTTTGACTCTAAGCCGCTTCATAAGCTTTCTGCCCCTTCCAAATCCACCCCCCCCCCCTCAACCCATAACATGGGCCAACATGGTGTGCATCGCCCACGCACCCTTCCTTCCTGCAGTCAATGTTTTATTATCCATCAGTGGCAGCAACGTTGTTTCCCTTGTTCCACATGTTCCATATGTGGAAAGGTAGGCCACTGATCCAACGTCTGCCATTCCTTGGTAACGTCTGTCGACTGAATGTCTCCTCCCATCCCTGAACCTGATGAATTCGGGTATAGTGATGTTCTACTATCTGTTCTTTGATCCGCATGGTGCTTGCTGCCTCCAAAATATCAATGTCTCTCCCTGTCCTGCTTGATGGCATCCCAGGTTCTCTGTAGATCGATACTGGGTCCTCTACCACCATCATCGACTGGTTGACACATAAGGCCATAGGATCTACCCCGCCCCTTCCAGGCATTCCATGCCCAGCTACGCAGTTTTAGCAACAATCTCATTCCCATCAAGAGTGACCTCCTTGCTCATATTCAGTGCAGGAGCACAGCTATTTGGGGGGCTTCCTGGTAGTTGATTTCACTGGCGCGTCTAATCTTCTCGGCTTGGACCTTTTTACCGCTATGTGGCTGACTATTCATGATGTCACTCCTGTAGAGGCCGGTTCCTATTCCTCCGAATTGTTTGCTAAATGTTCCAAAGTGTTTGCTGCACCCTTTTCTCGCATCGAGGACTTTGAGGCCCACGTCCACTTCTGGTGACGGCCGTTCCTAAGTTTCACAAAGGTCTGAACATTCCATTTGCACTCCGAGACCGTCTCTGGCAGGAACTTTGTCGTTTACAGGAAGTTGGTGTCCTCACTCCCGTCTCCAACAGTCACTGGGCTACCCCCATCGTTGTCGTCGAGAAGCCCATTGGTGACTTACGCATCTGCAGAGATTTCAGTGTCACAGTCAACGCCCAGTTAGTGGTGGACTCTTACCCCATTCCCAAAGTTTATGAGATTTTTTCTGAACTGAACAACGACAAGGTTTTTGCTAAAACTGATGTTTCTGAAGCATATCTCCAACTCCTTTGGATGCAACATTCAGGGACATTTTAAATATCAATACCCTGTTTGGAGTTTTTCAATACAACTGGCTCTCTTTCAGCATCATCAGTTCACCAGTAATTTTCCAGTGGTATCTTGAACAACTGTTGCGGAATGTACCCACACAGCCAACTACTTGGACAGTATCCTGGTCGCTGGACCTCCGCTGAGGACCTCGCTTACAATCTGCACGTTTTTTGACAGTGTTTGATGACATGGGCCACTTTTGTAACAAAGACAAGTGTGAACTGCTTGTGTGAGAAGTGGAATATCTAGACCACATCCTTAGTGCTTCAGGCATCTGCCAGACACCACAGTTCATTGTGGCCATCCAGAAGCTCCCTATGTTTCGTGACAAAACTCAATTCAGTTCTGTCATACGTCAACTGAATTATTACCACCATTTGGTTCTCCATGCAGCTGTGGTTGTGGAGCCTCTCCATCGATTCCTCCGCAAGAATATCCAGTGGCACTGGCCTCTCAGTGTGCCAAGGTGTTCTGCTCATTAAAACAGGTGCTCCTCCAGCCTACCTGCTTGTTGACCTATGATCCCTTCTGGCTACTCACGCTCACAGCTGACACCTTCGGTTATGGTGTGGGAGCTGTTCTCTCACATGTGATTAATAAAGTGGAGCCACCAATTGCATTTGTGTCCTACAGTCTTAATTCTGCTCAGCACAACTACAGCCAAATTGAAAAAGAAGTATTGACCATTATTTCTGGGCTCAAAAAGTTCCATGACTGTCTATGGGTGCCCATTTACCCTCTACGCAGACCACAAGCTGCTGCTGTCCCCTCTCCAGGCTTTGGCACCTGCCCTACCAAACAGGCCAGTGACTCCTGTTCTGGGCCCTGCTCCAATTTACTTGTTCCTACGAGATAGTTTCTCGCCCCACCACCCGCCCTTCTAATGCTGATCGCCTTTTCGGGCTTCCACTATGGCAGGACCCAGCATTCAACACTGATCCAGAAGGCTGCTGCCATCTCAACTCTGCCACTGATGACGCCATTGCACAGTTATCCCAGGATGTGGACTTTGTCCAATGCCACACTGCAGATGATCTGATCCTCCACGTCATCCTCCAAACCCAACCAGCATGTATGGCTGCCCAATTGGAAGGCTGTGGTACAACCAGATCTTCAGGTGTTCTAGGATGCGACCAGGACCTTTCTTCTGGAGACGGCATCATCTTGATCCAGGCACTCATGTGGCTATTTCAACAGCTCTCCACAACTGTATGTTCTCATTTCTGCACTAAGAACACTGGGGGACTATTATCACTAAGTGGCTGGCTCGCAATCGTGTCTACTGGGAGGACATGGATTCTACTATCACGGATTTTGTCACCACTTACCGCACTTGCCAGAATCGGCAAGTGGCCCCACCACAATGATACTTCCCATGACCATCCACCTCGGTTCCTTGGTCCTGCCTCCATCTGGACTTCTCTGGCCCTTCCTTCCTTGGTTCTACGCAGCTTATAGTAGCGGTAGGTGGATCTGGTTTTCTGTTCACGGTCCGCATGTCTTCCACTTCCTCTTCGCACACCATTTGGGACCTAACCAAAATTTCCACCCTCAAAGACCTCCTTGAATCTGTTGACAACATTAATGTGCCTCAATTTACTTCCTCTAAATTGTTCACCTACTGTGCTACTCACGGCATTGCATTAATCCATACCCCGCATTTCCGCCCTTTCTCCAAAGGCACCGCCCAGCATTTTATGCGGACTTTTAATTCTAAAAAGTCCAAAACTTTTCCAGCACCATTTCTTCGATGAGGCTCTTCATTTTTGTTGCACGCTGTACCAAGCAACTCCAATGGATGGCTCCTCCCGGGGACCCAGTCTGGTAGCTATGAATTCTGCCTGTGGCCAAACCTGGTGGCTGCCAGCCAACGTTTGTTGTCTCCTGGGCTGGGCTGTGCTTCTCATCACAGTCCTAAATAGCTCTACCCCCGTCGTGGTTTCCTTCCTCTGGGGGTCTCCACCACTCCTCTTTGTGTTCGAGATGCACAGGACTCCTAGTGGGTCGCTGTGCACCCAGGCAATGTGTTGCTTCAGCCATTTGGTGTCTCCAACCTGTGGACGCCTCTTCCCGCCGTCCTGATGGACGCCGACCCACGGGCATTCCTTACCTGGCCCCGTGGCGACACTTCCGACAGCGGCGCTGCCCTCGACTCCTCATCATGCCTCCGCCTCTCATCGGGCTTTCTCGGGCAAGAGGGGAAGAATGGCGTGTTTCTGGGGTCTCTACAACTCCGCCAACTCGCAACGTAGTAGTACTGTGGGAGTCATTGCTCCAGCTCCGCGGGCACCCCAGCCTAAGTCAGCCGAACGTCGCCTGACCGACAAGAATCAGGCCGGTTCAGAGAGAGCGCAAGAGCAGTAGAGGCCGCGACATCTAAGGATCTTTTGCTGCATCCGCCACGCCATTTTCCTCGGTCAATCCGAGCCCATATGGCTAGGTTAATAGCTATCTGGTAGTCATCTGCCACGCAGGTATAACTGCCTTCGCCCAGGGAGCAACAGGCAGTACCAACTCCGCCACCAGAATTACAAGATCACTGTAAGAATACCAACCAGTCTCGGCTTCGTCGTCGGCACCTGGGACCAGAGCGCATCGCGACCGGCTGCTCCAGCCGTGGACCTTATGCTGCAACTCCTTGTACTGCTCTTGAAATGCGACCTTAGTTTTCTGTCTACTGTCCATTAACATAGCAAACAGTGAAAACTTTGTACAACAACGGAAGTTGATCAAGCGCTTAATAAATAAACGAAATATTAAAAGATCTTTGGAATAATTATGTCGCGTAACCACAGGACTATCATTCATATCCATCACAAAGTTACTTCAAGTGGTAGCCTTCCTCAGTCCAGTGTTTAAACGCAGCAAAGCAATAAGAGATTTGAGGAGCTGCTCTAGCAGGGCAAGCAGAGTGTTCACAGGCCGTAACAAACGTAAATCAAAGGCACTGTACAGTCACCACATCACCCACAGTAAATTAAATCCCTAAATTTCAATGCGTCCGTTCAAGACCGCTCAGGTTGTTCCCCCCAGAGGGTAGTCAGGAGCGTTTTCTGTGGTATTTTGGCAGATATTTGCAATTTTGTTTTTGCGTAGTATATGTGGACTCATCTTTCACTCGAATCCCAGTGTCGATGGAAAGCATCGGTTCCTTTCTCGTTACGAACACAATCATTTCTAAAGCGGAATCTTGTGTGTTAGTTCACCAGAACTGTTCAAAATCATTTTATGGATATATTAGTTTGGCGATATGTGTTAACAGGGACAGTAAAATACGAAGAATAGTCAGTAGCCTAGCAGCTGTTAGTGGGCAGTGGCATGGACTGCGCTGACTGCTACCGCCAAGAGTCAGCGCTACCCTGTCACTGCTAGAGAGCCTGTTATTGTTCGTGTTTTGATGTCCCTGCTAGTTACATGTTCCATACGTCACTTGAACGATTCTTTTATCAAAATGTGCAGAATAATTCTATTCACAACATATGTATATATTAGCAGTAAAACATTAACCAACATATTATTTGCTTTACTCTTACTCATACAGCTGCATTAAAAAGAAGAACTTTTTAATCTACAAAATTTCGGGAAAACTGCCGAATGTCTAATTTGATCGTACGATATTTTGGGAGAGTCGTTTTGCCATCTACAGGCGAATGCTGAACACCAATACACTGAGCCCCTCTATTTATGAGCCCGACGGCACATGCCCGGTGTCCTATTTGGCATTGTACACGTGTAGCTTGAGCGCATTCGCTTCTGCTGCAAGTCTGTGCGCTCTAAGTGCCCTCCATGGTGAGATTTCGCCTCTTCGATACCAAAACGATTGTTTTCGTGCGGCGATATCGCGGACGACGCCGATTACACAGAGTACAAAGCTTTCTATGATTGGCCCTCATGCAGAGCTTAACTGGAAACCTTCGTCTCGATTCACAAGGGATTCAGAGAGTCGTATTTCCACTGATCCTTTGACGATTGAGTTCCAAAAGTTTGACGTCTGAGCCACACGTTTTGTTTCATTATGTTTCATCGAATGTCCAGTGGAAATACACTGTTCAGCGATAGCGGTCTTATCTTCTGCCTGATTTGTAGATCTGTGATATCTGTATATGTATGAACATTCAAAGTTACTGTTAGCAATGAAGTCATGTTTTATTTTTACTGTTTGATGTTAGATGTAGAATAAATTAATATTTGAATGATCTGTCCATGAATGGCATCTGTTCCTCCTTCCTGTATCCACTGCAGAAACACACAGCGTGCAGAGGAAGTTATAAGAGATTCCAACGAGGATGGGATGGTGGAACAAGGAGCTTTGGACACAACATAACATTTTTTTTTCTTTCTGGTGAATTCTTTCTTATGTGTGTGTGGTTATATTGGTTTGAAATACGTAAGCTGAAATATTTAAGATGAGATATTTAAGGAATCGTGGCAAACCAGGGATAGCTACATCTAAGTGCTGAGTAGCATCTAACATCTCTTGTTCAGTTTCCGGGAAAACAAATAACAGTACTCCTGTCAGCAGTTTCTTTCCTCGTACAAGCGCAGGCAGCCCAGTAGCAAAAGGCGCCACAAGCTGAAGATTGAATTCAACTGCTGCCTCCGCCCTCCTGACGTTTCGATGAGACGATGGGAACATGGAGTGAAAACGTAACACAGCAGCATCACTACTTCGACGTCTATAAAATCACAGGTGAATCACGTCGGGCATTTCTCTTTTCACGTGTAGCTAAGTACACCTACCGCCTCCTAGTGAAATTGTTTCCCCTTGGGAACCTACAAACCCAGCTCTACCAGGTCGTAATTTCAAGATTAGGCGAAGTTTTTGAGAGTCAAATACACGTTACTCTATAAATTACACGTTACGGTATAAATTTTTCTACACGCAATATCGTAGTGACCAATCCTATAAAGAATGGAATGCGGAACTGCTGGGCATAACTAGAGACTGTGCTGCAGCTTGACCAGGATGACGTGCTTCGCGATGCTATCATTCAGAATCTATCAGATCAGAGACTGATGGCCGAAATTCTGAAGCATCGCAACGCTCCCCTCAGTTAAGTGCTTAAAATTATCGATTCACTCGAAGTTCAAAATTTAGCCGTGCAAGATTTCTGTATCAGGAGAAGATAACTCGGATTCTGGAAAACGTTGGAGAATATAACAACATCGAAGATCAGTGGAAAGCGATAACAAAGACGATGGAGACGGCAAGAGAGATTCTTGGAATTGGGACAACACAAGTAAAAGAATCATGGTTTGATACTGAATGCAAAATAGCAACTGAAGAAAAGAACGAAGAATATAGAAAGACACTGCGATCTGCGATCACATTGTACGAGGAGGATAGTAGAAGAATACAAAGGAAAACGGAGGATTGAAAAGATGACTCACCAAAGAAAAAAGAGAGAATGGATGGAAGCAAGTGTCAAAGAAATGGAGCTCATGAGAAGCAGAAATGAAATAAGAAAATTCTATAGAGAGGTGAATGCTGCACGGAAGCCTTTTGGTTGTAAAACAAGCTTAATAATAGATGAGACAGGGAATAAAATAAGTGAAGAGAAAAGAATATGCGAAAGATTGCGCAGGTATTTTGATAGTCTTCTCAACCCTAGATATACCTGGGAATCCATTAGAAACGAATTGGGAAGAGGACGCAGACAACAACACTGCCCCACCAAATATAGAAGAAGTGAAAACTGCCATGAAGAAATTTGAAAAACAACAAGCCGGCAGGGTGCATGGCGGCTTAATTAAATATGATTGAAAATACTTTTAGTTTTTAGTAGCTGTTATGTCCGATTACGCTGTGTCTCGTAATCGGTTGGCCCAGACTAGTATTATTACGCAATCTGACAGCATAGAATAACAACAAACAATGAAGGAAAATTTTCGTAAACACAGTTAATTAATTAAGTCTCCAGCAACTATAAAACCTACTAAACCAAAGCACAAGTATAACTGTTCTGTATGTGGAAGTATGACTCAACGCACATCTGGCACGGTTCTTCTTCAACAAGACAAGAATTTTTAAATACCAATTATACTGACGTGATAAAAGAAAATTAGAAATACTATAACTGCGCAAGAAAGCAGAATTAAACTCTAATACAAGAACACACGCCAGATGCTTTGTTGACTGAACCTGTAATGACGCCTTATTTAGGATACTGAAATAAAGGGAAACGGAGTTTGTTACCTCATTTATATTGATGAAAATCACTCCAATCCTTACGTTATATCTCACACCGACTCTCTACTATCACATAGCAACCAGAACTCTCCAATATCACATTTCGGCAAGCACTGCCTACTAACACATCTCAACAAACACTCTCTGCTACAACATCTCAGCACAGACTACCCCGAGTCCTCGACAGGCACTGACTACTACGAGCTCTCTCCAAGCACTGACTACTACGAGCTCTCGACAAGCACTGTCTTCTACGAGCTCTCAACAAGCACTGTGGAGGCGGCAGAATAATACTCTTTGGCGCAGTGGCTCAGTGTAGCCACCTTTCATATGCCCCTCCTCCACAGGCCAGAATTTGCCAGCATTGGTGGTGAAAATACCACCAAATTCGTCCACAAAAATACAGACAAAAATAAAAGATAATATTAATACCTAAATATCACATAATTAGTTAAAATTATGGCTTTGCACTGACCTTTCAATAACCGAATATATAAAATACAGTGGGCAATACAAATTCTTTTCATACAAGTGGCTTTACATAATAGTTTGCACAATACACAAAAAATCAGTTTATACAAATGTTCACATAAAATACTTTTAATTGCTCAGAAAAAAACAAATAGTTGATAATTCCAGCGCAGCAATGGTCAACAGGTGCAAACACCAACAAGTGACATCATTTCAGCAGAAACAGTCCATCAGTTGCACCCAGCAATGTTGAGAGCAGGTGCAGACACCAACAAGTGACATCATTTCAGTAGAAGCAGTCCATCAGTTGCACCCAGCAATGTTGAGCAGGTGCAGACACCAACAAGTGACATCATTTCAGTAGAAGCAGTCCATCAGTTGCACCCAGCAATGTTGAGCAGGTGCAGACACCAACAAGTGACATCATTTCAGTAGAAGCAATCCATCAGTTGCACCCAGCAATGTTGAGCAGGTGCAGACACCAACAAGTGACATCATTTCAGTAGAAGCAGTTCCATCTGTGGCACCCAGTAAAGTTGAAGAGGTACACACAGCAACAAGTCACATTAGTTCAGTAGAAGCAGTCCATCAGTGGCACCCAGCAATGTTGAGTAGGTGCAGACAGCAACAAGTGACATTATTTCAGTAGAATCAGTTCCATTAGTGGCACCCAGCAATGTTGAGTAGGTGCAGACACCGACAAGTGACATCATTTCCATAAAAGCAGTCCATCAGTTGCACCTAGCAATGATGAGCAGGTCCAGAGAGCAGTCCATAATATTCACTATCACTGATCACACTGTTCATCAGCAGAAATTAAACATGTCCTAGTGGCACCAATCATGTAGAAAAAGTACAAGTAACAGTCCATAATATTCACTATCACTGATCACACAGTTCATCAGCAGAAATTAAACATGTCCTAGTGGCACCAATCATGTAGAAAAAGTACAAGTAACAGTCCATAATATTCACTATCACTGATCACACAGTTCAGGCAGAACAATAGTTTGAATGCACATACAAATGCTTTTACACTAAACATACAAATCATAACAAATACTCAAATGATGTCAGATAATTGTCATATTAACTATTACAAATACTTAAATATCAGTAAACCTATAATATTTATGGGTGTCAGTGCAAGCCACAACAAACAAATAAAATAATATTTAGGAGATAGGTGGGTAGGATTAGGAAAGGAAAACACACAAAACACATTCACTCATCTTTCATCCACATTAAGTACTACTGTGTAATTGAATAGTGTTAACTGTGTAAATGCAATTCTGTCAAAATCTGATGTTCATCATGTGTATCAAGTAGTAGTGGCAGCAATGTCTAACAGTCAATAATAGTTAAGTCAACGTCATAGTCATCATGTCAAGATCAATGTTTGCCAAGCCAGATCAAATGTACTGTTGTTGAACAACTGTCAGTGAGCCAAGATATGCAAATACTTCCTCTCTTCAAAAACAAGTATATACTGCTTAGTGATTTAACAAAGTGTGTGTGTAGACTATCTTCCTTCTACTTTAGTGTTCTAGTCTGCTATCTTCATCCTCCTTGTTCCATAAGACCAACAAAAAAAAAATATGCTCCTCACTTACTTTTACCTCTTATATACCAAAACTCCAATAATCATCAGCATCACATAATCTCAATACTTCAATAATACCTCTTACGTCGATACATATAAACCTTATCATCAATATCATTTACCTTACCTCTTGTCCACAAAAACTCCAATAATCATCAACTTCACACAATCTCAATAATACCTCAATAATACCTCTTCAATGCGTCGATACATATAAACCTTATTACCAATATCATTTCACTTCCATAACAACTCTTTCCTCTAGTCAGTCTCCTCGAACAAGTACAGATAAAATCCTAATACAAACCTCATCATCCCATATAATCCGAAGACACATTGTCAACACACAACCTCTGTGTAATCCGCCTGACCCAAATCTTCTGCTCATTATGAATTATAAACAAAGGAAATGCATACATGACCTCTAACAGACTTAGTTCGAATAACTCTCAGTAATTAAGTACGATTACGGAATGTGAATGATCATAATATTTCACAGTGTGTACATCACTTCAAGAATTATGGCAGAAGCAAACATGTGGAGTATTTCTTGTGTCAAGTGTCACTTCCTATTTCAATTGCTCACGAAGAATGCAGTGTAATAATTGTTAATGGTCTAAACCTAGTTTCGGTATGTCATGTCGTTAGCTTCCTTCCTATTAGCATAAATTTATACAGCTTCCATAAAACCTCAAGCTCATGTGACTTCAACGAAGTTTCTTGTACTAATGTTGTTCGTCGAATTATAGCAGTTCATTTTCTTATCTTACAAATATAAGGCACTTAGCGTAAGCAAAACAAGCAATAGCGAGTAAATATACCAGTAGAGAACAGAATGTCAACAAGTGGATGCAGCACAATTCTTACAACGAGGCTCTGCCAAGCGAACAATCTATAATTAACACCATACTGTAACCTAAACTCTATGTTCGTACACTGTACATCAGCATTGCTATATACCAAATTAAAGAGTAGTTGTGACAACAAACAGAAATGTATAAATATGCAATCCATACGCAAAGCAGTAAACATGTCATTAGCATCATATCAGCATAAGCAAATAAATGTTCATATGTCATCTTAATAAGTAAACATGAAGGCGCAAGCAGATAAATCACAAAGTATAACTTACATACATATCAGCACAAATAATCAGGTGACAATTATAATTTAAATAAATAAGCACAGCAGGCACATAATTAAAAAATATGACATCAGTGAAAAAGCAGTGCAGCTAAGCTATGCATAATATACACAAATAACAATCCTGTTCATTAATAAAACATTGACAAAAATCAGCAAATGTACGCAAGCACGTCGCTTCACACGTAAATTCATAGAACATGAAATTAGCACAAAGTATGAATCACGTAATCGCGAGCAGCAAATTACGTCTAAAGTACATACCTAAGGAAATATGTTACCTGAAAACTGAACTCAATTAATAGTTACCTTTTTTAGTTTATTAGTTTCTTCTTCGAAATTACATTCTTCCTGAAAATTTCTCGATAGCAAGTCGTCTTAACGTCGGACACGCACAGAATTTACCTGAAGTTCTTCAATATTTTATACAACCGTATCCTGAAAAATACTGAATGTTCATAACAGAATTCATCAAGTCACAATAGCTTTATACTGAATTTAGTCGGAGAAATTAGACTGTGTATTTGTTTACGGCTGTCAGTGCATTCGCACTGAGCGCTCGATCAGCTGTAGGCGCGTGACGTAGGAAGCAATTGTTCGCGGTCAACGACTGCCTTGTGCGGCGCGCAGACTTGACTGTTGCTTTGAGTATATGCCGCCGCCAAAACACAGCGCGGTATCCTTGTATTCTCTGCATGTTTACATGTAGCTATTAGTTTCTCACAAGTATGTCATTCCACAAAAATTTTTTTAAAAGTATATCATTCCACAAAAATTTTGGAAACTACGAACCTCACGTTTTGTGGTAGGAACAGCATAATTACGAATAGCGTCTAATGTTTCTGGATCAGGAAGAATTCTTTCTGTAGAAATAATGTGACCGAGAAATTTCACCTGAGAACGACCAAATTCAGATTTTTCCAAGTTCACTGTAATGCCAACTCTTGCAAAAATACGTAATAAAGAATCCAAAATTTTGTTGTGCTCACTCCAAGAACGTTTAGCAATAAGAATACCGGCAACATATGAAGTGATATTGTTACGAAGATAAACAGGTAAAATTTCATTTAAGCTAGGAATGAATGCTGCTGAAGGTACAGTAAGTCCAAACGGTAATTTCCGAAGTCACTTTTGAGTAAATTAGTCAAATTCGGTTATTGTTTACTTACTCACTAGATAGATTGATAGTCGAAGAGTTGGTTTGACAGATGCAAAGAATAGTAAAAGAGAAGGCAGCGGTACAGAAAACTAAAAGAGAAATAGCACCACTACAGCTCGGGGCCCTATGCTCGCTACGGCACATATTCACTTAGAGTAGTGAATCCCCTGAGGACATTAATAGCCGCACATAATTTCTAGTTTGTGACTTAGTGGCCAATTTAGTGGAAGTGCGTACATAAATTGATCTAACCATGAACATGGATGAATGTCATTCTTAGAATTGCGGAAGATCTTAAATTTCCGAACAGTCAAAAAGTGTTTATAGTCAAAGTTTTCGCCTCGTGGCAACAAAGACCTACCGCGTCTGTCCCAGTCCGAATGTCGATTATTGTCAAGTTCGCGCGCCTGGCGCTCTCTTGTTCCTTCTCGTAAATGAAATAAATTGCTTTCTTCATACCCCTCTGCTATCTGTGATTCTATGTTTCTTCTACTGTCCTTTCCTACTATTTCGCCTTCAATTTGTTTGACTTGCTTTCGTAATGCCTCAAATTCCCTTTTCACGCGTTCATTAAATTTTCCCTGATTTTCAACATGCTTATTTATGTTCTGATACTCTTCGGTTTCTGCAAATGGCAATGGTGCTCTATCATCTGAATCTCTGTCTCCATTTAAACTAAGACTTGTCAATTTATCTGAAATCTCCTCAACTCTTTCCGATAAATCACCTATTTGTTCTTTCTGTTTGTTCACGTCTTCCGTAAGAGTCGCGACTTGGGTTTCAGTATTAACACATTTAGTAGTTAACTGTTCATACTGTTGTGTTAGGTTATTTATTCTGTCATTTGGTACGGATTCCTCGATTCTTTCTATTATCTCTTCCTTATCGTGCGCACGTTGTAAATTCAACTCTGAAAATTTCTGCACTACCACACGATCTCTTTCTTCCTGTTCTCTATCCTGTTCCCTTTGTCTAATCTCTACTGCAATTAATCTATTATTGTGAGAATTCAAAATCGGTGCGCCTCCTCTCTAACTTCCCTCTTTAATTCGTCTTTCATGTTTTTGAAACATGTCCCCGTTCGTGAGCCTAACTGTGTTTCCATTGTTTCCATCTCGGTTTTACTTGTTCCTATTTGTGAGCCTAACCGTGTTGTCATTGCTTTCATCTTGGTTTCAATTGTTCCTATTTTTGAGCTTAACCGTGTTGTCATTGCTTCCATCTGTGATCCCAAATTTAATATTGCACCCATCAACTGCTCCATTTCTTCTGTCGTTAACCACGTAATCTGTGAATTTTCTGATTGAGAAAAATTTTGAAATGGTTCCGGTCTATTTTCCCGACTTATTACATTGTTTTCAACTCCATTATTCATCATACTGTTGTCCTGTGTTGGCGAGTTCGCCATGTCAACAATTTCGTCATTCTCACTATTCATCATTTTCGCCTTTTTCATTGATCGCGTAATCATTTGCAAGACATACAAAACTCGTCACTGTGCGAAAATTACACACAATGCCTCCTTATCTCCAACAATACCATTTACATGAAACGTTTCCCTCAAACACGATTAACGAACAATTGAAATAATTGCACTAGATTGTCAAACGCGTATACAAGACAACAAATCAAATTCTGAGAAAAAATACCATTAGAAGAATGACAATTACCAAATCTACACATGCAATATAGACTACAATTACTAAACTACAACAATACTACTGTCTACTATTTTTACAATCAGAAGATTCCAAGGGACGATCCGAAGCAGCGGTCGCCACGTGCATGGGGGCTTAATTAAATATGATTGAAAATACTTTTAGTTTTTAGTAGCTGTTATGTCCGATTACGCTGTGTCTCGTAATCGGTTGGCCCAGACTAGTATTATTACGCAATCTGACTGCATAGAATAACAACAAACAATGAAGGAAAATTTTCGTAAACACAGTTAATTAATTAAGTCCCCAGCAACTATAAAACCTACTAAACCAAAGCACAAGTATAACTGTTCTGTATGTGGAAGTATGACTCAACGCACATCTGGCACGGTTCTTCTCCAACAAGACAAGAATTTTTAAATACCAATTATACTGACGTGATAAAAGAAAATTAGAAATACTATAATTGCGCAAGAAAGCAGAATTAAACTCTAATACAAGAACACACGCCAGATGCTTTGTTGACTGAACCTGTAATGACGCCTTATTTAGGATACTGAAATAAAGGGAAACGGAGTTTGTTACCTCATTTATATTGATGAAAATCACTCCAATCCTTACGTTATATCTCACACCGACTCTCTACTATGACATCACAACCAGAACTCTCCAATATCACATTTCGGCAAGCACTGCCTACTAACACATCTCAACAAACACTCTCTGCTACAACATCTCAGCACAGACTACCCCGAGTCCTCGACAGGCACTGACTACTACGAGCTCTCTCCAAGCACTGACTACTACGAGCTCTCGACAAGCACTGTCTTCTACGAGCTCTCAACAAGCACTGTGGAGGCGGCAGAATAATACTCTTTGGCGCAATCTCTGGCGCAGTGGCTCAGTGTAGCCACCTTTCAAGGGACAGATGGTATTCCAGCAAAACTGTTTAAGCAAGGAGGCAGAGAGCTTGAACGAAACCTTCTGGAAATGGACACTAGAATATGGGAAGAGGAGAAAATGTCCCAATAATGGAAAGAGTGTATCATATGTCCCATATATAAGAAAAGAGATCAGATGGAGTGTGGCAATTAGAGAAGGATCACACTACTAAATCTGGGACGTAAAATATTCTCTAATATACTATTCGACAGAATCCTCCCAATCATACAGAGGGAGATGTGACCTTACCAATGCGTATTTCTCCCCAGGAAGTCAACTATAGATCAAATATTCACTTTAAGACAAATCCTGGAAAAAACGAAAGAATACAGGGCTGGCACACGTCGCCTCTTTATAGATTTCAAAGCAGCTTATGATAGCATAAATAGAGAGCAATTATATAGCTCTAGATGAACTGGGAATCTCGAGAAAGTTGGTAAGGCTGGTGAGAATGACAATAAGCGAAACACAAGGCAGTGTAAGAATAGGAGGAATGATTTCCAATACATTGAGTATTAAAAACGGTGTGCGACAGGGGGGTGCATTGTCATGTCGTCTCTTTAATGCCGCCCTGTAGAGCGTGATGAAAAAGGTAAACCTTCTGAATATAAATCATACTGGCCTATGCAGATGACAGAGATATAGTAGCAAGAGCCCAAAAAGTAATGGAAAAGACATTTACGGCTCTCGAACAGGCTAGTAGGAACATGGGGTTAGTTATTAATCAAAAAAAAAAAAAAAATGGCTGATGGAGAAGCACATAGAGAAAATATGCCAAATGCAATAACAATGGGCAATTATGCGTTTGAGAGAGTTGAACATTTCAAGTACCTGGGCTCGACAGTTACCGATCTAAGTGATACCTCGTATGAAATTAAGCAGAGATTAATACTAGTCAATAAAGCCTATTTTGCCCTAACAAGACTTATATGCTCAAGGCTTCTGAATCGTACCTCTAAGTTAACTATCTATAAATCACTTATATGACCAGTGCTTATATATGCCTCTGAAACTTGGACATTAACAACTAAAGATATTTAAACACTGAATGCATTTGAAAGAAAGGTACTTAGACGAATTATCGGCCCAATCTGTGAAAGAGGAAGATGGAGGAGGAGATACAACCATGAGTTGTATATCATATACAAAGACCAACCCACCAGAAGGATAGTGAAATCATCCAGACTGAGGTGGGTGGGACATGTGGCTTGCATGAATGATACAGAAATACCAAAAAGAATATTACAAGGAAAGCAAGGAGGTCAGAGAGGACGTGGACGACCAAGAGCCAGATGGGAAGATGGAGTAGTCGAAGATCTTAGGAAGATGGACTATAGAAACTGGAGAGTACTGGCAAAGGACCGAGAGAGACGGAAGGAAATTGTAGAAGAGGCCAAGGCTCATCGTGAGCTGTAGAGCCAAGAAAGAAGAAGAAGACGAATAAGATTTCTGTCTACCAGTTATCGCTACAGTAGGGGGAAACAACTCGAGCCTCAGCCACAGCCACGACCCCAGCATCGTGTAAACAAGGCTGGGCGCTCTACATACAGCATTTGTTGTGCCGGTGCAACGCTAATTACACTACCCCACCGCCTCGCAAAGCGAAGTCGTCTTTAAAATTCTGCGTCTTCTATGATCGGAACAATTGCCTCTTCAGACAAGCTGAATGTAAATTTTGTCATTGCACCGGACTTACCAAACAGGCTGCCTGCAAAAGAGAGAAAAGCCCTCCTCTGTTTCACACGGGAATAACGCAAAGCAGGAACAGATGGAAATCAATGTCAATTTCATGTTCAGATTTTGCGCCACCTCCTACTCCAAAATCAGACATCAAAGAGCAGATGGAGACAGAGAACAGTTTTTCACAACACGTAAGGGGCTATTGTATTCAGAGAAAACATCACGAACTATGGATAAGATTTCAATTTTGTAACCAGTCAGCACCTTTTCAACCAGATACCGGAGCATCTGTCACGTTGCTTTACCTATGTACACTTGGCAGCAAAAAAAGTGGGTCACTGCCGAATACAACCAACATAACGTAGCTGTGTTGCAGGTCATCTAAACACCAAAACCCCGTGGGGTACAGTCGTTTGACTACACAGAATGGGTACCACAAGAGACTACTAAGAGACCAAGGGTCTTTATGGCAGTAAGTCTAAGCGTCAACTAATATCGTCATACAAAACATATTAGAAAACACATTCTTAGCGATGAGACACCCCATAACACTCATAAACTAACCTTAATTACAACAAGTGACATTCCAAAAGTTCTGAGAAAACGGATTATTTTACATATATCGTACAGTAATCCTTAGTAAAAATTAAATGCTTGAAACAATATATGGCGTTACAAAGCTGTACGGCAATTGGAAAAAAGTTTTTCGCTCTCGAAAAGGTTTTCCATCCACGTGCTGAACGTCGTCGCTGAATGGCGAGTGGCTCTGGAAACTGGACATTGGACGAACCAGTATAAAAACGCGATTAACGGCAACAAGCACTTTAAGGAAATCTCAACATTAACAGCGAATCACCAGTAATATCATTGTTCTCGTAACACATCAACAGCTACGTGTACACAAATTTGAACTTTAAATGACATGACCAACGTCGTCGTTCTGGACCTGGATTCAAACCCAGCACCTATAGCCATTGCTAACTAAGCTAAGCTTTGTTTGTGCCTTATTGAGACCGGATCACTAGGCGTAAAGGGACGTGAAGTTTAGACGTTTGCACCAGTATTAGTTATCAATTCATATCCTGAAAATAAATGACGAAAATGTTTGTACTGAACTGGGAATCCTGTCATAACAGTTACCGTCCTGGGAACTACCCTCAACGACGTTTAATATGGTGTCATTCACAAGGAACAAGGTATGCTCATGTTTAAAATTGAAATGCCAACATATAAAGCTTGTGACAGGGATGCAAACCCAGCACCTAATCGGATTGTTAACGAAGTACAATCATGCTCAAAAGTATCCGAACAACCAGGATTGCATTTCGCCTGATTCCCATGCAACCCACATAACGCAGCTGTCTAGCAGGTCCTCTAATCGCTCCTTGATACAGTCGTTTGACTATTAAAAATGGTTCCAACAAGTCACGACTGTATTGCAATAACTCAGGATGTAAAGTAATACCACAATCCCGAATGAGATTTTCACTCTGCAGCGGAGTGTGCGCTGATATGAAACTTCCTGGCAGATTAAAACTGTGTGCCCGACTGTAGGGAAGCAGCCTACTCACGCCGTAATAAATTCACATCAGTCTTTCCATTGTGTGCCAGCCAGTCCGCTGCAACTAGCTCTGACGTCATAAATGTTGTGCAATACTTTAAAAATCAAGTAAATAACCTAAAACGTTTCTAGCATGTCAGGAGTAATACTAAATCAACATGTGTTGAATGTCAGTTCAATAACTTTAACCATTTTCGAAATTTGGACGTTTTTCTGTAAAAATCGTTGGCACAACAGAAAAGAGCTAGAGATTTAAAAATTTATACTTAGATTCCTTTTCAATAATAATTTAATAGAAACAGTACTTTGGATCTCACAAATTAAGATTTTAGTTAAAATTCATAATTTTCTGGTTTTTGTCTTAAAAATTAAGGAAGCAAGATAGATTAAGTAGGCTAATAAATAAGGCTAGGATGTTTATATTTAAGTAGAATGGAGATCCGCTATAACCATAAAGATGTGAGAAGTTTCATTTGAATAACTATAAAACTATAGCGATAGCGTATCTTCAAGGGGCAAGTTCAGAGCTCGTCTACTGCGTACAGTGTAATTAAATTAATTCTCTCGCCCAAAATATTTAACTTAGCCACGTCAAACTTATATTATAATTACTTACCTATGTGCTGAATGCACATTTAAATTAAGAGCTTCATCGGCCATCAGCAAAAGAAGTTATGATTTATTCAGTAACTTAATGTGGTGCATTACTAGCCCAGCAGCTAGTCGGGAGAGCCGATTTGATCAGGCGTTCCCTTAGCCGTCCGCACCGCGGCTTTATATATAAGAACGCTGCGCGAGGAAGCAAGGCCCCAGTTCTCTCCAGACGCTGAATAGCACACCATCTGTGTCGGGTCGCGTCGGTATCATTGCTATAACCAGCCTCGGATGCCGTATTAAGTTACTCGGGATACGCGTAACCATGAAATCGTTTTCGAGTGAAGTGTTAATTCTGGGATGACTTTAATTATCGATTTTCTGTTTGCGTATGTCGTATTTTCACGTGCTGCCGCGGGACAAACATTCTACCATTATTTAGCATGGCGTTTGATGGGCATGATCATCAAATTATGGCGAGCATTCACTTAAACATTTGATTTGGACAGTTATAGTTGCATCAGCCCATTAGACTCTGAACTGCTGTGTTAGTCAGATTGTGTGGATTCTTTTTTTTCATCTGTGACTTTCAGAATACAGTGAACCTTTTTTCCACGATCATTTTTGATTATGAATCCCAGACAATCTCCTAATTCCTCAGAGCTATAAACTGTAACTATAAGTGTATTTCTCAGATGAAGTGGGCACTAGGAATTCTAATTACAGGCTTCACGTTTTGCTAATCACTTTCTGGTTGCCAAAATTGTAGTTAGAGAGCCAATGTTGAGAATGGCAAAACAACAGCATAAATAATAGGAACATTTATATAACAATTAATTCCACCCACCGCCCCTCATATGGTTAATCGGCCGGGAAGTGTTTCAACATTCAAACATTTATACAACAGTAAATAATTCTAACCGCCGCCCCACATATGGTGCATATGGTACATCACAAACATTTATATACAACAATAATTTTCCACCCGCCGCCCCACATATGGTACATCGGCCGGGAAGAAAAAACAAACTGAGTAAAGTGAAAGTGATTTTTAAATATTCGGATTCGTGAGTGAAATGCGACACGCAACTGAGTAATAAAACAGTGATAGTGACGTGTGCATGTGGACGACGCAATTGGATTAACAACGCATCTGGATTGACTGAGCTGGCACTGAGTCTAGTGGCGCTGCCGGCATCGCGAGAAGCCAGTTTCGCCGCACCGCAGTCATCTGCCGGAGCAGCCGGAGCCGCGCCTGCAGTTTCTGGCCACGTAAACACACAACAGCCGTCGGAGTGCCGTCTGCAATTCAGCGAGCTGCGTCGCATCAGTAATCCTGGTACGCCACGCCGGCAACGCCATACGTAGTGCAGAAGGAACTTAGTTAAGTGAAAAGCTGTTAAAAATTTCACTAACCTGCACTAAAAGACTGTCGGCGATGGAACCGCCAAAAGAAACTGAGGTTAAACTTAAATCAGAACCTATGTCTGTTGAGGGTACTGTAAATCCAGACAACGGTTCAGGTGTAAATATGCATGAAAATAGTAATATTAAAGTGAAATATGAAGTATTGTCTCCTGACAGTAGTGTGAGAAGGGGCAATGATTCAATAATAGAGACCCCTCCAGTAAAGCAGAAATCAGAAATTGTTAATTTATTGGATGATAGTTTATCTGATGAGTTAAAAACGAAACAGCCATCAGAGATGGTAGAGTTTAAGAAGGTGAAGTTAGATATGACTAATCAATCAGAAGTTTCATTTAGTTTTGATGATTCTGGTGTTGGAGCTAGTTTTTTGTCACCTGAGTGTGATAAAAAGCCAGCTAGTGAGCAACCCAAAGATACTGGGGCTATTGATTTAAATGTTATATTACAAGCAATAGCTGCCAGTAATGCAAAATTATCAGCCAGTAATGCTGAATTAAAATCTAATATAATTGAGGTAAATAACAGGATTGTGGCCAGTCAAACCAATTTTAATAAACGATTGGAGGTAATGGACGATACCTTCAAGGCTGGTTGCAGTAAGTTGAAAGAGGATCTGGACAGTTTGAATTATAAAATTGATTACAACCATGAGGATATTAAGAAAAAGGTTGCTCAACAATTTTCTGAAATGTATAAAACAGTAAAATCCGAAGTTGCTGAGGTTCGCAAGGACTTCCAAATGGAAGATGCGAAGCTGGAGCACAAGTTAACAGAAAAGATCGAGGCGGAATCTGAACTGTGCTCAAATAGATTTAAAGATGTTAATATAAAAGTAAACACATGTCAAGCAGAAGTAAATGCAATCAAAACTGATACTACTCATATTGTGCAAAGAGTAGATAATGTCGAAATGAGAGTAGAAAATATTAGTACTAACATTGCTAACATTCAGAGTAAAGTAGCTTCAGTAACTTCTGGTAATGGTAGTATACAACAAGTTGTAGCTGCAAACGCCGCTTTTATCGGGTGTCGGCAGTTCTTGCGGTTCGATCCAGATAAAAATATCCACCCGCTAGATTTCTGGAACGATTTCGAAGATGTGATTCCACCAGCTTGGTCTGAACGAGAGAAAATCTCATTTATTAGAAGCCATTTAGCAGGTGACGCCATGCGTTGGTCAGCTGATGTTATGTTGAAGTGTAAAACATTAGCGGAGTTTAAAACAGCTTTCATTAATGAGTATTGGTCTAGCAATAAGCAAAATGAAGTGTTGAGAGAATTTTGGAGTGGAAAACGCTTCAATGCATGCAAGGAATCTATTAAAGAGTTTGCTAGGTCATGGATCTCACGTTTGGCACATTTGGCTGAAAAATTAAAACCTGAAATGATAATACTAGGTCTTGAAGCCAAACTGCCATGGTATTGGCAAACTAGAATTATATCTGCCCCTAGAGACAATCTGGATCGTTTCATTGAATATCTGGAACGTGTAGAACGTGTTGCTGCCAATGAGGAGCAAGCACGTAATAACAGAAATGCTAATAACAAAAGTAGTAATTTTAGGAACGAGCAGAACGACAATGTAAACATCAGAACAGTAGGTGTTCGCCATCCTAACAGAGGTAGGAATTGGAGAAATAATTATCAGAACCAACAATGGCATCCAAATGATAGTAATTTTGTTCCAAGCAAAATTATGCAGGTAAACAACAGTGCGGAAAGCAATGCTGTGCCAGTTAACTATAATGGAAATAAAGGAAACAGTAGTACACCGAGGCAGAAAAACTAGTTCCCGTCTATGAGGACACTGGCGCTCACCAGGCGGTTACTTTTCCTAAGCCAGTAGTTACGATAATTGGTAAGACAGATCAGAATACTCAGACTGAAGATGTGGATGAAGGGTCGGTAGCATCTGAGAATACAGCAGAAATATTAGATTACTCACAGTATTTGATAGATACCGTGTTAGAGACGCTTTCGAAGTGGGAAGAGAAAGAGAAGGCGCAGCAGTGTAACGGTAGGGAAGAGCTACAAAATACTGAATTGACAGGTGAAGAAGCAGAAGAAATTCATGCTTATATTTACGATGAGGATGATGTGCTCTTATCTAAAGTGCCTGTGCAGGAGGTTGATACTGTACTAATAGATTTAGGACAGGAGGTAAGTGAGAATGTAGAGGGTAGCCTGTTGGGGGTCGATGAACCCAGTAGCTGTGACCAGTTGACACTTGAGAAGGAACCCGACGACAATAGTAAAAGTGGTTTAGCTGTAACTAGTGTTATGCCTGGTCTGAAGGCGCAGAATTGCTCAGACTACAGTAATTCGGGTCATGTTCAGCAAACTAAATGTAATGAAGTCGTGCGGTGTTTCGATTTGAAATTAATAGACCGACTGGAAAAGACAGCTGAAAATGTAATTCGGGAAACCCCTACACACTTTGACCTAAATTTAATGAAGACAGATGTCGATACTTTAGTTGGAGACGGATCGAAAAGGAACTGTTGGATGAGTTTGAGGAACCACCTGTACAACCTAGAATAAGCCACCCTATAATAATAGAGAATATGTTGGGTATCAATGTACGTTGTCTCTTAGACAGTGGAAGTGAGGTGAGTGCGATATCTCAGTCCTTCTTTGATGCATTGCCTGGTAAAGACAAGCTTACAGTAATGAGGGTATCAGGACTAAGAATAATTGGTGCTACTGGCAAGGTGTCAAAAACGGTAAAGCAAGAAGCTTTGCTGCCCTTTAACATTAATGGTAATTCAATTGATCATCCATGTTTAATTGTAAACAATCTCAGTATTGAGGTTTTAATTGGCATAGATTTCTTGTCAAAATCTCAGAGTGTTGTTGACTTTGAAAGAAGCAAGTTAAAAATGGTCTTGCCAATAACCGGAGTAATTACAGTACCTTTTAGTGATAAACATGTAGTAACTAATGATGAAACTTGGGAGCTGCCTACACGAGTTCTGAAAAATAGGAGATATTGGGACGAAAGTGTTAATCTTAGTACAAGTAAGATAAACAAAGAAGAAGAAGAAGAAGCAATTATTTTGGACAAAATAGAAGCTAAATTGCAGGAAATCGATAAAATTTCAGCTAATCAGAAGGAAGAACTGAGACAGGTTTTAAAAAGACATCATAAGGTATTTTCAGATCAACGTGGCTTGGTCAAAGGTTATGAATGAATTCTGTAGGGAGGAGGTTGTTCTGTAACCTCTACACAGTGTGGCAGCTGTGCAGTCCCAGCTGTGTGAGATCTTCTTTCCCATTTCAGGTCTCACTCATTCTTCATCTTTACTATCCACCAAAATTTCGACCTCTTCTTTCCAAAAATTAAATCTTCCAGTACGACTATCAAGCCAGCATTAAGCTAATGTATGCTGTAGGGAGGATGTTGTCCTGTAACCTCTACACAGTGTGACAGCTGTGCAGTCCCAGTTGTGTGAGATCTTCTTTCCTTTTCAGGTCTCACTCATTCTTAATCTTTCCTATCCACAAAAATTTCGACCTTTCTTTGCAATACAAAAATTTTCCGTCATGGTTATCAAGCCATGAGTTCTGTAACCATTCTATCTACCGATTAGTGAAGAAAATACCTAATGTGACAAACCTAACAGTGACATAAACAGTAGAGAAGTATGACGTAATTAAGATACAAACATATTTGAGTAACAATTATGTATAGAACCCTGGTAATATTATAAGTAGAAATTTGTTGTTTTATTGGAAATGGTCCCACAATAATATTTTAAAAAGATATACAAATTCGTGTACAAGCAGGATCTAAAGTGGCAGTGAAACCTATTGTATGCTGTAGAGCTAACTAATTAATAGTAAAAGAGATTGCTCAGTGTTAAGAAAAATATGCAGATAAGTTGTAAAAATGAACTCACCTTGTGTAGCAAGGAATGGCAGTGTAATAGAATTGAGTAGTGTTTGTGGTTGAGACGTGAAGGACACGTCCCTGAAGTATTTATAAGGTTGGAGCTGGCCGTTATTTGGTGTAGTGTGTGACAGGACACACCTACACGTATTGAGGTTATGAGTTGGAGGCGTGAATGCGACCAAGGGTACCCTTATGTTAGATGAGACAGAGCAGCTCATGGTGTCCTATAGGTTTAAGGAATTTAGCATTCGCTCGTCCATAATTACTTAATGCACTTTAGTGGTAAGTCGAGAGAGACTACCTGTGGTTTCAGCGTCCGATCGAGTGGAAATGGATTGCCACGTGAGCATACTAATCAGCTGCAATACACTATAGATATGAAATAAATGTACTGTCCTATGCTTTAAATGTTAATACAGTGAGTGTTAAATAAGTACATACACTAGCAACATAATTGAATAACATAATGGCAGACGTGAAACACTACTTATAGGTCAGCATAAATACACTTCGATGAAGTAAGTACATAATTGCAGATGTGGAACTGACACAACAGCAGAGGATCAATAAGTGGATTTAGTAGTCAACTAAACGTAGTGTGTTTTGAACAATCAGAACTGTACCATTACCACAAGTTACTCACATGTAAAAGAAGCTGAAAATACAACTACTAATGAAATATACTCATACTATCTCTAAGTATAAGGTAATCGAAGATGAATCAGCTAAGTGAAATAAATACAAATGTATCAGGAATGTACCGAGCATTGGTTCAGTGTTCCGGCCCAGAAATAATAAATTGAGATTACATAGGATTCATGATTGTATGCCTTGAGCATAAATTTTCTCTAGTACGTGACCAACAGCGTTTTGAGCCATTTGTTTACCGGTTTTATGACAATTACGTAACCACGAGAGTAATATTGAAAAAGTTCTGTTAACTTTGTTCCAGCAAAATATTGATGGATAAAATGTATATATCCCCTTTTCATTGTGACCCACCCTTAGATATTAAGTGAACAGAGTCTGAAGCAGTCTTTTTGTTTGTTCTACAGGACAAACCAGATAATGGCAGCCTGGTAGCTGCGTGAAAGCGTGGAGTGACTTGGACACAACTCACAGTGACCCCTCCCCTTTCCCCATGTAATTTAGAGTGAACATGAAGGACGCACACCATAGCAACTTCCCCTCTTCTACCCTTGTGAATGGAAGTATAGAACGCCAGCCAAAGCGGCTACAACCACGTGTGTAAAAATTATTTCTGAAATTTTCTTTCTGGTTTAGAAAAGACTGCTAAGATATAATCATCTGTTTATGTATCTTGAATAACTTATTTTCTTTGAATTTGTGTATGTAAAAATGTATTTAATGGATTTAAGATTTTCATAGTTTTACATATTTTGATGTGTTTGTTTGTCTAAGGCAATATGTATGCCAAAGTGTTTCATTGATTTTGCTTAAATTTTGAGGGATAATGTAGCTTAAGAGGCAGTGAACATGCCAACAATTTAAATAATTAAAGTAGGTAATCAGTTCTCTTTTAATATTTATATATGTTTACAATTCAATTTTAATTTTTCATCGGGAGTTAAGCTGTACTCTTGCTTCCCTTTTTGTAATTACTTTTTTTTCTTCATTCATTAACATTCAGAAAAAAAAATTAAGTAGAGGGTGATGTAGGGAAGCAGCCTACTCACGCCGTAATAAATTCACATCAGTCTTTCCATTGTGTGCCAGCCAGTCCGCTGTAACTAGCTCTGATGTCATAAATGTTGCGCAATACTTTAAAAATCAAGTAAATAACCTAAAACGTTTCTAGCATGTCAGGAGTAATACTAAATCAACATGTGTTGAATGTCAGTTGAATAACTTTAACCATTTTCGAAATTTGGACGTTTTTCTGTAAAAATCGTTGGCACAACAGAAAAGAGCTAGAGATTTAAAAATTTATACTTAGATTCCTTTTCAATAATAATTTAATAGAAACAGTACTTTGGATCTCACAAATTAAGATTTTAGTTAAAATTCATAATTTTCTGGTTTTTGTCTTAAAAATTAAGGAAGCAAGATAGATTAAGTAGGCTAATAAATAAGGCTAGGATGTTTATATTTAAGTAGAATGGAGATCCGCTATAACCATAAAGACGTGAGAAGTTTCATTTGAATAACTATAAAACTATAGCGATAGCGTATCTCCAAAGGGAAAGTTCGGAGCTCGTCTACTGCGTACAGTGTAATTAAATTAATTCTCTCGCCCAAAATATTTAACTTAGCCACGTCAAACTTATATTATGATTACTTACCTATGTGCTGAATGCACATTTAAATTAAGAGCTTCATCGGCCATCAGCAAAAGAAGTTATGATTTATTCAGTAACTTAATGTGGTGCATTACTAGCCCAGCGGCTAGTCGGGAGAGCCGATTTGATCAGGCGTTTCCTTAGCCGTCCGCACCGCGGCTTTATATATAAGAACGCTGCACGAGGAAGCAAGGCCCCAGTTCTCTCCAGATGCTGAATAGCACACCATCTGTGTCGGGTCGCGTCGGTATCATTGCTATAACCAGCCTCGGATGCCGTATTAAGTTACTCGGGATACGCATAACCATGAAATCATTTTCGAGTGAAGTGTTAATTCTGGGATGACTTTAATTATCGATTTTCTGTTTGCGTATGGTGTATTTTCACGTGCCGCCGCGGGACAAACATTCTACCATTATTTAGCGTGGCGTTTGATGAGCATGATCATCAAATTATGGCGAGCATTCACTTAAACATTTGATTTGGACAGTTATAGTTGCATCAGCGCATTAGACTCTGAACTGCTCTGTTAGTCAGATTGTGTGGATTCTTTTTTTTCATCTGTGACTTTCAGAATACAGTGAACCTTTTTTCCACGATCATTTTTGATTATGAATCCCAGACAATCTCCTAATTCCTCAGAGCTATAAGCTGTAGCTATAAGTGTATTTCTCAGATGAAGTGGGCACTAGGAATTCTAATTACAGGCTTCACGTTTTGCTAATCACTTTCTGGTTGCCAAAATTGTAGTTAGAGAGCCAGTGTAGAGCACGGCAAAACAACAGCATAAATAATAGGAACATTTACATAACAATTAATTCCACCCGCTGCCCCTCATATGGTTAATCGGCTGGGAAGTGTTTCAACATTCAAACATTTATACAACAGTAAATAATTCTAACCGCCGCCCCACACGACCGAGACTCGAACACGGGACCTTTGCGAAAGGCAAAGGTCCCGAGTTCGAGTCTCGGTCGGGCACACAGTTTTAATCTTCCAGGAAGTTTAGTACCACGTTACTACAAATATCAGGGAACACTTCATCACAGATAAGACTGTCCTTAAGGCTTGTAAGCTCGCATTTATTCCAATAACTGACATACGTGAAATGTTAGCACTCTCATTATTACGTCAGGTAGGTAATGCACGTAGTAACTTCGTCGTATTCATGATTTCCTCTTCAAAGTAACATACCATACTTGTTATTTGACACAAAAGTCATTAAAAATTTACGTTATTCACGAGCAGCTAGTTGAGAATATGTATGAACTTCAAATGACACGACAAACCGACTCGTTCTGCACATGGTTTCAAACCCAGGTCATGCAAACTAAGATTTCGTGACTGACAGAAATTAACAGTCATTTCTGACTAGGCATAAAGAGAGTGATATACCTCGATTTTAGACAGTATCAGTTAACAAATATCAGCTTTAAGTTACATAACGTAAACATTTTTAACGGTCGCGTATTCCTACCCAGCATCTATTGTCCCCGTTAATGAACTACGAGATATGTTAAATACTGCTTTTTCACAAGTAACTTCCTTGAAATGCAGTGAGGTAAAGCTTTGTGTTGGACAGGGATTCGAACCCAGGACCTAATCGGATTGTTATCGAAGCACAATCAACTTTGACATATCGGATTTTCTCGGCAGTAGCTAGATGTATTAAATGAAATGACGAGACGAAACATTAATTTTTTCCTTCCCATGAGTCAAACCCGGCACATATCGCTGTTATATTCTAGAGAAAAGTAACGTTAAGTATGTTTGTTACACCAGCAGCGAAATGTGAGCATGTTTGAACTAGAAATAATATGACAAAGAGTTCAGTGCTGACTAGGAATCAAACCCCACACATATCGTTGCTGACTACACACAAAGAGACGACACTTACCGAATGTTTCTCCACCAGCAGCTCGGAATAACATCCTTGAACTTACAGTGATCTCGCAAATAGTTCTGTGTATCACTGGGAGTCAAAAACGTCAGATATCGTTAGTGTTGACAACGAATGAAAATGCATTAAAAATAACAATTATTATCCAACAGCAGATAGGTGTTCTCATGCTAGAGCTTGATAATACACAGTAAAAAGTTTAGTGCTGGGCCAGGATTCCAACCCATTCATGCGCAATATGTGGAGATGTTGAGGAATCTGCAGTTTTGAACAAACAACAAGTTGTAGTCGAGCTGTATTGTCACGAAGGGATCAAATTCCGCGTTAAGGGCGGTCTGAGTTGCATTCCCAATTCAGAACCAATTTTATCGCCATACAGAAGCTCAAATACAAGACGGAGTAAGTGCCCTGTGACCATACACAGGGCTTGTTTCGTCACTAGAAATAAATAACTAGTATAAGTAAGGTTACTGGCCACTCCTTACTTTATTGTGGTTCCACCTAACGTCTACTTGGTAGAGAAGGAATATCATGTTTAATTTGATTTTCAGATCACAATGCCATTATACCTTCTTCACTTGGTGTAGCCAGAAGAGAATAGAATATTCCTCTCCCTATCAAAAAACATCGGCAGAAGTTGGATTCGAACCCAGACCATTATCATATGAAACTATCATCAGTCCAACAGACCACCACCCCCTCTCCTCTACGACTCATTTCTGTATCATAACACCGTTGCGGCATACAACATGAGAATTCTGACACACAGGCTCCCTGCAGTGGTTTGCGGGATGTTCAGTACATTCATTTACTTGGTTGACCGAATCGCCATGAACTAGCTGCCTTGGCTACCCAGTGCATACATTCGACTCTATTTTGTAATCACCGAAATAAAATAACGTAACAGCCACCTACACAGAACTGCCAACAGTGTAGGATGCAGAAATTTAAATAGGAAGTGTTCCTTTCCGTTTGAGCTACTCTATTGCGCTATCTGTTTGTTGAAATCATCGTGCAGTGCAAAAGAAATGGTGTAACTGTCTGTCTCTCAGAAGTCTAGATGCGGCCATATGCATTATCTCACAGCCCTGTGGAATGCCAAAGTTCTGGAGGAAGTGTTGTTCACTTTCAGAGGTGCTGGAGCTACGTCACAGCTAGTAGCGTAACGGTAAGCGTCGCGTGTTCTATTACATTCGCTACTACATTTTTTAAAACGCAATTCTGCTGTCTGCTGAAGTTATCAATTTAATGGAACTTTGAACATAATTCTCTTCACTTCTCAACCCAAAATAGTCGCATGTGGAAGAAAGGCTAACTTCTGTCTCATTTTGTTCTTTTCAGCTTTAATAGACGGCCAGGCAGCAGATGTCTCGAAGCTTTTGTTTTATGTATGGGGAGAGCGCATCGTGCCAAAATAGTCAGAAAAGTATTTTCTACATTAGCTGTCGTCTGGTAGTGGCATTTTATTCTTCATCAAACCTTGTTTGACAGCTTTAACTCAGAACAAGTTTTCTACATGCATGTAATCAATAAACTGCATGTGCATTGTCAGACTGTTATAGATAACATCAGAGCATTCGCATATATCGTCGATGATTAATTTCTCTCTCATGTTTAGTATTGTATTAACAACACTAAAAGAAACCTTACGAAAACTGTGCACTGTATGTAAGAAATGAAATAAAACTACCCACGATAACCTTACGACGAAAGAAAGTCTGTTTTAACAAAACTGAGTATCTGTACACAAGCGTGCCTCTATCTGCACGAATTAGTAAACTACTGCTCATTTAGATTTCGATTGGGTCTGTGTTTAAATGGTATGCTGTGTCATACTCAACAGGTATGCAAATGTGGCATTTCATAAATAAAGTTACGTATTCCTAGAAACCCAAAATTTGCTTGTCAACAGCGGAAAGAGGCGTTACTTGTTGTGCAGCATTGGAAGTTTTTCACCATTGCAGTATGAGCTGAAAGTATTTTCTTACGATTTGCTTATCGATGTTTGATCTGACTGCTTGCAGCTCTTACACAGAAGGGATAAAAACGTTAAATCAGCGAGGCTCGAACCGCGAACCTTAACAGTCGCGTTTCCACAGGTCAGCACGTCAACACAGAGCTAGCGGATAGATACGTTTTGCGCTTTCCTCTTGCGAGGCCAATAGTGGCTAGAACTCGTAAACCGTTATTTACAGGACGAGATTAGTTGCGATTGCCACGTTCAATGACTTTGCTGGGCTGAAAACCGTAAATTTACAATCTTCTGTTACACCTCAAGCGATAATAACTCAGGTTATTCAATGGAAATGACACGAGAAATCAAGTGAACTTTGAGGCTTAATTCCGTGCACACCAGGAGGTAACTCGTCGATCACAGAGTTACCAAACATACCTTGCGTTGTTGCCAAATCTCAGTTACATTACCAACAGGAAGAAGACGAACAGATGTGATCCTACAGCGGACTGGGAAGTGACCATAGCTGGCGCCTCAAAGACGCGGCTGCTACGGCCTGGAATACGTAATGCGTCTGATTCGCATATCTGTAACTAGGTTTAGGGACTAGAGCTTAGTTACTAATAATACTCAGAACTGACTGCTACTAAGCATCATAAATCAGTAACTCTCATAGTTGTTTTTATATTTCTCTCGTAACTGGACTCAAAACTAAGAAACTCATTCACGGACGTTTTCGTGCCTCGCCGATAGTCGAGCACAACAAACAAATAAAAATAAAAAGAGAATGTGTGTGTGTGTGTGTGTGTGTGTGTGTGTGTGTGTGTGTGTGTGTGTGTGTGTGTGAGAGAGAGAGAGAGAGAGAGAGAGAGAGAGGGGGGGGGGGTAAAAAATTGTTGTAAAGAAATTGAATACTGGTACGTAAAGAAATCTTTCATTAAAATGACTCGTTCCACATCATTACGAAATGTCGTATTCATGATCTATGAAACAAGTATTAATCTAATCTAATCTAATCTAATCATATCTTATTGCTGACTATCCATGAAGAGTCACGAAGTACCGAAATTTTCGCCTATATCAGTAACCAAATCTAAACTTGAAAATAAAAGACGACAGTTTTTGTAATAAAACGGGACTCCTGTCAAGACCCTTTCATCCCTGTTAACTAACCATGAAAGATGTCTGATATACCTCAATTCAGAAGTAACGAAGTGTGTATGAATTTAAAGATGAAGCGCATGATGTGAAGTTCTGCGACGGAGATACGAACCCAAGACGTAATCGGATTGTTAACTAATTAAAATCAAATATTACGTATCGGTTATTCTTGCCAGCTGCTAGGTGTTTAATCTAAAATAAGGACACAAATTTTTGTGCCTGAGCGACAATCGAACCACACTCCTGTCGTTCTTCTTTATTGTCCACGAATTTTGCTTAAGTATCAATTGATTATTCACCAATAGTAAGATGTGTGCGTGTTTCTACAGAAATTGTTGGCAACATGAACAGACATTAAAAATGCACGTTAATTTTCACTAGCAGGCCGGTGTGCACGTGATAGGGCTTGAAATGAAATTATTAATATTTTCGTAATGGATCAGTATTCGGACCCACATATTTACCTTTGGAGGAGACCTAGAGAATACTGCAGTCTTGGGAAAAGGAATGAAATGATTGAACTATACTGTTCCGAGAGATTCAGATCCTCGAATGAGGAGATACGAATTCGAATCACAGTCCAGCACCAAATTTTTCAACGTCTCTAGTTCAATCAAGTACAAGTAAAATAAGAGCCCTGTTCCTTTAGACGGCTATCAGTTCATCAAATAAAATAAAATTTTCTGATGTAAGTAAGTTTACTGGTGACAGTATTTCTGTTTACCCTGACCTCCACCTATGTCATTTTACAACGTAAACCGGCTGTGCCCAGTTTGGAATGAAGGAACGTGATGTTTAATGGGGATTCTGGATTATAACAGCTTTCTCTTGAGGTTACCAGAGATAAAGTAAATCTGTTTGTGCCTCTTAAAAGTAAATGCCTGAACCCACGCATTGCACTTGTGATAGTTCGTTCCACCAGACCATTGTGGCCACATATCCCAGCCCCAGGAGTGTGCTGTAATGGATGATGTGCTTAGCTTACTAAACTAGTCGCGGTGGAAAAAAAAAACGCGAGTGTATTAAATGGTTAAGTAGAAGCAAGCTTCTGACGTGGAGATTATGCTATTCTCATGTCAGCAGGATGTAAAGACTCTTCTAGGCGTCATATCCTCGATTTGAAGCCATTTTGAAATTTTCACTAATTCAGGAAATTTCTTAGTTCGAGAAAATCCACTATGAAGTGTGAAGTTACCGGATAATTCGATTATCACTGTCATTATTACTGTCATTTTCGTCATAGCGCTGCTGTAACACATGTGCTTGAAGATCATTTAAGTCCTTTTGGTCATTATAGAAGTAGTTGCCCAAGAACAAGTTCTTTCCCTGTCTATGGAATCCTTTTCATGTTAATATCAAACGTCAGCAATTACTCGTAGATCACATTAAAACTAAAGTAATTGATGAAGACGTTACTTGATAACGAAAACGCGCTGCCTTTCTTCATTTACTTGCGCCTAGAAATGGCTGTCGAATACTGCCAATCCAAAAGCCAAGGGATCTTACTGCCTTCCAATGTACGTCGCTGGCGGTTCTTCCATATGATTTGGTCGACGTGACCTGTTTCAAGTTGTGTATTGTTTTCCTTTGCAATAAACAGAAATATTTTCATTCTAAGCTATCCGAGTCTACAATTTTCGCAATATTGGTTCAAATTTAATATTCACTTTCATAATGTAAGGAAAGTATTTCACAGTTGCAAAACCCGCATCCGACTCACTGTCCTTACACTTAGTCGCTGGCCATAAATTCTAGCTCAAAGTGACGCCAGTTTAAGTAACCTAATGTAGCGAAGACTGTTTGCCAGTGCTCTTTCTCACCGGAAAATGTGCAATTCACTCGTTGGGCTCCATAAGTACACTGTAACAGTAATTTCTGTGTGAATGCAATGCATACGGATTGTAAAATTTAGTGGTGCTCTCTCTTCCACTTCTGTGTACAATATGCCTGACCTAAACGGGCGCTTTATCATTACAGGCCCTGGGCGGTGCAATATCGTATCGACATCTGTAATGTGCTTATACTGATAACCTCATTGTTCGTTTTACCCGATTTTGTAATCATTTAAGTAAAACAACATGACCTTCGAGTGGGAGACATTTAGTCCCCCATTTCCTTCTGTGAAATTTGTCAGTAAGCTTTTTGCCTTCGAACCAGCGATATGCGGCAGAGTAAGACTGGTAAACGATTTACAAACCACGATTTAGTGCCGTTAACACGATTTCTTTAAACATTGGGGTAGCTGTAGGAATTTAGTTTCTTCTTAAATCGTCTTATGCAGCAATGTTCACAGATATCTCAAATAGGAAAAGCTCTTTATCCAGGTACGAAGGTTGTAAAACAAACTTCCCACAGTTTGTGTCAGGTTGATCTTTTCGTCTGATAGCACTGCGTGTTAAAGTAGTGTTCCTGTAGCTGTGGGAATCATAGGTAGAAAACGAGTTTCACACCAATGGGTACAGTACTGATAAATAGTCAAAATGATCATCAACCTCAGTGTGCGTTCATCCACAAACAGAGGCGTATTTGTAATATTGAAGCTAGACTAGGTATCCTTGTCTTCCTTGAGTGGGCATTGGAAGACATTTACACACACGTATACGAGGGTAATCCCAAAGGTAAGGTCTCCTAAGGGACACGCAAGTGGCAACGCAGGCACAAACGAGAGATCCTTAATTTTAATGGCAAGCAGAAACCACAGTGTTGGCTGCATGGTGGCAAGGTGATAAACAGCAAGACTACGGGTACGAAGGTCTCAGGTTCGATCCCTAGCCAGTCCCACGATTTTTATGTGCCGTTTTATACATATTTCCCCTGGGGCAGTGTTTGTTGATGTGAAAAATGCCGAGTTGCACTGTGGTCCGAAAGCCACGTAAAACTGTAGTTTCCCCTATTAACTGGCTAGGTAAGTCAACTCAAAGGTCGGATGAAAGCAACAGCATACCACCTCCAACAAGACCGTGCCTATTAAAGCACTGTGGTGTTCAAACCACTCTTGCGACTGATGACTGCTTTACTTTCTATGGGTTCCAAAATTAATGATCTTCGGGTTATTAACATTTTTGTGTTTTCATGCTGTGGCTTTGATACCAGTAAAAGTAAGTAACCGGCCGAGCACTGTCACCGTTCGAGTTGTCAAGGTGGTGGACGACGATGCTGTCGAACCCAGTTACAATTTTGGTCATGGCTCTGTTTCAGTCGAATACCTCTATGGGCCATTCTGCGTATTTCAAGATATACTTTTATACACTTGGTACGCTTCCAAATTGATATCTGATAGAGCTGTATTTAGCAACATGAATCAGATACGTTTTCCGTGCAATATATCGGACAACACGTCAGTACAGCGAGATTTCGCTTACGTGTTGCGCATGGTGCAAGAAATATTTGTGTTTGTGTTTGTGTTTGTGTTTTACTTGCCACTGAATGCGAGCAAGCTCACGAATAGACTGTCAATAACTGGAATTACACAATAACACACTTAAAAGTTGTATTTTAGCATTATGTATCCCGATGAAAATAACTGTAAACAGGTTATATGCCTACTTGCTTATTATCGCGCTTCTCGATGCTTTCCTCAAAAAATTAAAATAAAAATAAAAAGAGAGAGAGAGACAGAGAGAGAAAACAGAAATGTATTTCAAATATCAGCTCAGTGACGCCATGTTCGTCTCGTGATGTAAAGCAAGGATAGTTGATAGGTAATATCTCGTTGTACTAGCGATATGTATGGCTACGGGGTTCTTTGTTTTCTCTCTGCAAACAACTAGAACAGAATACAGTAACAAAGTGGTAAGAACACCTACTCAGTGCGCCAATTAAACACTCAGCCATTCTTGGTTATTTTGTTAATCGTCTGTAATGCAGTAAACATCCTTGATTATTGATTTGTAATTACTACCATTGTTATTGTTATTCGTCACCCCACAACAGCTTTCCTATCACTCATTGCCGCCGATGCACGTAACGAATGGATCAGGATGAATGGAATGTGGGGTGTTTCGTCACGGAGAATATACACATTTATCTCGGCGTCTTGTGTCAGGGTAATATGAAAATCTCAATAAGAAAAGACGACAATAACACCCGACTATTTCTGTCCACTTACCACCATGACGACAGACAAATTGGCGTCTCACTGTATTTTGATTATAATTCGTTAGCCTTTTTGCGACCTCATTTTAATACCTCGTGGGAGCAGGCATAATATTTTGCTTTTTGAACACCGAACAATAACACACAAAGATAGTAGATGGAAGGATACAAAGAAAAAATCAGACTCATGGGTGTGGATCCAGTTCATCATAAGAAGACAAAACAAGAGGGAAATATTACGAAAGCAATGAATACGCTGGTTAGTATAGATTATTTGTATAGATCTGAAGATGAAAAAGCGCAGTTCTGCACAGTGCCAGCATCTGCACTTTAGATTCTGTCTTAATGAGCATGATTTTTAGTTTCTTCTCTTCTGAATTATCAAATGAATTGATTATTACGTGGCACAGAATAATTAGGTAACTGTGTTTCTTACAGCTTCCATTCGCACCAACATCTTTCTACATTCTCGTGCAATTCATGAAATTCTACTTGTATGATCACAAGACGGCACATACTTTACGGCAATTCTTTAATTTTCTAATAAAGCTACAACTAATCTACAGAACAAAATGAATAAAGAAGAAAGGATATCTTCCCACTGTTCAAAAACAGTCTTGTAAAATATACGAAGCCTAACAAAGAGCCACCCACAAATTATACTTCATATTCTTACAGACTGGAAGAATTTAAGGAATTGTCAAAAGTCTATAGATTTTCAAATAATTTAATAATTAGAACATTCAAATAGAACCAAATACTTACTAAGATTGTTCCGAGTTTTTCATAATTATATAGTCTCTGGGCCTTGTTATTTTTGTGCAGGATATTAACGCAACACACGTACGAGGAGAAGGAGAGAGTCAACATTTCGGCGAAATGCTTGGATATTTTTACACAATGGATTCAGATTCGTGAACTCAGTCATCACTGAGTAACAAACAAACTTTTTGGCAACATTTAACGCTTTCTGTGACATGTCTCACACATACAAATGCTTTTTCATCCTCAATCAATGTAATGCGCCACAGGAAATGTAAAAATATTTAACAGTAGTTCAAACCGAAAAAAATGTTTACATTTGAACAATATGGGAAAACTTTCGCGCTCATCTTCAAGAAATTAACCTATAGTATCACTTGCACTGAAGGATCATATCATCGTACAGGAATACAACAATATGGCAAAATTCCAAAGATCTAATTTTTGTCCTGGATTGAAGGAATCCCTTACAAGCCTTCTTCGCTTTGCTGCCTCTAGTTAAGAGTCCGAGTACCAAGCTTTCAGAGATCTAGGCTTTGTAAGCTCCCCACAAGACGTCTTCCTGCGTAACCACTCCTCTCTCTGTCCATTACTGACTGCTCTCCTTAGTTACTATTGTATGATGATAGGCTGGATGAATTTCAGTAAGCAGATTTGACTGGAATATCACAATTAGCTCATTATATTACAAATTATCGAATTACGGCAACAAAATTATGCCACAAGGTTCGAAGAAAATTTCAACATTCATGAACTCTTCAGTCTCTGATGCCGTTAAATACTTGTGAATTACTGTTCCGTATTCTTATTATCTTTCTACTGACACACAGCCTTAAAGATATGCTGTAAAAATCGATACCACACTAGTCACCGAAATAAAAATTGCAAATGATGCCCATTTTATATCACCTTTATTCCAACATCCCTGTTAAAGAATCCATTGCAATAATAAAAACTTTCTAATGCACAAAAATGTTGACAAGCTAAAATTATTATATATGTATAGTTTCTACAAATAATCATCAGCCGCGTGGTCACAGACGCCTCGCCATGGTTCGCGCGGTTCCCCCTGTCGGATATTCGAGTCCTCCCTTGTGCAAGGGTGTGTGTGTTGTTCTTAGCGTAAGTTAGATTAAGTAGTGTGTAAGCCTAGGGACTGATGACCTAAGCAGTTTGGTCCCATAGGAATTTGCCACAAATTTCCAAAATAATCGTCAACTACAGTTACTTTGCATTCAATGGTAATATTTATCAACAGCCAGATGGGCTAGCCATGGAGTCATCCATATCTGGCACAACAGCAGAAAATGCCTCTGACCACTATGGGACTTAACATCTGAGGTCATAAGTCCTTTAGAACTTAGAACTACTTAAACCTAACTAACCTAAGGACATCACACACATCCATGCCCGAGGCAGGATTCGAACCTGCGACCGTAGCGGTCGCGCGGTTCCAGACTGTAGCGCCTAGAACCGCTAGGCTACACTCACAACAGCAGACAGTTTCATAAACCTCCTAGAACAGAAAGTCAGCAGCCAGGAACCCCGCTAGAAAGCATGGTGTACTACAAAATATACATAGATGATATCTTAATATTACTCAAAGGTGAAAGTAAGGACACCAATAACATCATAAATTTGTTTAACAATATACACGAGAAAATAAAATTCACAGCTGAATGCCAGAAAAATAATACCATTAATTTTCTAAATTTGTGCATAGAAAATAAAGACAACTGGTGCAATTTCAAGATATTCAGATAAAAGACAACTTCCAGCGACACTATCCCTGGATCTACTCTCAACAGTCAAAATTAAACAAATGGGGAGCATTATCTTCCTAAAGGCCGTACTGCCAACTGATGGTTCTCATTTTTCCACCCTCTTTCTCCACAGCCTCTCCAGTTCTGGAATAACATCTTCTAACAGGGCCATATTCAAACTTCATTCTACACTATTAGTCTATTTCTACCACATATCCTGCAGCTTTGCGAGAGGTAAAGTGATCTTCCCTCTCTTAGTGTATATTTTTATTTGAGTTTATTTTACATATAACGTTTAAGAATGAATCATCATATTGATCTTGGTCGGTGGTTATGCGACCGGAATTGTCTGTAATGGTTACATACACAGGCGGCGCAGATGCTCGGCGTGTGAAAACAGTGAAATGAATACAGCGACAAAGCATAGAAAATTACCTTGTGTTTATTACTATTAATGATTTGACACTATGAGCGCAAAAGGTTTTGAAAGATTGTTAAAATTAATCTTGTAAACCAATATGTCTGATAAAGCTTCTTGTATGTGGCGTCAGTATGCAACGCAGGAAATGCATATCCTCCTATTTGCATCTATTGTACTACAAATTTTTTCCTTATTTTGTTACCTGAAGATATGACATTTCTGTGTCTTTATGTATTGTAATTGGTTTACTATTTGTATGTATATATATATATATATATATATATATAAAATTATGCATTTATGTTGATGTATAATTGGTTTGTTTTGTAAATATTATTTGTATTTTTACGCTGGGTCTGGCCTAGGGAAAACTATGATATCCAACGATTACATCGATAGGTCATGTGGAGAACCAAAGTGTTAGGATCTGTGGTAGTATTAACTCTGCCGCATGGAGCGTGGGCAGAGAGAGTCTGACTGGAGTAGGGCAGTAGAGCAGGTGTGTTTTGTGACGATCCCACAAGGTGCCGCGCTTTCGGGGTTTGGCAGCATGTAATTGCGATCGACTTGCCATGATAGTTTCTGACATGGTGTCGTGGACGGGAAGCATTAGCTGTCGCACATCAAGAGCCCGTTTCGACTGGTGACAGTGTCGAGAAGAAGGCGCGTCAACATCCAGCTTCTGCAACAGCGACAGCCGACAATGAGTGACTGTCGCCACCTCCTCGATCGACGACTTCAAACCTTCAATCAACCAACAAGGAAGACTGGAAGCACGTAAAGTTTTAGAACTGTATGGCAGACCTCAGCTTTTCAAATTGTTAAATTTTTCTCACTAAATTACAGCAACATAGCATGAACCTTTGTTGCTCATTGTCCCAATTGCATTACCGAGCAGGGTGCCTTCCTTTTCTGGAATGAACTCGAGTTTCGTTGAAATTCAAACGCCAGCATTAAAGTAATATCATTCCATTTCACTGCTTTGATTTCAAAGTTCAGTTAAGGTATTCATAGCTGGCTACAATATTTAGATTACACAAGCGCAAATTAAGAGTGCGAGTTTTGTTACCATATTTTAGCTTACCTGTGACTGCAGCTCTGCTTGGTACGTACTAAATTTTACTTTTGTTAATCAGAATTATTTTATTCAAGTTCAAAGTTAAATCTCTTATTTCTAAATTGCATTGATTCAAGTAGCTTTTGAAACGAATGTTGAGGTAGCCCAAGACTAACCATATTTTATTTTATTTCGTTGTGCTTCAGAAGCAAAGTTCACTATTAATTTCAGTCACAAAATTAACTTTCAATTTTCTGGTTTTATTAATTCTTTTGCTAAATTAAGTCAGAGTGTAGCGAAATTAATCACTTCTGACAAACATTCAGTTTTCATACAACACGTGTCAACCTTCAGTTGCCAGGCTTCTAGTGCTAATTATATGTGCATTAATCTTTCATTTTCAGTTATTATAGTTGTTGTCCATTGGACTGCCGACCGTAATTTTCCCCAAATCTCAAATATCTAATTAACGCCAATTAATTGTTAATGTAACGACTGCACATTTACCTTCTTTATTAACTTTACCCCTTTTCAAAATTAATTTCCACGAATTTCATTTGCATTTTTCCTTTCATTTAGATGCAACCCTTTCCTCCCTCTTTACCGAAAAATTAACTTCGGTGACGATTGCTTTTCCCAAATTTCCATTAGGTGCACGTGGTTTAATTTTTCACTGTCATTAAGCTCGATAAGTGAGGGGGAGGTTACAAGTAGTATGAAATTCTTTAGATTTGTCCGACAAATAACGTACATAATCCAGAAGAACTGCCAATAAAAACACATAACGAAAAAATATTGTAATGAAGCATTTGAGCATCCAGAATGAGAAAAACTAAATTTCGGTTATCCGTTCAGTACTTGACTTCAAGTTAATTCTTTAATAAAACATTCACTGTTATCAGATTACTGAAGCGAAATCCAGCAATTCAGATCATTTTATTACGTAAGCAAAAAAAATTTTTTTCCTGAGCACTCGTGTTTTATGGTTTCATTAAAAGACTGAATATTCTATGGAACTATTATTCCTGTAATAGTATTCTAGAAGATAGGTGAAGCCCGTAAATTATTACATAAAGCTATCGGCGGTTTATGGCTCCGATCGAGCGATGATCTGCAGAGCCTTATGGCGGTTAGAAAATCTTTAAGTATATACTTAATAATTCAAGGAGAAGAGCTTCTCATAAAGGAACAGAGTAGGTTAATATTTTACCTCTAGAATTATATTCTGAAATTAAGCACAAAGTAATACATTAAAGATACATACCTTTTCGTTTTACAAGCAGTACGCGTCAGAGGTGCTATTACACAACAACTTCCTTTTGCATTACTAGATTCGGCACTAGCTTCCCCGCTACATTCACCATGGCGAAATCACGTGCTACAAAACTCACAAAGTACTCCACAACCCACTAACCTACGATAATTCAGCCACTGACAAATTTTACGGTATCTTTAAATAAATGCAATGAAGTAACAGGGGAACTTCACACACAAGTAAACCCTGCTATAAACCGCCAGAAAACAATTTATAACTATATGGAGTATTACATACATTAGGAAAATTCAAAACAAAGAATTTTGTGACCAAACTGTACTGAAAAAAAACTAGCAGACAATGGAAATAGTACTTGTCTATCGCCGATCAGCATGCGCAGTTACTCTGTGAGCTGGAGATATTGGCGCAAGAGAAATAAAAACAAGGAGCCCTTTAACTGGATTGTAGCAACAATTTGTAACAATTCATGGTTTCAGAATGAGATGTATACTTGGGGTGCCATCAGCACTGGATTCCCCAAAAAGCATCTGTGAACATTACCTGCTTTGACTTTTGTGCTTCAACAGACACTGCCCGGTCTTAAATAAACATTCAGACATTCGTGGCGACTTCGTGACGTGTTACCTGGGAGCATCTGTTTCATCTTCTTTGGCTGGCGGCTGTTTTATTGACGGTCCGAAGTTTCTGCAGCATCAGTTTCTGGAGATCTCAAAGCATTATCCTCCGTTACTAGCCCTGCACTGCGTCGTTTGTTGATAACTGCTTGAAGAAGGAGAACGGTTACAGGGGTGATACGATGTATCTCAGGAAAATATGGAAAGGGAAATCACTGACTGTCTGTCCAGCTGATTGACTGGTCTGATAACAAAACAGAACGATGAGAGCAATTCCCGACCCATGGATATTGATATGTTACCTATCATGACATCTTGAAAACTTAATTATTACATGATATAATAAGATATTAGGATGATGGCACAAGAACTTTGTCACGCTCTTGCAACTATCAGCTGACAGCGATAAGACTGTTAACGACATAATATCGTCATTGACTGGCATCTGGTTGCGATGGCTGCCGCTATAAATACGCTGTGTACGATGTAGGCGAATTAAGAACACCATGTCGCAGACAACTTTACTTCTGTTGCTCATAGTAGCGTCCGTGCGGTGCGCTCCAGGTGAGATATGCACCTCTTTAATCTCATTACATGTGTACATATCTACTAGGACTCACGTTTATATGAGTGGAAGAGAATTCTTTATTTATTGTATCATAGATGAAGGTTTCTTTAATTTAAGTATTGGACATGAAGAATCAGAGGCGAACCCAAAGTGTGTGTCTGTCACAAGGGTCATACAAGGTCCGCTATCTCCCTCCCTCTGAAAAGGTCCAAATTTCTTAGATAAGTTTCGCAGAATAAAGTGCCAAGAAGACTAGGAGTCTGTAAAACTGTGAGAATACCAGGCGTTCACATTTATAATTTCTTAATTAGTAGCGAACATTACGCCATACAATAAAGTACTAGAAATATCGTGATCATTAGTGACAAGCTCTAGTTAAGGAAGTGAAGACTGCGAGAGAATCAGTCTTACCTTTGTTGTGAAAGACATTTGTATTTTCAAAAACGATATTTACTACAGAGACATAGTTAACGTTATTACTTTTCTACAGCAGTTAATACACACTAAGACCATCGTAATTGCTCAATTCCTTTACTAATCAAAAGCGTTCAAAATTCGTTAAGAAAACGAAATAATGAATCAAAACAATTCAATTATTATGAAAACGAAAACTTAGAATAAACAATCAGAGATGTCAATAGCACAACAGTATATCACATGGAGGTAAAAATAAGTGGAGTTGTCACGAAGTCAAAAACTTGAAGTCGACGCCGCCATCTTCGTTGCCCAAAAACATTACGTTCAGGTGTTTTTTTCTGTCCAGAACAGGAATCTGAGAATACACTGAGTTCACCCACAGAGTCAGGCCAATTTTCCGAACTGAAATGGCAGAACATTGAACACACTTTATCAACTCCTTTGTTGGAAAATGTGTCGTCATACATAAAAAATACAGATCTCCCAGAAGAAAGCAAATGAATATTGAGTGAATAAAATGATAGTTGCCCGTGGTAATAGGCTTGATTGGTTGGAATCTTAGGAATCAGAAGATTCTTCTGGTAATCCACAAACATTGCTTTCTCAAGCATAGGTTTTCTAGATTTCAACGTTCGGAATGTTTAATCTCGTGAAACTTATATGCTTTCCTCTTATGTAGTTCAAGTCGTTAGATGTTTCTGCTTATTCAAAGCTTGTATCTGTGGTACATTTTTTTCTCGTTATTTGTCTGTAAATCAAGTGTAGAAGAGTCGGCTCTCAATTTGTCACACACTGAACATGTGTTTCGTTGCAGTTAATCATAAAAGTCAGTTGATATTGTTCGTATGCCACATATGACTGGTGTAACTTACAATACTAATTTTTACAGGTACATATAACCGTTTCCTACCACGAATCCTATAATGTAATTTTCCGCCTCTCAGTGACTGTATATATTGATGTATTTTAGATACGGTTTATCCTTTAAGTTTGTTTGGTCTAGTGTTGTGATTTTTCTGGTCTTCACATGGGGTTTCCCTGTAGTAGCCTAATAAGACAACTTTTGGTGACGCCAGGCAATGCCAAAACTGCTGGTTGACATACCTGAAGATTGTGTATTTGTCCATCTCTATTAAAACACATCTTATAGCCAAAGAAAAAATCATGACATGTAGCTTAATCTGTACTTTTCTTTGGTCTTCTTCGCAGCACAGGATTTACGGTGATAAGTCCAGTCAAATGAGTTTTTTGTATCGCAGGACGTTATTTGATTGAATTCCTTCAACAATCTATTCATTTGTATAAATGGAGCATTCTGGAAACATCTTAATCACAAGCGTTTACAATCGTTACTTGTAATGTGACTGTGGCCCATAATCTTTTTGAAGAATTATAAATACTTCCCAACACTTTTCATTTCCTTGCATTTGTACTCTCTACAGAACTGGAATGTTCATCTTTATGCTCCGACATTTCTGATGGGTCCATTTCACTTAAGAAATAAATTTATGCACATCTCGGTAATAGTAACACATGAGTGTCTGTGCTCATCTTACTGAGAAAAAGTCCGTTTTCCTGTGTACTGTGGATTCCCAAAGTGGCACAGTTTTATATCGGTCATTGCTTTATTAATAAATAATGTAACAGCTGGAACTTCGTTTACATTGTGTGATTGCCTGCCAACTACTGTTGGAAAGCCAGTAACATGAAGATACAGCATCATAAGATGAAACATAAAAGAAGAAAAAAAAGCACTAAATAGAAAATTAACCTTGAACATTCTTCCTCAGACCGAGTAAGCTTGATCAGTTTTCTCAAGTATACCAAAAGTTTAGCACAGATTTTGTGCCACCTTGATCACTTTTGCAAAAAACGAATGTTACCACATTATAGCACATGCAGTCCTCTATAAGATGACATTTTGAAAGAAATTTTAAATTCTGATGGGCCTTGATCGTTATTCCCGTCAATACTTCAAAAATACATAACATTTCTTATTACGCATACTTAGTTCACGATTATATTTGACAAGTAGACCTAAATTGTACCATATTTGATCTCCTATATAATGGGTGAATGAATTAGTATCAACAGTAGTTACATGGCATCCTAGTATTACCGTTGATTTATCACAAAGTTTGGTTTATGCTTCTGTAACTTGGAAACATCAAAATGAAATTCAAATCAAGTAGGCTGTTCCTGAAAAACTGCCATAGAGAGGCCCTGGCAAGAAATATTCTGTGAAATGAAGCAAATAGCTATGGTTAAAAAGATACAATGATCTTGTGGGAAAACCAAGCGTGAAAACCATATGCATTTAACACAATCTTTATTAAAAGTATGTTAAACCTCTATTTAAGAAGAATGTACATGTCACAGAGCTTAGGCTATCACTCTTAAAAATTTGTGTTATGTACTTGTTATACAAAAACACCCATTTGACAGGGTCTAGGCTATTGAGACCATTTATTTATTCACAATGTGGTCTTTTGGACTAAATAATATAGGTGGTACTTGTTTAAATGCTCGTTAATATCATCAGGGCTGTCCACTGGTGACATTTATTGAATTGCAAATCGATGGAAATGTTTTCAAGAATGAATTTATCGTTATTTGCTGTTATTGGCCACACAGTAACTGACATTTCAAAGATAAGGTTTCAGAGCGGGAATGTGTGTGAACTGGCGCAATGATAGCCTAATAAAACAAGAATTCATTTCTGAAAGGAATTATATCTCCATGCAGTTCTATTTCTTCGACATTCCAAAAATATTTCAGTTTTTGAAGTCCAGAAATCATGCCAGCAAGCCTTGCTTATTTCTTTTCTCATTGCACACGTTTATGGGCTGAAAAAGACAACACAGGTAAGATTTTGCAGGCTTGAATATTAAACATGTTGTACATATGATTTGAAAGTTGAAAATGTAACGATTACGAATCAGTATCAGTAAGCAAACAAGAATCAGGAATTGTAGATTCATCAGCTATCAACACAAATGCAGTGAAAAAGGATTCAAATCGATTACGAAAGCATCCTTTTCACATACTTCTCTACTTTGCTGTTTGAAATATATAAACAAAACGAAAGTTACATTTACGAGGGCAAATGAGAAGTTTTAATGGATCATACACTCCATTAAGACCGGAAAAGCATTTGAGAATACGTTATTGACTATATTTTATTAAAGTAAGCACTGTAAAATTTACAATTTAAAACAAATGTCACGTGCACACAGCAGGCATTACTAACAAAAAGCAAATGGAATTGATTTAGTGACTCCAATCTGCAGAAATCAGTCACAGATAAACAAAAGAAAAAAGAGGACGCTTCGTGCAATCTGTTAAATATATTTCCCAGAAAGACAGAACCCCTCTGCAACAACAGCGAAATTCTGGAGAACTCTCCATATCACTTTTTCAAACATTTACTGCTTGGAAAATAGGCAGCTCACCGCCTATGTCGACTGCAGTTCCCAGAGAATCATTCCATCGATCTGGTTGTGGAGCCTTCAGTACGATGCATCCCCGATGGGGCACGTGGCTGGATGTTCCATTTGGTGGTTCTTCGCTAACACAAAAGGCCGTAACGCCGGCTGCCTGCAGAACAAAACGAGATAAATGAGTCTAAAATGTAGCCACGCCCTGGTTGGTTCACAGCTGTGTTGGACGACCACGCATACCCACTGGACCATCCCCACACCGCTCCAGCAAGCGCTTGGCGATCTGAATGTAAAAGCAAAATAAATGTCCTCGTACCACGAAAGTAGATCCAGTTCATTATCTTATAGATTTATGAGCAAAGTCGGTACAGTTTTTATGTTTGACTGCATGTTACGATTCAACCTCTCATAATTCCGCGACATCCAACGAAGTGCATGGCTGCCAGTCACATATGACCAACCTGTATAAAATTGGGAAAAGGAACATCCACTATTTTGCTATGAAAGCTACCGATCACCACAGAATGTCGTCGTTGTTTCGAAACCATCATCAAAGTAAAGGAAAAGCGAGAATTTAAATTCCAAAGAAAAAACATCTGTGTCAAGCAATTCCTTTCAGCTTGATGGACAAATCAGATGACCTAAGAGCGTCTCTCGCTGTCAAATCAGTGTCTGTAAATGAAACTATCATGCGCAGGCGTATTACGAACATACCAGACATGTGAAATAACGTTAGAGAATACAATCTTTCGCACCATTTTGCTCACATATCGAAAAAAAAACACAATTCTCCTACGTTCGACAACAAGAAGCTATAATTCAAGAGGACGTTGCTGTTTTTTACACTAAGGCAAGACCCATTTTACCACTGCGAAGCTATATCACACCGACGTTTACGAAACACATCATGACGGCCTGTCTTGTAACAGAACATCCTGTAAGCTTTTACCGAATCTCTCCCTCTTCCATTACATCAGAACCTAATACCGTGTGCGTGCTTACATTTGACATTTTTGCTCCATAACTGCACTCTATCGATCGGCATGTAAAATTTCTTTCAAATTACAGACAATGTTTTGCAATAGCGACAGATTCTTGCGTTCTAGTTTTATAAGAAACTTGAGCATCATAGCCTGTTTCAGCCAATTTACTTCCACAACGAGCTATAATTCAAGTCGTGTCGACTTTGTATTAGAGGCTATGAAGTGTGAAATATCACAGGACTTTGGTAACACCTATTTTTAAACACGCAATCGTGACAATAACAATAAAAGCAGTCGTGATTCGATGAGAATATCTGCATACCACTCCTTGTAATAGAATCTCCTACAAGATTTTACTGCGTCCCTCTCTTCCAGGACATCGAAAAATTAATAACATTTGCGTGTTGACATCGAGCATATTACATACACATGTATCCCTCCATTAGAGCAGGCGGCCAGAAGTTGAAGTTGCTCACACAGACCTGTGTAAAGATTTTTCAACTATACTGGAGGAAAACCATTTCCACAAAGTATCATTACAAGAGAGTGTACCTGTATTGTTCATTCTTCTTCTTCTTTTGCTACTGCCTTTGACCCAAAGATTTTGCAATTTTGCAGGGTTGGCAGGGTTACAATCAGATGCGGCAATGTTAATTTGAAGGGGTGGCCAGATGCTTTTCTTGCCGCCACCCCATAACCCCCCCCCCCCCCTCCCCGCCCCCCGGGACTAAATCAGAGTACCCCAGCTGTCTTCATCTAGTGTAAATCATATCATGAAATAGTGTGAACGTGTTTCAAATGTCTGTGAGTCGAGTAACTGAGGCGGGACGTGGGGACCAGCCCGGTATTCACCTACTGGAATGTGGAAAACCGCGTAAAAACCACATCCAAGCTCGCTGACACACCGGGCCTTCATCATTAATCTACCAGGGAGATTCGATTCGGGGTCAGCGCGCCTACCCGAGTACAGGAAGCAGCACATTAATACTCTCGGCTAACCTGGCAGGTCCTGTATTGTTCATTCATAAGCAGTTTAATACATTGTTTATCAGCTGTAACACATCTAAGCAGTGTATGACTACAGCTTTGTACACCATCATACACTTTGTTTTTCTACCATGACTTCGAGGTCTGAGTCAGGTATTAAATTGACATTAACACTTTTTAATCCATTTTCACTCACAGAAAGGTGGAAATCACATGGTGTAAACTAATCAGTTCCCACAACACACAGAATGGTATAAATAAAACACAGAGGTGATGTTTCTCATTAACAAATATGTTGAAGACCTCACAACATATGGAAACTGGAAGAGGTTGTGGCATTGTAAAACGTTTCCAATAGCTATCTGGAGGTGATGACCTATACAGTTAATGTCACCGTCCGCAGTGAGATGATAGCAGATGTTTCAAAGAGCTTTTTTTCCTCATTTTGCAGTACTATTCTGGTGTTGGCCATCATCGGAAGATACTGCTTACAACATTCACAAGGTAGTAGAAATAAAAAGAGATACTGTTATCTTATTAGCGGAAAAAGAAGGTGGAGGGCATCACATCACATGGAAATAGGACGAGCCTAAAGGATTGAGGAACGTTTTCAAACAACTATCTGAAGGTGATAACCTCTGCATTTAATCCCATGCTCCACAGTAACAAGCAGCAGATATCCAGTGTTCGCCAATGCTCTCTCCATCTCAAGCAAATGGTGCCAGTCAATCATTACATGGTAATCAACAGCATACCAGTTGGCAGATGGGTTGGAGAGACACTGTTGATATGGGGCAATGTATTGTAATATGGACTGCAGTTGATAGCATGATCAATTTTAGTAATTTTACCAGTTGTTCAGTAATTTCAATGCCAACCAATGACAAAGCAGATTGTTTCCCAATTTCTGTGTAATCACTAAATCAGTCCTCCATTACTTTTCAAGTACCATATACTAGATTGCAAATGCAGAACGATGACTGTGGAGTTCATCCATTAGGTCATATATATCATATACTAGATTGCACTTATGGAGAGATGACTTTGCAGTTGTTCCATTTGGCCATATAGAGCAAAGCGTACTAGACAGCGTCCCATATCGATGTAATTAGGTTATCTGCATATTTCCAGCACATCGATGTCATTATCATTGTTACTGGGGAGTCTAGGCAATATTGTTGTGGAATGTCAGTATATAAATTACATCGAAGATGTTATGCTCTTTAGCAGGAAGAATTTAAATGTGCTTACATCCCCTACAGAATCGTTTTGTAAAGAGTTTTTCGTTATTCGTGGGGCTTTAGCATTGTCAAAAATAACGTACAGGTGGTTGAAATCGACTTCACGATTGGTAATATGCATGCATAGTTGTGTGTGTAGTGCTGTCAGCAGTTGAGAGTTGCTGCAATATTGTTGTGGAATGTCGGTATATAAATTGCATCGAAGATGTTAGACTCTTTAGCAGGAAGAATTTAAATTATTTGTCTATAAATTACATTGCTGAGGGTGTGCACTCTGTAGGTATGGGGAAGGGAAACTCTCACATTCCAGGATGCTAAGTGCAGTCGACACATTGTCAGCTAATGAATAGCTTATTACTAGGATAAACAATTACCCAAAGTTCACAGTTTGTAGATGTCCTGATATGGCTGTGGAGATGCATCAGTGTTGGAAGAGGTAAACAAAAGTAGCAAAGCTCATCTGGTAGCAATAAGAGGATATACTTATATGGAAAAAATATCAGAGGAGCAGCAGAAATCAACTCTGCACACATGTCAACCGCCTGTTACATATCCCTACACAGTAGAGTGGAAGTCAAACAAACGAGTAGAACTGCTAGACTTTAAGTTTCCATCTATTGCATCACTACATGAGTCTGCAAACAAGCTATGTGATATGACGTGGCTGTATTCGGATTGGTTTCCAGACTGCGAGTTTCCAATCTGTACCACTCGTTGAATCTCACCAGAGTATGGGGCGAGTGTTTACTTTTCATGACCTTCCTGTGCAAAACGCGTGCATCTAGATCACTGAGAAGGGGGGCATTCTTAGGATTTTTAGTAGGCTGGTGCAAAGGACACGCAAATATCCTTGTATGAAATCAAACAACGTATGGGTATGCCAGCAGTATGACCACATATACACGGAAAAATACATAATTAAAACAAACACCCACCAGCATAACCAATATACAAGGATACAAGAGTTAGTGTGTGCTCAGTAGAGAAGCAGTAACAGTCGAATGTGTCAGACAGAAGAGCACAGTGACTTCTAACATAGACTAATCACTAGATGTTGCTTGAGTAACAGATCAATCACAGACATTTCAGCCCCTGTAAAGCAGGCTAAGTGAACTGTTTGTGACAAGATTGTGAAGAGAACACAACCACAGGCCTCATGTGCTGAAGGACAGTGATCGTCGAGTTTTGCTTATTGTGCTCGTACAAAAATCTTATAAAATCAGTGGAAGGTATCACTCATGTCTTCCAGTGTGCTACCAGCAGTCCAGATAATACATTTAGAAGATGGGGATACAATGGTCAAGCAGCTCCTCGTAAGCCACTCATTTCTGGTTTCAAGGCTGGCGTAAACCTGAGGTGGTGTAAAGAGCTGTCGCGCTGTACAGTGGATGACAGGAAACAACTGATTTGGACTCATATATCAAATCATACACTGAGGTAATCCGATGGCAGGTTTTGCATTTGGCGAGTACCTGCTATCCTGTGTAGTGCTAACAGTGAAGTAGGAGGAAGTGGTGTTACAGTACAGGGGTGTTTATGTGGCTAGTCTGTGGTCCCCGCATGCGATAAGAAGAAGAGACAGAGAGAGAGGCACACACTAAATGCAGAACGATATGAACAAGTTTTACAGTGCTGTTTACTGCGTACTCTTGAGAGGACCAGTCCAGACATGAAGGTTGCGTCAGCATGTTGGTGGACCCTGTCATGAAGCAGCATCTGTGAGGCAACAACTGGTGGGCAACGGCATTCCTGGATTTGAATGGCCTGCACAGGGTTCTGATATGAACCCGATGGAAGGGCTGCCATTCCTCCACAAACTATAAGGCATGTCACTAAAAGTATCCCCAGCAGAGTCAACCTTTCATGAAGGCGGTGGATGGACACACCCAGTGTTAATGTGTCCTAATGGGTGACTGCATGCTTTTGATCAAATAGCGTATTATGTGAAACAAGAAGACAGATTTAGAAGCTGTAAGAAATAATTATTTTATATAAAACTGTAAAGTAGAGACGAAGAACCAGAACATGAGTACAATGAAGTCAGATAGCCATTTGGATCTGCATGTCAATCTAATGGACGTTTGATAAGCCGCATGTGATACAAAGTGAAAATAGAAGAATCATTGCGCTGTAACAGTTTATGGCCGATGGAAGAGACTGTTTTAAGTCTCAAACGATTAAAAACAGTCGATTGTTGTGTATCGACCACAGCAGCCACGTGACTATAACAAGACTGACATTTATATTGCCGTAAATGGTAGCGAACATTACCAGATACAATAAAATACCAGTATCGTCGAGTTTATGAGCGACAGGCTCTAGTTAAGTAAAGTTAAAGAATGGGAGAGAATCATACGTAACTTTTCTGGGGAAGACATTCGGACATTCGACTTCAGTGTTTTGATACACCAGTACGATCGAAGTATACCAGATATGTCACAGGGTATAACACTCCTACTCTGCTACTGCTATACCTTAACCTCAAAACTGGAGGCAGTCTGCAAAACAGAATTATTTTGTTATAGCAATTATGGTATAAAGCAACAGAGCAGTGTTACCCTCTGAGAGGAATTTTGTTATGTTGACCGTGTTGTTCCTAACGGAAGTGGCTTATCGGAAATGAAAGTCAAAATTACGTACATATTGGAATAGTAACAAACAAAATTTTGCCTAGCTATATTGTTTACAGAATAAGGGAAACGGTCGCCAGCCTAATTAGGCAAGAGAAAGATTAATGTTCTCGTTTATGAAAGTAGGTATAAGTAACTATAATGGACAAACACACCCTAGACTTAGCCACACGCGAGTGCAATGAACTCTGACACACATATGTTTTAAGATTGAAGCTAACAACTGGAGCAGCACAAACTATTTGCAAAAATTATAAGAGATACCGAAACACCCTATTACTTTCAGGCTTACATAAAGTGAATGGTCTTTATAACATTACTATTAACATGCACTTATAATACACAAGATACACAAACACTTAGCAAACTTGAATATATAATGTTCAACAACTGCAGCTTTCTCACTTTTACTACAGCGAAACACAATACTGACCGAATTGCAAGAACTGACTCACCTTTAAGAATTTACTGCAGACAATAATGTGATCGTTTGCCTTATAAGCCTCAGTCTTAAGAACTTTTAATATTGAAGTTAGCAACAGCACTTTAAATAAGCAGTTTTACTAGGAAAATTATTTCAGCAAGCATCAATAACTTTAACTCACTCTCTTGCCACATTAACTTTAACTTTCTCTTCACTATGTTCAAAAGGCATTAATTAGCAAACTCTAGGCTTTAACTTCTTTTAGTAAGGACACTCAGATATCACTTTAGCTCAAACGGAGAGGAACCTGAGAGGTGTTATGATGAGGAGAAAATCAAGGTTGGTACATAAATTTAGATATAAATTACCTTATATTTGAGCACAATAACACATCCATTAAGCTGATCCTTCACTGTACATCATTATAGTATTGCTTTACAGTGATTGCGCAACGTGGTGGCAACTGCATGTTGGTAGGTGGATTCGCAGACTGAATTGCTGGACTCTGTTATTTCTTGGTGGCGACGACAGATACAAATTCCAGAATAGTTCCAGCTAATTATCCATCCATCTGAGGCCTTAGAAAGAAGCAAGAAAAGCCTCTCTCGGAATCAGCACAATATGCACACTTTGCATAGCAGTGCACAGTTTGGTAGCTCATCTCCGACCGGAGGCTCGTCCCCGACTGACTATCAGTTCCACCTTTTCCACCTAGGCCAACCACAATTTGCGCGCGCTACACAGTTCCGTTCCCGAGGGGAACCACCCTACCTCTTATACACCAAACTACTAAGATTCCTAAGTGAGGATCAGCAGTTTACATAACAGCAAACAAACGTATTGAATAACACAGAACATTTGCACATATTAACATGTCTACAAAAAATTATTCACACAAAATTACAATCATATACAGCAAGCTTTGTTCCCTCCAAATGGGTCAAAGCATTTAAACGAGACATATGCTACACAGCATAGAATCAAATCACGACATCAAAGGTTTGACAAAGAAAAAAGTACACAATTTTGTTATCGATTCAAACACATTTACAGACGATCAACAATGTAACATTAAATAAAGCAAAAAAAAAAAAAAATCAGCACAGCATTAGAGCTATGGTGTTACAAGGGGAGCACTGAGAAAAGTTTCGAGGAAATATTTTTAAAAAGTTGTTTCATTACCATAACATACTTAACGGGGTACAAGTGGTCATTCATATAATACAAAATAAATCCCATTTCTGGTACCTGTGATTGTCAACAATGCCCGTACCTTCATTGTATGAGGTACACATGGTAAATGTGTCATCCGTTGCAGGTGGCTCAGTGCAGTGGAGGATGTCAGTACTACAAGGCCGCATAGTCAACGGCGTCGAAGCCGCACCTGGGGAGTTCCCTCATCAGGTGAGTACTGATGACAAAGAAGGCAGGCAAACGCTTGACTGTGTGATCTACATGCGCTAAACAGAGAAAATTCACATGAAGCAGACGGGGTTTCCATTGCAAAATAAAATTGCTGCTTATTGCTGGTTACTTTTCTACAGTGTAATTCTACAGCAACAATCTGGCTTTGTCCATTATAAATGGTTTCTTTGAAAGTCTGCGAATGTGAAAACACAGGCTTGTCTATAAATAACTAATCTGCTACCAAGAAAATCCTGACTGCTAGCAAACAAGTTATTTATAAACATTCTCAGTAACACTCCTACCCATTGATGACCTCTCCATTGCTCAGAAAGGAGTAAGAAAATTTTTCAGCTATCTGTCGTTATATATCTTGTAAAGGACAACTCTTTAAAACGACAATATTAGTCGCAATGTCCATACGCTCTGTAACAAAATAACTACACACCATCGACAAAACATTCACACACTGGTGAGAGGGAATTCAAGGGACTAGGGATTTTTCCTTGCTTATAGAATTTTCTCACATATACAGTTTTAGAGAGAGCTTCTGTCACTTCTAGAGGTCTCAGGTCTAGGAGCTATTGTCTCCTGGGGACAGTTAAGAAGAGAAGAAATACGTAAAGAACGTGGAATGAATTAAGAAACTGTGTCAAATGATGCACTGTTAGACTGCCCAACGAAAGTCAGAATCTGATGGAGTTAGGATATGTGGAAGTGTTCATGACAACCCGTCCATTGGATGGAGATATTAAGCACAGGACCTTCGTTAGCGTTATTCGAGAGGAGCAGGATATGAACCGGCACCGATATTAAGCCTCCCCCTTCTTTGTTTTCCATAATTAGAACATATTTAAGCTACACACAACAGACGCGCACCACAGTCATACGAGGGACACATAAGCACGTCTTACGCCTCATAACAGGTGGGTGGAAAACCTACCTCAGGAGCTATAGTGGCAGAGTGCTTGGGAGAAAATTTGCCAGCTATTGAATAGGAGAGTCCTAAGATTATATATGATACCAGAGAGAGACTCCGAGCGCGCAGAGAATTGGTTAACATAGAGGAGGGCATCTGAAATCGTAAGGCCGTGATAGCATCAATGACTCAGGTTTTATAAATTTAAGAAAGGTGCAAAAACAATTTCGCATAGCAAGAGTTTTGACGAACAAATTGCAGAGAATTTGAGCATCCAGCATGAGATATCCAGCTCTGAGGACGAAGATTTGAAGCAAAACTATATTAAATTGGTGAGAATTGTGCAATACGTCTTCCACCAGCACGTGCCAAGCAAGTGTGTGAGGGATAGGGAAGAGCCATATTAGTTCATTTGACATAGCTTCATCACAGATTGAAGCGAATAGACCAGTTGACAAACAGAAGCTGAACGAAGCCAAAATGAGCGCAAGGAGAGCTACACAAGGAGAATTGGGTGAAATAGAAAATAGAATTTTACTAACCTATCTGCAAAAATCGTTCCCATTTCGAGAAGTGTGGTCAGACAGGTACATATAATTATAGCCCTGCATCACTGATGCCAGTCTGTAGCAGAATTATGGAATATGGGCATACTTATGACTTATGATAATTTTGGAGGATAAAAATCTTTTGGGACTGCTACGGTCGCAGGTTCGAATCCTGCCTCGGGCATGGATGTGTGTGATGTCCTTAGGTTAGTTAGGTTTAAGTAGTTCTAAGTTCTAGGGGACTGATAACCACAGCAGTTAAGTCCCATAGTGCTCAGAGCCATTTTGATAAAAATCTTCTCCATAAAAATCAACACGGATTCCACAAGTAGAGATTCTACGAAACCTGTCATTGTTCGTCCATGAAATAAAGGGTACAGTGGTCACATGCGCCCTCCCTAGTTGATGCCGTGTTCGTTAACTTCCAGGAAGCATTCTATATGCTGGGTGATCAAAAAGTCAGGATAAATCTGAAAACTGAATAAATCACGGAATAATGTAGATAGAGAGGTACAAATTGACACACATGCTTGGAATAACATGGGGTTTTATTAGAACAAAAAAAATACAGAAGTTCAAAAAATTTCCGACAGATGGCGCTTCATCTGATCAGAATAGCAGTAATTAGCATAACGAAGTAAGACAAAGCAAAGATTATGTTCTTTACAGGAAATGCTCAATATGTCCACCATCATTCCTCAACAATAGCTGTAGTCGAGGAATAACGTTGTGAACAGCACTGTAAAGCATGTCCGGAGTTATGGTGAGGCATTGGCGTATCCTAGTATCCCCAGAGATGTCGGTCGATCACGATACACTTGCGACTTCAGGTAACCCCAAAGCCGATAATCGCACGAACTGAGGTCTGGGACCTGGGAGGCCAAGCATGACGAAAGTGGCGGCTCAGCACACGATCATCACCAAACGGCGCGCGCAAGACATCTTTCACGCGTCTGATAATACAGCTTCACTAAAAGCGCCTTTTCAGCTAACGTCAACATGCTGCGACTGCTGGCACATCTGATTCTCTCTCTCATTACAGATCCTTTTATACACGATTGTCATGCGCAGTCACTGAAGTTTTGCTGTCCAGCGCCATCTGTCAGACATTTTGCGAACTTTTTTTTTTTTGTTCTAATAAAACCCCATGTCATTCCAAGCGTGCGTGTCAGTTTTTACCTCTCCATCTACATTATTCCGTGGTTTATTAAGTTTTCAAATTTATACTGACTTTTTGATCACCCGGTACGATGGACATTCCATAAATAATTCACACTATGTTTTTTACTTACAAGTATATTTTTTTCAGTATCTCCTTACAGTGCTTCAGTATAGTCTCCTGCTTCTCTGTGAATGAGATGCGATGTCTCGGTAACTCTATTATTCCATCCAGGACACCACGTCTGTTCATCTGTCGAACGCCTCGGGTAACGCTGGTGCAAAGTCTAGCAAAACAAGATAAGGTCACGCATAGGTTTTCGCAACATCCGGAGAAAGACGAAGACTGTTGGACTCATGTCCGGGCTGCAGGGAGGACACGGCAACACTTCGCATCCGTATTCTCGCAGTTTTTGGGCTACAATATTGCCGATATGCGGGCGAGCATTGTCGAGGAGAATGAGTAGCCAAGCCTCGAGGAACTGAGGTCGGGCTTTGTGCATTTTTCTGTGTAGGTTTTCATGAATTTGTGTTAATACAATCCTAGGACACTTGCTCCACATGGAACTCTATTTACCATGATGATTCCTTGGTGTTCATAAGCAAAAGTAATCATTTGCTTGAGTCTTGATCGAACGCTCGACGATAATCTGAATTACTCCACTTATTGGACTGTGATTTCCACATTTCATCAATAGCGACAGAGAATCCTTGAACTTCATTGTCTAATCGTTGTTTGAGCAAGGCTGCAATGTCCGGGCGTTTCTGCTTTTCTTCAGCAGTCAAACAATGTGGGACCCATCCCGCAGAAATTTTTCTCTTCTTCAAATCATTTGTCAGCATACGGAGCACCGATGTTGGGGGAATTCCCGCGGCTTCAGAGAGATCCACACACGTCACACTGCGATCTTCTTCAAGAGCATCTGCCACGAGTTTCACATTTCTTTCACCTGTTGACGTTATTGGCCTTCCTGGTCTTGGATTATCTTCTATGCTCATACGATAACCATGAAAACTATTAACTCAACGTGAAACTGTACTACGGGCTATTGTAAATTTACCACAAACCACACTTAACGCACTGTGGATTTCTGTCGGGTTTTTGACGCGTAAATTTTCGAACTTGATGTACGACCTCTGGTCTTCGACAGTCACAGTACCCGACACCCCTGCAGGGTACATTTCTAACTCTCGCCAATTTTGTGTCAGAGTACACAGCGAAAAAACAAAACCACGTGATTCTTCCTCAAGCTCCCAACTACATCTGACGTAATTTTCATTGCTGTTGCATCAAACAATGCACAGAAACACCAATCTCTGCATTACTTATAAAATGTAGCTGGTAGTTCAAAACTACTCTATAGTGAACTAAATAAGAGGTAACGAGTGCTGGAGCATATTGTGATTCAGTTCAGAATTCTATAGACTCAACAAACAGTTGTTAAGGAGGCGAAATCGACAGACATAAGGGTAATTTCGGGAGTAGGGGCCCGCTGGAAGGTTTATTGCCAGTCATTCGTCGCATTCGCGAATGGAACAGGCGGGGAGGGGGGGGGGGGGAATTGATGGTTGCACAGGAAGTTCCCTCTGCCATATAGTGTAACGTGCCTTGCAGAGTACACCTCTAGGTTTTGTAGGCAATGATAAACTACCTACACAAGAAACCTACTCAGAGCGACAAAGCTGTAGACATTTGGATTATGGGACTTTCATTTCTATTATACGTCTTTTTTCCCGTTTGAAGCAAGTGGGAGGATGTAATACTGTCTGTCTCAGGTGTCGCTGCGGGCCAATGGATATCACCAGTGTGGCGCCTCCATCCTGAACCAGTACTGGGTGGTCACAGCAGCCCACTGCGTCGAAGTGTGAGTACCTCCATAACTACGTAAAATATAGCGATTAGGGCCATATTTCCAGAGAGTATCGCCCACTAGAGGCAGGAAGTTGTTCGCCTCACAGTCACAATTTGTTTTCTTTTTTCTTCGTTGTTACTATTTCATCCCCCCGTCCTATATGGGTAGGGGGTGGGCTGTCAGCAGATACGATTTGCCGCTCTTCAGCCATACGAGAGGAAATTTTTTTAAAAGAATTAATATAAACACTGGATAAGGCGTTTGACAAAAATAAAAAGACAGAACATCAGTTCCGTTTGTTAAAATATAAAAGGTTGACTGGGCGATGAATTAAAATGTAGACACAATGAATGGAAAAAGAGTGTTCCACACGAATGTATAGAAACGGATAGACAATTGCATAAAGTAAAACGGAAAGGCCGTTCTGTAGCTTATTAAAATAGATACATGGATGAATGAAGATATCAGCGGAAACAGACTGCCAGGGAAAGGGTGCTAGGGGAACGTAGCATTTACAGCTTAGGAGAGGATCTGTAGGTGTTGATTAAAGAAGGGGTGAGCGAAGAGTGGAGAGGAATGTGTTTCTGAACCAAGACTTAGGAAGTGAGTGGAGAAGATTGGAGGGCAAGCGAGCCCTGTTGAGGGGTGGGTATGAGCGATCTCCTCGCTGTGGTAGACGGGTATATATCAGCGCGGATTTCGCGGACGGGTAAGCGGAGGTGGTTAAAGTTTCGTTGGGACAGAATGTGGACGGTGCGGAGGTATTGTGTTGGGGGAATGTGGTGGCAGAGGTGCGATAGAGTACCAGGATCAGTGATCAATGGGAAAACTAGGAGGTGTGGGCAGCAGCGTCGAGTTTACGGGTAATATAGGATACGAAAGGCTGGGCGCTTGACGATTTGTAGGGCATGATAAAAGGAGGGAGGATAAGAAGTGCGTGCCACATTGGCAAAGCAGAGAATGCGTCGGAGGGCCGGCAGCTGTGGCCGAGCGGTTCTAGGCGCTTCAGTCCGGAACGACGCTGCTGCTACCGTCGCAGGTTCGAATCCTGCCTCGGGCATGGATGTGTGTGATGTCCTCAGGTTAGTTAGGTTTAAGTAGTTCTAAGTCTAGTGGACTGCTGACCTCAGATGTTGAGTCTCATAGTGCTTAGAGCCATTTGAACTATTTGATGCGTCGGAGTAGGGCTTTATGGGCATGGAGGATTATGGAAGGCTGCATTCCCCATGTTCGGTCAGTTAGTACTGTCAGTGATTTTAGTCTGTTGTTTGCTTCCTGTTGAATGGTCAGTAGATGAGGCCTCCATGGTAGTCCGATGTATTTTATTGTGTCACGTTCTCCCTTTTTCCAACATTATTTTTATTTTCCCAAATTGCTGAACCAAATCAGTGGCATGCCGTTTCTGAGCATCAGCAAACTGAACATCTCCGGAAAACCCGACATTAATTATATGATTCGTGGAGACGAGAAACATCATAATCGTTGTCAAAGAATTATTGTAACTTGCATGTTAAGAGAGAGTGGCGTTTGAAGGCAACGGCACATTGAGTATTCATCAAAGGCACATTGTTCCTGGTACAATTTGTTATAATCAAATTTTAGTTAGTAACATAGTTACCAGTAAAGCTGTCAGGAACTGTAAGATGCTACGTATAATCATCGAGCGCTTGTGACCAGGTTAGCGCAAGGAGTGGCGTGACAGATCGTAAGACAAAATGTAATTTGTTGGTTAGTAGCATCCCATTACGTCCAACCTTTTTATGTTTTACCAACCTTCGTGTTTTTAATGGGTTCTGATACTTACATATTAGTTTAGTAGAAGTGTATACTACAATATTCGACGTTATGTAAATATAAGTCCGCTGTTTTGAGGAGTGAGTTTCTTCTACTGGCTCGTTCTACAGTGCAGCCTGTAATACTTGCAGTAAGATATTTTGTCCTTTCTTCTTTCAGTTTTTGTATTTAATGTGTTGTAAAGATTCTGCTACTGAGTAAGTACAAAGTAGGAATGACCGTAGGGTTTTAGTAAACAGTGAGAATGTTCAAATAATTTTAACCTCATGTGGAGAACTATTGTAAAGTTGTGTAGCACTATTTCTAATGTAACTTTCATAAGCCGACGTCCTCAATGACTGGATTTCGTACTTTATTTGCGGCGTTGTAACATGTTCACGGATATTGAAGTTTTTTTTATGTGTACTACAGAACCGAGCAGCCTCGCTAACTTATGGACAAGGTAGGAAATGTACGTTTTAATGGAGCTAATATAGGAATTTTACGCCCGTCAATTTCGTAAACAGTGTGATTTACGAGTCAGATGCAGCTGACAACTGCCACTGGAGCGGATTGTGATCGCGTATACCACGTTGGGGCCCACGTACCGTAGGCACAGGTCGCACCTTTTCTAAGCTTTCAGCGGCACGTTCAACTCGGCACGCTCAACGTTGACGTTCAAAAGCACGGTCCGTGTGGGGACGGTCTTAGGAGAGTCTGCTGCTTCCGGCGACGGGTTGGAGCACACAAGCCGTGTGACTACACTCCTCGGAGAGGAACCGAGCAACAGTCGCAGCTCACAGTACACACTGCCGTTACCGAGCCATTCACTGACAATGTCTGGTACAAAAGTGTCGGTTACTATCGCAGAAGGCAAAAAACTGGTGGAAATGGTGTCCATGTTTCCATGTACCTTGGTATAGCCAGTGCTGTGTATACAGATCAAAACGTGAAAGACAGCGCTCGGAAAGAGTGTGGAAAGTCTGTTCAGAGATCAAGTAAGAATAGTATTGTAGTCACTATTTTCGTGTTATTTATTAGCAATGTATACTACAATCACACAGACGTTATATAACCAGAAATAGCTATTCTAAGGGGTACTAGTAACCTGATTATTTTGCCATGCTGCCGTGCCTGCTCGGCTGCTGAAATACTTCGTGTATAACAGGGTATCACACAGAGTGATTCAGTTCCACCTACCTATGTGCTTTATGTAATCCACAATGCCTTCAAAATTCACGTTCAAGGAACGGACTTTTTTGTAGGAAATTTAATGTAGTTAAATTATGTGCTGGGACACGTTGTCGCTGGAGATCACGGTTTTCGAGTTATTCAATAAGAAAAGCGTCTGAACATGACTTTTTAAGTTTCCCTTGAACAGTTTGAAATCTACGGCCTCTAGGATAAAACGTACCCACGTACAAATTTTAACTACATTAAATTTTCTACAAAAAGCTCCGGTTCATTTTTCTGTAGCACTAATAGTTGGTGCATAGGAAGCGAGAGAACACGATCATGGTATTTGAAGTCGTTGTGAATGACATAAAACCCACAGGCAGGGGCTGTTGAAACAACCTATATAGAAGTGGCTCAGTGTCATCTACACTGAAAATACAAAGAAACTGTTAGATCTGTCTAATATCGTGTAGGGTCCCCGCGAGCACGCAGAAGTGCCGCAACATGACGTGGTAAGGTCGCCACTAATGTCTGAAGAAGTGCTGGAAGGAACTGATATCATGAATCCTGCAGAGCTGTCCATATATCCGTCAGAGTACGAGGAGGTGGAGATCTCTTCTGAATAGCACGTTGCAAGGCATCCCAGATAAGCTCCTTAATGTTCATGTCTGGGGAGTTTTGTGGCCAGCGGCAGTGTTTAAACTCAGAAGAGTGTTCCTGGAGCCACTCTGTAGCAATTCTGGACGTGTGGGGTGTCGCATTGTCCTGCTGTAAAGTCCGTCGGATTGCACAATGGACATGAATGGATGCAGTTTATCAGACAGGATGCTTAGGTGTCACCTGTCAGAGTCGTATCTAGACGTATCAGGGGCCCCACATCACTCCACCTGCACGCGCTCCACACCATTACAGAGCCTCCACCAGCTTGAACAGTCCTCTGCTGACATGCAGGGTCCATGGACTTATGAGATTGTCTCCATACCGGTACACGTCCATTCGCTGGATACAATTTGAAACGAGACTCGTCCGACCACGCTACGTATTTCCAGCCATCAAAAGTCCAATATCGGAGTTGACGGGCCCATGTGAGGCGTAAAGCCTTGTGTCGTACAGCCATCAAGGGTACACGAGTGGCCCTTCGGCTCCTAAAGCCCATGTCAATGATGTTTCGTTGAATGTTTCGCACGCTGACACTTGTTGATGGCCCAACATTGAAATCTGCAGCAATTTCCGGAGAGGTAGCACTTCTGTGACATTAAACGACTCTCTTCATCCGTCGTTGTTGCTGTACGTATAGGATCTATTTCAGGCCGCAGCGATGTCTGAGATTTGTTGTTTTACCGGATTCCTGGTATTCACTATACACTTGTGAAATGGTCGTACGGGAAAATCCCTACATCATCGCTACCTCGGCAATGCTGTGTCCCATCGCTCGTTCGCCGACTGCAACACCACGTTCGAACTCACTTAAATCTTGATAACTTGCCATTGTGGCAGCAGTAACCGATCTAGCAACTGTGCCAGACATTTGTTGCCTTATATAGGCGTTGCCGACCGCAGCGCCGTATTCTGACTGTTTACATATCTCTTTATTTGAATACGCGCTTCTGTACCAGAATGAGATTTTCACTCTGCAGAGGAGTGTGTGCTGATATGAAACTTCCTGACAGATTAAAACTGTGTGCCCGACCGAGACTCGAACTCGGGACCTTTGCCTTTCGCGGGCAAGTGCTCTACCATCTGAGCTACCGAAGCACGACTCACGCCCGGTACTCACAGCTTTACTTCTGCCAGTACCTCGTCTCCTACCTTCCAAACTTTACAGAAGCTCTCCTGCGAACCTTGCAGAACTAGCACTCCTGAAAGAAAGGATATTGCGGAGACATGACTTAGCCACAGCCTGGGGGATGTTTCCAGAATGAGATTTTCACTCTGCAGCGGAGGGTGCGCTGATATGAAACTTCCTGGCAGATTAAAACTGTGTGCCCGACCGAGACTCGAACTCGGGACCTTTGCCTTTTCACTTCTGTACTAGTTTCTTTGGCATTTCAGTGTATTTCAGACATACTACATGTGCAAGGATGAAAAGAGACGTACATTTGCATGGACTTTTATTGAATTTCCTGTGTTATATGATCCTTTACCAATTTTTACTATCATAGCAAATTTTATATTTAGACTTATCGGCATGTAACCGACCGAACACATAAAGTTTTCCTGAAACTAGGAACACTTCCCTCCTCCAGTGGCCTACAGCAGACTGCTGCTATGCTGCTAGAGGAGAAACGGGCTCTTTCTCATACTCTTCATAGAATCGTATTGGTATCCCTTCGTGTCCAGTGACTTTCCCCCTGTTGAGCGATTTCACTGGCTTTTGCATCCCATATTCACCTTTTCCAGACATCAAATGTGAACTTAAAAAATGGTTCTAATGGCTCTAAGCAGTATGGGATTTAACATCTGAGGTCACCAGTCCCCTAGAACTTAGAACTACTTAAACCTAACTAACCTACGGACATCACACACATCCATGCCCGAGGCAGGATTCGAACCTGCGACCGTAGTGGTCGCGCGGTTCCAGACTGTAGCGCCTAGAACCGCTCGGCCACTTCGGTCGGCAAATGTGAACTTAAACACACCTTCATCTTCCCTATATTGTCACATAGAAGAAGGTGTAACGACGAACACTAACTTGACTTAACGAAGGTTTATTCAGCACTTGCACGTACAAGAACGCGGAGCGAACTGCCTCCGGCCAGAACACATACGGTATATATACAGTTGCAGAACATTCCAGCACAATGATTCTAGACATTTGTGGATACTTCTAGAATGTACTCGAACCGAATATGGAAATTAAAGTTTTACGGTTCAGGGGAGTTTTGAACTCACGATCCTGCATGCAACAGTCTAGTATCGCAACCACTATACAACGGTGACCGTGCAACTCAACATTTTCTGCGACAATATGTTGAATCTAAGTTATTAATGCTAGCAGTTTCGGCATTTTACTACGCCATCCTCAGACGTCGTGACCAATGTGTAGGAGGAATCTAACCGCACTTGCAGTCGAAAGAGCGGCCAACATTAAGTAACTTGTACCCGTAGACTGCCATTTTCAACAACACTATCCTTTCGTTCGCCAACTGAAGACTCTTTGGTCAGGGGGCCTGAAGATAGCATAATGAAACGCTGAAACTGATCACATAAGTAAAATACATTCAAAATACCGGGGCTGGAGGTGTTTTTACCTTTACATTTTACGCTGAACAGGTGAAGTCCCTCAACCACGTTCTACAAAGATTAGCTTGCAGAGGCTACTTCGATATCTGTCACGTCGGCGTTCGTGAAACTATTTAAAGGAGAAACTGCGATACGATGTTGCTCAGTGAACATTTTCGGAAAAAGAAGTTTAGTGTTCCGGCATTCTCTCTGTTATCCACCGCATAAAATTCGCCACACTTTCATACGTACCGGAACTGCAATTTAAATATGCAATCAGACTCATATTTCATTTACAAATCCTTTTATTTACTTTCGTCGAAATAAGAACAACGGGACACTTAATATCAGTATTATGGATGATGAAGTAAACGAAGTTAAGGAATTCTGCTGCCTAGCCAACAAAATAACTCTTGACGGACGGAGCATGGAGGACATAAAAAGTAGGATAACACTGGCAAAAAGCTCATTCCTGGAGAAGATAAGTATGCTTGTATCAAACATAAGCCGTAATTTCAGGAAGATATTTCTGAGAATATACGTCTGGAGTACAGCATTATATGGTGGTGGAACGTGGGTTGTGGGAAAACATAAGAGAGCCGAAGCGTCTGAAATTTGGTGATACAGAAGAATGTTGAAGATTAAGTGGACTGATAAGATAAGTAATGAGGAGATTCTGTTCAGAATTGGAGAGGAAAAGAATACATGAGAAACACTGAGAAGAAGAAGAAGAAGAACTGACAGGATGATAGGGCATATATTAAGACATAAGGGAATACCGTCCTTGGTACTAGAGGGAACTATAGAAGCTAAAAACTGTAGAGGAAGACAAATATTGGAATACGTGCAGCAAATAATTGCGGATGTAGGTTGCAGTTGCTACTCTGAAATGAAGGGTTTGGCACAGAAGAGGAACTCGTGGCGCGTCGCATCAAACCAGTGCGTTTTTAAACCATATCTTTTTGAATACTTTTTTGGGTGTAGGCGTTTTGTATGAATTTCCTAGATCTTTATCTCCACTTTGCAGAAAAGCCCTTTCTCGATAGAGAGAAGCCCCTTGCTTTTCTGAACTTAGAATGTAAAATAAGTTAGGAGCAATTTTAAAAAATTGCAGAGTGTAAATTGTCAGATGTGCGTAAGCTTATCTGAGGCGACAATGGTTTCGTAGGTACATGAGACTGGATTTTTGCAGGTCAGTGTGATGTTTTGCAGGTGCAGAGTTGTCAAGGGACATCAGAGACAAGAATATTGTCGTACTAGTTTTTAACCGTACGAAATATTGTTCTAATTTTTACTAGTGTCTTATCCATTTTCTTGTGTATGCACCATGTTGTTGTTGCTGTTGTGGTCTTCAGTCCTGAGACTGGTTTGATGCAGCTCTCCATGCTACTCTATCCTGTGCAAGCTTTTTCATCTCCCAGTACCTACTGCAACCTACATCCTTCTGAATCTGCTTAGTGTATTCATCTCTTGGTCTCCCTCTACGATTTTTACCCTCCACGCTGCCCTCCAATACTAAATTGGTGATCCCTTGATGCCTCAGAACATGTCCTACCAACCGATCCCTTCTTCTGGTCAAGTTGTGCCACAAACTTCTCTCCTCCCCAATCCTATTCAATACCTCCTCATTAGTTATGTGATCTACCCATCTAATTTTCAGCATTCTTCTGTAGCACCACATTTCGAAAGCTTCTATTCTCTTCTTGTCCAAACTATTTATCGTCCATGTTTCACTTCCATACATGGCTACACTCCATACGAATACTTTCAGAAATGACTTCCTGACACTTAAATCAATACTGGATGTGTATGCACCATAGAGTACAAAATAAAAAGCGCTCCTTCCAAGAATGCACCGGTGTTTCTGACAGAACGTAACTCCACCTGCAGTAAAGGAAATTGCCGTCTGACAGCCTGGCATGGGGTCCAATCTGAACTGTTGGTCGCCCTTCTAAATGGAAAGATAAATGTCAGTAATCGCACCAAGGTTAGAGTGTAGCACCTTCAGTTTGATCACACGTATTAAACGTCTGTGGTCTTCAAACGAACCGCTGAGTGAAGGACAGTTTTAGTTTTAGTTATTACATGTATAAAATATTTAAATAATATCTTTCAAATTATACTAGGTCAACCAGAAATCCACTGACAGAATCTCAGAGGTGATAGTGTGGACCAAAAAAAGAAAAATAACTTAAGGGCTATGAGCACCTTTTCGTCTTCGCTAGTATGAAACATATCTGTTCTACTGTATAAGTGCTCACAACCCGTAAGGTACTCGTTTTAGAGCCCATGTTTACCGGATATTCTTTCTTGTTTTGGTCCATACCACCTCCTCCTAAAACACGAGAAGCTAAGAGCTTGGAGGAGAAGCGATGTGTTTCACCGTATCGAAGATAAACAAGTGCTCATAGCTTTTATACATTTTAGTGCCCATGTGCACTAGGCAATTTGTTTCTTGGTTTGGCCCATACTATCACCTCTGAAAGCTTGTCGTCAGAGATCGGGTCCCCGCCTTATATAAGCCGACGACACATCTCCCTTAGCGCTGTCCACCTGCAAACACCTCCGTGTAAAGTTACAGCTACTTCTCTTCTCCAAAGATGTGACTCACTCTTGTTTTTGTCCGCTGTAGTCCCAACACATACGACGTGCTAGCTGGTACCAACATCGTGACCGACGGAGGAACCAAACACTCGGTGACAGACATCACTTCTCATCGGGATTACGATCCCAATGATTCCTGGATCAACGACATCGCCGTGCTCAAGGTCAGTATTCAAATTATTCTGAAATATGGATTTATGTCGAAGGAACTCAGTAGTATTCGACAGCATTTAAACTATACAGACTCAAAGATTCAGTAAATAGATGAGATGGAGAAGAATCGAGGCTAAGAAGGTGATTGTGGTCCTGCACTGGAGACAAGCGACAGAAGGACAGTGACAGGATTCCACAAGTCAGGAAGGTGTAGAAGACTGTCACAAAGAAGGTTGAAAATGTACCATAATATTGATACTGATAGTGATAGTATCCTCATTACTACAGTTTTCCTTCCAAAAACCTCAGTTCATGTGTTCAGAACTCGACATCGAAAAACAGCCCACAAAGTATGGTTCAATCGAGAGACTCGCGTACGTCAAGCACCTAGGCGAGATACTTGAACATACTGAGAGGGAAAAGATACACACATACAGAAACTCAAGAGGGTCTACATCCAGTTCCACACGTTGACAGACCACCCGAATGTTGTCCATCCATTCCTCTCACACAGCGCGGATTTTCAGCGGACCAACAGTGAGTACTGTGTGAATTGATTTGACCATGGTTTTTCTGCTTACTATTTTTATTTCTTTAGTGCGAAACGTTAACCGAACACGCCACGAAGACTAAATTTGTGGATGTTCAGCAGCTGAATGTTAAACAAAAGGTACATATCACTATCATTGTAAACATCGCCTTCATATGTCACAGAAACTAGTCAAGAGAGCTAACTTCTGGTTATTAATAAACACTGCTAACTAGTTTTCTCCTTAATCGTCGACGTACGTGCATCACGTAGTTTTATTCCTATCATACACGCCTGCGATATTAATGCGTCGAACGGTAACAATATTGTAATTGTTATTAAAATACCACACCAACGATCACTATCTTTCTTTACTTTTCTGCAGTTTCTTAAAACTAAACTCATCCAGCTTGGTAAAAACGCATACCAATATTTTTTATAGAAGTTAATACTGATGTGATTCTGCTGTTAGAACTGTAAAATACGTTGGGAGATTTTTTAGAACCGTAAAATACGTTGAGAGATTCTTTACCAGAGATTTTATTTTTTTATCAATCGTTACCCTGCATTTCATTAATAAACATTTCGTAAATATGAAGTCATATTCTTGGCTATCAAGCTTTTGCTTTTAAGATTTTTATTTTCTTTTAAATTAAACAACTTTACAATGGGTAAATTTAATGCAGTTCTTTAATAGTGAATCCTACATAGGCTCGTAATGAAAATTCTGTTTATTTAATATTGAAACGTCAGACTGAGCCAAAAGAATAACTATCGACTCTCATTGCTAAGGAATTCAGGGATAAAAATGTTCATTGTTGCTTTCTTATTATAAATTCAACTTCTTTAAACATAAAAAATACATTTATTACTTGTTTCAAGTAAATTTGTGATGTAGCTCTCAGAGGTATAAAATACTCCTATTTCCCCTTCCACCTACTGACTTTACTTTGCGGCTGCCTTACAAAATAATACAACAAAAATGACCTTTAATCGAAGGGGTCACTTTTTCGCTACCAAACAAAGATTTACTATTCCAGTTCAATCACAATCTGTCTATACAGATCTAACCCCAAACGCACACTACACGAGCTGATCAGCTTAGATGCTACCCACTCAAATTTGGGACAGAGGAAACGTTTTATTTTGCATATGATACCAAAATGCTTCGCACGTGAGGTTCTTCACTGAAAATACTTATTCTCTAGACATTAGTCAACAGGCAACTCTCTCAACTTTAAATCGGTCCCAAGACGATCAAACATATTGTAGCATATTATTGAAGACTAGACTGTTCAATAATGGTGTCAGTTATATTTTCAATAATACTGTGGTTCTATAATGCTGTGGTTCCGGATATTGGGCGACAAAGACGTTACTGCTGTGATAATTACCTTACTTTGTTGCTAATCGAAAAGAATGTAGATAAAAATTGCTTCACGGAGCATCAGAAATCAGTCACGAAAATTTGTTGAGAGAACTGAATTTGATTAAAAAGACATAAATTTTTGTGAGCTGATGGCCCAACATTTGATAAATTACTGGAAATGGTTCTTCCCATACACTGGCGACCCCATACATAGGCACGTGCTTGTCTTCCCCTCCCTCCACCAGGTAAATTTCTGTGGGCGCCCGTATCCCCATCATCAAAAAACAAAATAATACAATGACACACAGTTTTATCAAGTTATCTCTTATCTATTACGCTACAGTACCTTGCCACTGGCAGATCCTTTGAAGACTTGAAGTTTATAAGTGTAGTTTCACGGTACATTATTTGAGTAATAGTTATGTAAACGTGTTGTGCAACAGTATGTGAATTAAAGGATTATATTTGGGTAGTAATGTATAAACACACATAAATATCTATGTATATACTTTCATTCATAACTTTGAACTAAATAAATTTTTTGAAAAGCATCTTCCTCCGTAGCCGTTCCCTACATTTTCTAAGCAACAAATCATACTGTTCATCATTCTTAAAACATACATGTTTTTGTAACCATTTGCCCTAACATCCCGCAAGGCCAGCAATGGTTTCTACATTCTTATATACTCTAATATAACGCTCTTTTGTCTCGTTTTGAACTCATTCTTCACTCAACGAAAAATATAACATAACCTAACCCTCTTTGGTCTATGTTGCACATGAGAGATTGTCAAGGATCATGTCAACACTGCCCACAGACGGACAATATCTCTGGGCAGAGCAAACATTTTTGATGTTCTCAGTATTATATCACAACCTCTCAATTTCACTCCTATACGTCCAGTATTATTGCGCGTCAGGAGGTAACGTAGAATAGCATTGACTGTCTAGGGGGCGTTTTAAGTAGGCTAAACTGAACGACGCTTCGGCCCTTTTACGGCAATACATTTCATTACGTCAAACTAACAGCGCACCACTTGTGACTAACTTAATTTTATGATTTACGTAGTATTCTGGTCTATAGTCGCCGCTCTCTGGATTTGTGGTGGTTGTTTACTTTACTGCTTTTGCCACCAGATACAGCCTCCTCTGTCCACGATGTGCTCTTAGCTCCCATCATTGCCACTAGATGTCACTCCAAACGCCAATAAATACAGAACAGAAAATACGAATATTGCACACTAATCCCAACTATATACAATATTCACGCTTTGTGGGCACTGACTTCGATTTTTAATACTCCGAGTGCTAGTTTCTTACATTAGAGATTTTCCCTTCCAAAAAATGTTTGGTTAAATAAATGGGACGTTACAGCCTGTAAACAAATTCTCACATAGAAACGCTGCATCACTGTGCAATTATCGTAGGCACCATTAGGAGAATTGTAACCAATTCCAAAAGTCAGTCATATGAAGCTCTTGATAGAGCGAGATGTGGGAAAGATGAAATGCGGTTGAATGTACAATTCACAGAACACTCCTTTTCATGATCCCGCCCCAACATTTACGCTGTCTAATAGTGAAAACTTGAGATGGTGGTACAGCAGCAAAAGCGGTCGTTGAATTTCTCTCGTCAGTTTCTGTTCTTTGTCGTTGGTGTATTTTATTCTTCAAGTATCATTCGTCTTGAAATATTTTATAATATTTGCAGACAGACCGTAAAAACGTTCAGGACAGCTTCCATCATTCAATCGCACTGCAGGGCTAACAGTTTGATGACATTTGAGACAAACGAAGACCAGATTCACTCTTTCGTCTGTTGTGTACATTGCGAAAGTCTGAATAGCTAGCAGCTACACTAGCAAGTTTCCTAATCGACGTAACAGCATAGCACAGGTAATCACACCAACTGCGCCTCCGCTACGAGACTGCTTTTATTTGGCATACTAGGAAACGCGTTTGTGGCAGCTCTTCTCCTGCCGGCAGAACACTCATTTGTGGCGCTGCTGCATTGTTACTATTTTATCAAGTTCAGCACTTGCTATGTCACTGAAGTTCCCTTCAAAGACACTGTTCAGTATCAGACAAAGAAATATATAGCTGTTTTATGAAATAATTTCTACTGCTTTAGTTATTTTCTACTAATATTTCTTAGCACAATGTGTTACGGCAGCTTTCTGTCATAATCGAGTACATTGCGTTACGCTTACGTTAATCTGAAGTGTGAAGATACTGAGTGCGCCAGTGAGATTATGTACTGCAGTTTAACCGTGTACAGGAATATTCATTATTTCAACGCATAGTTTAGGGAAGTTGTATGTTTAAATTATTTATTTGGTGCCTTTACTTACATATTTGCTGGAAATCTACTTGTCTGGCATCCAGAGCACGGCAATAAACCCACAAATATCACTTAACACATTCACATGTAGATACTTGCATTTCAAGGACTCATAACTGCTAAGATAAACTTTTTGAAGTCCTGTTTATAGAAGCATATTTATTTCATGGCACACATTATGTAATACAAATGATCAGTAATGTTGTTGTTGTTGTGGTCTTCAGTCCTGAGACTGGTTTGATGCTACCCTATCCTGTGCAAGCTTCTTCATCTCCCAGTACTTACTGCAACCCACATCCTTCTGAATCTGCTTAGTGTATTCATCTCTTGGTCTCCCTATACGATTTTTACCCTCCACGCTGCCCTCCAATGATCAGTACTATTATGAAAAAAAATTTTTTTACTCTTTATATTAATGAAACAAGCATTCCACACTGGAGAAATGTTTGAAGAAACTTTTATTGTTCTTTTCTGTCTTATCATTTAGCAACCTGCAACCATGAATTGTGCCTGTTTTAAATAATATTTCGATGTCTTATCTAAGTTTCATACGCAGCGAAAACCAAGTGAGGCCATGATCAAGTCTAGAAACGGTTGAAAAGTGCCCTCTTTCTTTCGATTGATAAAACTAGTGATAAAATTTGGAGTTGAAATACCAGAGGGTCACGCAAATGTCCAACCTAGTGAATTTTTGGATCACTAACATGCCTAATGGGTAGTTGCACGTCGCTCTATTTTCATCCTCTGCTCAACATAATTGTTAGATTTTACCTAGTTTCCTATCAGTTGTAGATAACTGCAAAATATGACGACATTTGCAAATAAATCAATAAAACTGGAAACTCGAATAATTGAAAACAAGCATTTTTGATTGCGCATGCAAAACATGTATTTTATTCAGGAAAGCTGAATTCAGGAGTGTGTAATGGTCTCACATTAATAAAGATAAATTGAAACAGTTCTGATAAGAACACTACGTCAGTAACGTCGATGTATGTGTGTAACAAAGCTAGCAGTATGTCTGATCTGAATAAAGTGTGCTCCAGTGCAAAGCGAACATTACACATAAGTGCCAAAAGTCAGGAAGCACTTTACTCTGTAGTCATTGAAAAGCGGTAATAAAACCTTCCAACGATATCTGTTTAGTTTCATTTTAGTGCTGCTAGCTCACCAGAAATTAATATAAAGAGGCTTTACGGTTCACTGCAGCACATTGCATCACACACTGCTAAAAGTAACGTGTCAGCTAACTTTCTAAAAGCCACGGAAATATAAAGTTCTCACAAATAACCAACAACCGTCACGTGTGAATGATGAAATACGTTAAAGAGTTTAACGTATAGCAAAAAACATAGGCTTACACTTGCGGCACAACTGATACACCATACGCAATCTATTTTCAACACTGCTTGTTCTGAACTTATCACCCAAACCGCGACAACAACTTTATAATAATTATATATGTAACAATAATTTCCTTTAATAAAAGAGTTCCTAACACTTAAATTTGTTAGTTAGCAAAACTCTTCTATTACGTTTAGTGTCTAATTCCCTCAGCATCGTCTGCTCTACGGATTACATACCATATTATCTATGTATACAAAATAACTTTAAAGAACATGTTATGTTCGTGCCTCTGCAGGTGTCGCCAGCTTTTCCAATTGATGGCATCACAGTGGCGCCAATACAGCTGCCGGAACAGGGGGAGCAGGTTCCAGATGGCGCCAACGTCACCGTCATCGGCTGGGGAGACCTCTGGGTAAGAACAGTCCGCCTAATTTCTAGTTTCTGCAGTAAACTTCTTATAAAAGCCAGTACTTTCAAGGTGTAGATTCCCACTTTGAAGGTGTGGCAACTTATACAGCGCTATTATTCTTGCAAACAGTAGATGCAGGTGAACAAGTAGATGCTTCTTTGCTGGATCTATAATAGTTGTTCGACATTGTTCTACATTCTCGGCTAATAACGAAGATACATCACTCTGAGTTCTTCTTAGATACGGTTTTGGTTCGAAATATGTTTGACTAATAGAAGTCAAGACCATCAGATTCTCTACTGACGATAACGTAATTGATCAATAGTAGGAAAGTACAGAGAACAGGATGTCCATGTGGTGCAACAAATCACAGATCTAAGAAATGCAGATGAACATAAGATATTGATCATAAGAACGGAAAGCAACTTAGTGGTATTCGATTACAAGATTAGTGATGGACTTCTGGAGCTCATCACATCATTTGCATATTTATGGCTAAGAGTAAGAAGCAGTATGAACTGGGAGGATCACGAGAAACCAATAGCAGGAAATCCGACTGGGAGACAGTTGTACTGGAAGAGCAACCCAATGTAGACTACTGCTGCAGTATCTGCAGTCCTTATCAAGTAGGCATGACGACAGTCTTCGGTTGAAGTCGATGGCGAGTGGCTATAACTGTATCAGTTTCGTATAGACCATACGAAAGTGTAGCGGAGATACCTGGGGAACTTAATGGGAGTCTTTCAGAAGTAAGGTAGAGAGGGAACGAGCGGATGACGCCTCTGCATGATGTCAGGGATCGTCTGGAAGCGCTCGTGGCGCTAAGAAAAAATGGTTCAAATGGCTCTGAGCACTATGGGACTTACCTTCTTAGGTCATCAGTCCCCCGAGAACTTAGAACTACTTAAACCTAACTAACCTAAGGACATCACACACACCCATGCCCGAGGCAGGATTCGAACCTGCGACCGTAGCGGTCGCGCGGTTCCAGACTGTAGCGCCTAGAACCGCTCGGCCACCCCGGCCGGCTGGCGCTAAGAAAACATGATTATTCAGTAAATCGTTTATTGTGATAACTTTACAAAGAGTGGTGCACTGTTGGCCATAGTTGCCTCCTGCCCTGGTCACGGACCACCCCATCCGCGATGTGGTGTAGGTGGCAAGCGTTCAGACTTGTACAGCCGGCTTGGTAGGCCCCACACGCAGAAGCGGTTAGGCGTACCAGACGGTGGTCCGCCAGGAACCCTAGTCACCATCTTCCGTCCCACACTCAGAGAGTACTGCACCTGATACTGCACTGCTGCTGGCAGTGCATCAACTCTCCCGTCAGCTGTGGTATAGCATGAAGTTCGTCAGTGGAATTCACCTCTGCGGCACTCCACGGCTGCCTGGTACTGTGCTGGTTGATCTGAGATAAGACTTACTGAAACAACATGGTCACGGGACGGAATGTCGTACCCGGACTCCATAGTTCCCATTGACTTGAACCGTTCTCCTCTACTTGGAGCTGGAGCTCTAGTATTTAAAGAGCTCTCAGTAGTTTTGTGACGTGAGGTTTACTAGCGATGACCGCCTGTGGCCTCCTTTTCTGCAACCCTAGCTTTAATTCTCTCTTAGCAACTAGTTAAACTGGTCTCTGACGTTTCTCCTAGCCATGTCTATTGCTTCTTGCAACATCCCGCCTCGCGAAAGAGCGTGCGTGTTATTTTGCTTAGTCGCTGTCCTTTTCTACACTACCGGCCATTAAAATTGTTGCGTCACGAAGATGACGTGCTACAGACGCGAAATTTAACCGACAGGAAAAAGATGCTGTGATATGCAAAAGGTTAGTTTTTCAGAGCACTCACACATGATTGGCACTGGTGGCGACACCTACAACGTGCTGACGTGAGGAAAGTTTACAACCGATTTCTCATACACAAACAGCAGTTGACCGACGTTGCCTGGTGAAAAGTTGTGATGCCTCGTGTAAGGAGGAGAAATGCGTACCATCACGTTTCCGACTTTGATAAAGGTCGGATTGTAGCCTATCGCGATTGCGGTTTATCGTATCGCGGCATTGCTGCTCGCGTTGGTCGAGATCCAATGACTGTTAGCAGAATATGGAATCGGTTGGTTCAGGAGGGTAATACGGAACGCCGTGCTGGATCCCATCGGCCTCGTATCACTAGCAGTCTAGATGACAGGCATCTTATCCGCGTGGCTGTAACGGATCGTGCAGCCACGTCTCGATCCCTGAGTCAACAGATGGGGACGTTTGCAAGACAACAACCATCTTCACGAACAGTTCGACGACGTATGCAGCTGCATGGACTATCAGCTCGGAGATCATGGCTGCGATTGCCCTTGACGCTGCACCACAGGCAGCAGCGCCTGCGATGGTGTACTCAACGACGAACCTGGGTGCACGAATGGCAGAACGTCATTTTTTCGGATGAATCCAGGTTCTGTTTACAGCATCATGATGGTCGCATCCGTGTATGGCGACATCGCGGTGAACGCACATTGGAAGCGTGTATTCGTCATTGCCATACTGGCGTATCAGCCGCCGTGACGGTATGGGGTGCCATTGGCTACACGTCTCGGTCATCTCTTGTTCGCATTGACGGTACTTTGAACAGTGGATGTTACATTTCAGATGTGTTACGACCCGTGGCTCTACCCTTCATTCGATCCCTGCGAAACCCTACATTTCAGTAGGCTAATGCACGACCGCATATTGCAGGTCCTGTACGGGCCTTTCTGGATACAGAAAATGTTCGACTGCTGCCCTGGCCAGCACATTCTCCAGATCTCTCACCAATTGAAAACGTATGGTCAGTGGTGGCCGAGCAACCGGCTCGTCACAATACGCCAGTCACTTCTCTTGCTGAACTGTGGTATCGCACCTGTACACGCCATCCAAGCTCTGTTCGACTCAATGCTCAGACGTATCAAGCCCGTTATTACGGCCAAATTGCGTGAAAATGTAATAACATGTCAGTTCTAGTATAATATATTTGTCCAATGAATACCCGTTTATCATCTGCATTTCTTCTTGGTGTAGCAATTTTAATGGCTAGTGGTGTATTTCCCGCTGCATGTGCTCTGTCTCTCACTCAGCTACAGCAGAGTTGCAGACTGTGCTGCTCGTCTGTCTTGCAACACAGTGCTTCCTGATCCGCCGCTAATTGTGGCGTAACCAGCCTATCTTACTTCGAGGTGGTTGAACTCTGTTAAAAATTTTATAACTTGGAACCCGTATTACCCTGTGCCGTAACACATCCCTCCCCCTTTTTTCAAATTCGTCTCGAATTTTCAACTTCGATTGTTCTTAATTAGCCTATGGATTCTTAGACTTTAATTTACATTTCTCTTTGTGCTAAGCTGCAATGCTATATTGAATCTTAGTTGATTCTGCTATGTTTATCTAATTACAGTCTTGTGTTTTCTGCATCCATCTTATGACTAGGTTGCATCCATTTTATTGGAATTTGATGGTTTGCAGTTTCACTTGAGTGTGTAACCTCCCCCTCACTTATCGACCTTAATGACAGTGAAAAATTAAACCGCGTGTACCTAATGGAAATTTGGGAAAAGCAATCGTCACCGAAGTTAACCTGTCGGTAAAGAGGGAGGAAAGGGTTACATCTAAATGAAAGGAAAAATGCAAATGAAACTGGTGGAAATTAATTTTGAAAAGGGGTAAAGTTAATGAAGAAAGTAAATGTGCGGCCGTTACGTTAACAATTAACTAGCGGTAATTAGATATTTGAGATTTGGGGGAAATTACGGTCGCCAGTCCTAAGGACAATTACTATAGTAACTGAAAAAGAAAGGTAATTACACATGTAATTAGCACTAGAAGCGTGGCAACTGAAGGTTGACACGTGTAGTGTGAAAACTGAAAGTTTGTCAGAAGTAATAACTTTCGCTGCACTCTGACTTAATTTAGCAAAAGAATTAATAAAACCGGAAAACTGAAAGTTAATTTAGTGACTGAAGTTAATAGTGAACTTTCCTTCTGAAGCACATCGAAATTCAGCAAAATACAGTTAGTCTTGGACTACCTCAACAATCATTTCAAAAGCTACTTGAATCTACGCAATTTAGAAATAAGAGATTTAGCTTTGAACTTGAATTAAATGATTATGAACAATAAACAATAGTAAAATTTAGTACGTACCAAGCTGAGCTGCAGTCACATGTAAGCTAAAATATGGTAACAAAACTAGCACTCTTAATTTGTGCTTGTGTAATCTAAGTATTGTAGCCAGCTATGAATACTTTAAGTGAACTTTGAAATTAAAGCACTGAAATGGAATTATGCTGGCGTTTGAATTTCAACGACACTCGGGTTCATTTCGGAAAAGGAAGGCACCCTGCTTGGTAATGCAGTTGGGACAATGAGCAACAAAGGTTCATGCTAAGTAGCTGTAATTTTGTGATGCAACAATTTTAAAAGTTAGAAAAGCTGAGGTCTGCCATACAGTTCTAAAACTTTACGTGCTTCCAGTCTTCCTTGTTGGTTGATTGAAGGTTTGAAGCCGTCGATCGAGGATGTGGCGACAGTCACTCATTGTCGGCCGTCGCTGTTGCAGAAGCTGGATGTTGGCGCGCCTTCTTCTCGACACGGTCACCAGACGAAACGGGCTCTTGATGTGCGCCAGCTAATGCTTCCCGTCCGCGACACCATGTCAGAAACTATCATCGCAAGTCGAGCGCAATGACATGCTGCCAAACCCCGAAAGCGCGGCAACTCGCGGGAGCTTCACACTACACACCTACTCCACTCGCTACTCCAGCCAGACTCTCTCTCTGTCCGCGCTCCACGCGGCAGAGTTCACACTACCAAAGATCCCACACACTTTGATTCTTCACACGACCTATCGATGTAATCGTTCGATAGCAGTTTTCCCTAGGCAAGACCGAGCGTAAAAATACAAATAATATTTACGAAACAAACCAATTATACATCGACATAAATGCATAAATATATATATATACAAATAGTAAAACAATTACAATATACAAAGACACAGAAATGTTATATATTCAGGTAACAACATAAGGAAAAAATTATGGTACAATAGATGGAAATAGGAGGATATGCATTTCCGGCGTTACGCGTGCCCCACATTGTCTGAGGATGTTCGTGTAACCTAAACAGACTCAGAAAATGTCCCAAAAAAGAAACAGCGGAAATGCATATGCTCAAAACATCAACAAATTTTAGCATTCGTTTAATTAACCATAAACCAATTTTTGGACCATAATAATTGAGTGGAGACACTCCTAATCTTATTCCACTCTGTCATCTTGCACAAAATAAAACAGGTTGACAACATATTAAAATTCATAGAAAGCATAGAAAATGGTTTAGCTATTCTAAAATCGTCAAAATTCTTAACAGTATCAAGAAACGTACTACTATTTACAAAATTAAGCAGAGTACATGGCCATAAAATCAGGTAGATCAAAATACGCAAATTAATTATTAATTACATATTATACACATTTTTATGTAACCTTTTCATAATTAATACTCTCGCCATGAGAGTCCACTTAAACGGTAAACAAGAAAATAATACACATCAGATCGAAAAAACATAAATATTGACAGCAGAATTCTTTCACATCAGCTGTCCGGGAAGAAAAACAACTCCGCCTTCCGTACTCGCAAGTACAAAGAATGCCGACAGTGGCACAAGAGCCGACAGCGACTCCGCCTCGCCAGTATTGTTGCGCCCGCCTGTGCGGCACGCTTGATCTCACTCGCCCTGTGTAACGGCATCTCCAGAATGTCCGTTTCACTGAATTCTTTCGGAAAACCTCACTCCCGAGTAATCTCAAGGAGTCCATCAATACTATCACAGTGGATAACTCAACACTGTCCATCATCACACGCATGTACTAGCCTGAAACTTAAAATAGCGTCTAAGTACATCGGCAGTGACTAGTAAAACACATATTCATGAAATCTTACAGCTAGTTACAAAATCATATTTACATTCCTTAATCTACTGTGACTCAGCTGAAAACTCAAACTAGCAGCTTGGATTTTTCAACTGACAAATAATCACTCTCTTTTAAATCATTTAGTAAAATTAATTACTTATTAATTACAACTTCTTTAATGTCCTCTTGGTCAGGAAAAAGCATGGCAATCTAGCAAACCTTAAATCTTACACTCTATATTTACATACTGTACAAATTACCCTTCCGTGGTATTAATCAATCCTAGGTTGGTACAATTTCAAGTCTACAATGTTCCGTATACCTAATAGTTTTCCAGAGCTTGGATACTCTAAGCAATAAGCATTTGTGTGAGGTATACCAATGACTTTATATGGTCCATTATAAACAAACTTAAATTTAGAGATTTCATTGTCTATCTCGCTCGATTTCTCATGAGCTTTTACAAGTACTAAGTCTCCGATTGCAAACTTATCAAAACGCGCTTTAGCGTCATGACAACGTATGCGAGCATCGGCTTTTAGCTTCATTACTTCTCGTAAACGATCCTTTTTCACACCAATACTAATGTCAATCCGTGGAGGGAATTTGATTCTCTCTTCCACTAGTCCCGGTTTGTCTGAAAACACACTCTTATTCCTCATCATTACTTCACACAGGCCTCGTCTTTGTTCGTGTGTTACGTTTGACACACCGTCTACAATACTTTCCAAATCACTTTCTACTCTATTGTCAATGCTGAGATTCCTCACGTTACAGTAGTTCAAATTCATTCCTGCGTCCATGTCATCCAGCCAGTTAACAATGTGTATAGGCTGGTATTGCCTATGCACACCGTCTCCTGCCTCGTCAAAACTAACTACTATTGTTTTATCTTGGGACGTACATGTCAAAGTTTTGCTTTCGCAATTAATCACTGCACGGTACTTTAATAGCCAATCTAACCCGATAATTACTTCCGTAGTTAAGTCTGGCACGACGACAAACTCTTGCTCAAATCGTGCCCCACATATCTCGAAGTTGACAAAAATCTGTTTTGTGACCGGTTTACTGGCCTCCAATTGTCACCTTTGTTGATTCCTCTTTGGCCAGATTGATCTCATCTGCCAATCTACCTGGAGGAATGTGCCCAGTAGCATCTGAAATTACTTCCTCTGGATCTGCGCAACCCACACTGCTACCGTCTGACCGCATAACGTCAGCTCTAACCTCACACGCGCTGTAATGTACGTGCTTTTCTACCAATCGTGTCCGGCTATCAGTAAAATTTTCGTAATCTTTCTCCTTAATACTGTCGCAATGTTTAAACTGGATGTTCGCGTCGGATGGGTCGGCTACTTCTACCACTACAACTTTCGGTAAAGTCTGCCGGTTAGGGCCAGAACTTTCCGTTACTACTTCAACATTCAACTCCTGCGGGACGAAACACGACGCATCTTGCTCGTGCTCCCCATTAACATCAACTATTTCTAGTAAAGTCTGCCGGTTAGGGCCAGAACTTTCTGTCACTCCACAACTACTATCTTCCTGTGGGACGAGACGCGGCAAATCCTGCCCGCGCTCCCCATAACCACTTCTCCCATACAGGCCCCTATAATCTCTTAGTTCGTCGTATAAGAGACCGAACTGCCTTAACCAGACCTCATCCCTCTCTGCATCCCCTCGCTCGACGACGGACGTTTTATCCGACATCTGATCTTCTCTCAACAATTGCGAATCATTCTTAAACTCAATCTCCAGTTCCGCTGTGGGTATTACAGCTGGCACCTTATAATCGATGTCCGGAACACTACTTAAATTGTTCTCACTGACAGTGAATGTACCTTCTACTGCCGTGTATACAGCTGATCTACTACTTGTGGGCGCACTCCTTTCTCCTAACACTGGCACACTCTCCCGCCGTTGATTATTCCATACGGAATTTTCATAACGACGACACCTCGGTTTTCTGCTGTTATTGGGCCGCCAAAACTTCTCCACGCCGGGTCGGCCCCTCACCGGCGCGGCTAATGGTTTCCCTGTCTCGTCCCAGCAGATACGCTCTCCGGATGCTGCTGAGGCGGCTTATCACACCCTCTGACGTTATTACTATTGCGCGAAGCCCGTATCACGCTAGTATGATACTGGTTTCCGTTATTCCTGTTATTATTTGCATTGTACCGATTGTTATTACGGTCCGAACAATTATTGTTATTGCTGCCATGGTTGCGGTATGCATTATTCCCATGGTTATCGTAGTTGTGGTACCCATTGTTGTTACCACGGCCTCTACCACTGTCGCGATTATTGCGCCAATTGTCCTCGTCCTCAACTCTTTCCAGGAAATCATTGATTGTCCTGTAATTGCTTCCTACGTAGCGTTTTGTATCATCTGGAAGCTTCTTGTAGAGTTCCCAGACTATTTCGGATTCCGTGCGGCGATCACGCAAATATTCCAACTTGCGGATCCAGCCCTCACAAAACTCCTTCATCGAGCCGCGCGAATTCGCATCGAAAGGCCTCGATACGACAAATTCGCGCCAGGCAGTTTGTTGTTTTTGCTCTGACCAGTATTCAGCCAGAAACAAATTTTTAAACTCGTCAAAAGTCAGGTTCGTAATGTTGAGGTTTAAGCCCCAACGCTTGGCATCACCAGCCAACACATCAATAACCGCATTAATTTTTCTCTCATTAGTCCATGATCTGGGTAAAACTCTTTCACAATTTTTAATGAAATCCGTCTGGTGTATACCGCCTTTTTTCAAGGGGTCGAACCGCTCCTCTTTCGTCAACAACTCCGAACTATGTGCACAGATTGGCACATAGCTCTGTTTTTCGTCAAGTTTCCTTTCTAATTCCGACACCCTCGTAATCACTTGGCAAGTGGTTGTCGCAAGCGTTTCCACTTCCCTCTTTTTCTCTTCGCAGGTATTAGCCTGCTTCGTCACTTTGGTATCTACTTCGGATACTAAAGCCTTTAAAGTTTCCACCTTCTGTTGATCCTCTTTTCTCACTAATTGAATTTGTTGCGTCACCTTATTCTCGATGATCGGAGCAACTGCGTCTCCTACACTTTTCTCGATTCTGCTAATTTCGGAATCAAAACGAGTATTTATGCTCGCAATTTCCGCCTGAACGCCTATCATTTCCTGTTTAAGATTACCGATTTCGGTATTAATCACGACAATATCGTCTTTGATTTTATCAACTTTTGTGTTAACAACTTCAACATTGTTGTTAACAACATTAATAGCTTTGTTCTGATTGTCTAGCATTCGTTCAATTTTTTCAGACTGAGCTACTTGCTTGGCAGCCTGAGCTTCTTGCTTGGCAGCCTGATCGTCTTGCTTGGCAGACAGAGCTTTAATTTCTGCCGATTGACTCTTGATTTCGTTAATCAAAACATTAAATAAATCAGTTAAATTCCCGGAAACTACCGGTTTTACTTCCGCAGCGGCTTCCTCTTTAATTGTCCCCCCGTATTCGTCATCAAGGGATTCAGATTTGATTTTCACTTCCGATTCCGAAACAATTTCTAAAGTTCGGAATTCCATTTCTGCTCTTTGTTGCGTTTCGGCGGTCGCGTCTTTCATGCTAGCCGCCTGCCCCTGAACAATGGGTACCGCGGTGCACGTTTCCCACTGTTCGATCGATTGTTCCGTATCCAAGTCTACCAAATTTTGGCAATTGTTGCCTTCACTCATTTTAATATTTTTCAATATAAATGCCAAATCTTAAATCTAATTAGGATTCCTCACACTAATATTCTCGCTGACGTATCGACCATTTCGTAACCAGTACTTTGTTACTAGATTTGCACAATGCAAAATTCGTGTCCAGAACAACCTCAAATCTGAAGATTGTCCTGTCACCAGGTCGCCACGTGTAACCTCCCCCTCACTTATCGACCTTAATGACAGTGAAAAATTAAACCGCGTGTACCTAATGGAAATTTGGGAAAAGCAATCGTCACCGAAGTTAACCTGTCGGTAAAGAGGGAGGAAAGGGTTACATCTAAATGAAAGGAAAAATGCAAATGAAACTGGTGGAAATTAATTTTGAAAAGGGGTAAAGTTAATGAAGAAAGTAAATGTGCGGCCGTTACGTTAACAATTAACTAGCGGTAATTAGATATTTGAGATTTGGGGGAAATTACGGTCGCCAGTCCTAAGGACAATTACTATAGTAACTGAAAAAGAAAGGTAATTACACATATAATTAGCACTAGAAGCGTGGCAACTGAAGGTTGACACGTGTAGTGTGAAAACTGAAAGTTTGTCAGAAGTAATAACTTTCGCTGCACTCTGACTTAATTTAGCAAAAGAATTAATAAAACCGGAAAACTGAAAGTTAATTTAGTGACTGAAGTTAATAGTGAACTTTCTTTCTGAAGCACATCGAAATTCAGCAAAATACAGTTAGTCTTGGACTACCTCAACAATCATTTCAAAAGCTACTTGAATCTACGCAATTTAGAAATAAGAGATTTAGCTTTGAACTTGAATTAAATGATTATGAACAATAAACAATAGTAAAATTTAGTACGTACCAAGCTGAGCTGCAGTCACATGTAAGCTAAAATATGGTAACAAAACTAGCACTCTTAATTTGTGCTTGTGTAATCTAAGTATTGTAGCCAGCTATGAATACTTTAAGTGAACTTTGAAATTAAAGCACTGAAATGGAATTATGCTGGCGTTTGAATTTCAACGACACTCGGGTTCATTTCGGAAAAGGAAGGCACCCTGCTTGGTAATGCAGTTGGGACAATGAGCAACAAAGGTTCATGCTAAGTAGCTGTAATTTTGTGATGCAACAATTTTAAAAGTTAGAAAAGCTGAGGTCTGCCATACAGTTCTAAAACTTTACGTGCTTCCAGTCTTCCTTGTTGGTTGATTGAAGGTTTGAAGCCGTCGATCGAGGATGTGGCGACAGTCACTCATTGTCGGCCGTCGCTGTTGCAGAAGCTGGATGTTGGCGCGCCTTCTTCTCGACACGGTCACCAGACGAAACGGGCTCTTGATGTGCGCCAGCTAATGCTTCCCGTCCGCGACACCATGTCAGAAACTATCATCGCAAGTCGAGCGCAATGACATGCTGCCAAACCCCGAAAGCGCGGCAACTCGCGGGAGCTTCACACTACACACCTACTCCACTCGCTACTCCAGCCAGACTCTCTCTCTGCCCGCGCTCCACGCGGCAGAGTTCACACTACCAAAGATCCCACACACTTTGATTCTTCACACGACCTATCGATGTAATCGTTCGATAGCAGTTTTCCCTAGGCAAGACCGAGCGTAAAAATACAAATAATATTTACGAAACAAACCAATTATACATCGACATAAATGCATAAATATATATATATACAAATAGTAAAACAATTACAATATACAAAGACACAGAAATGTTATATATTCAGGTAACAACATAAGGAAAAAATTATGGTACAATAGATGGAAATAGGAGGATATGCATTTCCGGCGTTACACGTGCCCCACATTGTCTGAGGATGTTCGTGTAACCTAAACAGACTCAGAAAATGTCCCAAAAAAGAAACAGCGGAAATGCATATGCTCAAAACATCAACAAATTTTAGCATTCGTTTAATTAACCATAAACCAATTTTTGGACCATAATAATTGAGTGGAGACACTCCTAATCTTATTCCACTCTGTCATCTTGCACAAAATAAAACAGGTTGACAACATATTAAAATTCATAGAAAGCATAGAAAATGGTTTAGCTATTCTAAAATCGTCAAAATTCTTAACAGTATCAAGAAACGTACTACTATTTACAAAATTAAGCAGAGTACATGGCCATAAAATCAGGTAGATCAAAATACGCAAATTAATTATTAATTACATATTATACACATTTTTATGTAACCTTTTCATAATTAATACTCTCGCCATGAGAGTCCACTTAAACGGTAAACAAGAAAATAATACACATCAGATCGAAAAAACATAAATATTGACAGCAGAATTCTTTCACATCAGCTGTCCGGGAAGAAAAACAACTCCGCCTTCCGTACTCGCAAGTACAAAGAATGCCGACAGTGGCACAAGAGCCGACAGCGACTCCGCCTCGCCAGTATTGTTGCGCCCGCCTGTGCGGCACGCTTGATCTCACTCGCCCTGTGTAACGGCATCTCCAGAATGTCCGTTTCACTGAATTCTTTCGGAAAACCTCACTCCCGAGTAATCTCAAGGAGTCCATCAATACTATCACAGTGGATAACTCAACACTGTCCATCATCACACGCATGTACTAGCCTGAAACTTAAAATAGCGTCTAAGTACATCGGCAGTGACTAGTAAAACACATATTCATGAAATCTTACAGCTAGTTACAAAATCATATTTACATTCCTTAATCTACTGTGACTCAGCTGAAAACTCAAACTAGCAGCTTGGATTTTTCAACTGACAAATAATCACTCTCTTTTAAATCATTTAGTAAAATTAATTACTTATTAATTACAACTTCTTTAATGTCCTCTTGGTCAGGAAAAAGCATGGCAATCTAGCAAACCTTAAATCTTACACTCTATATTTACATACTGTACAAATTACCCTTCCGTGGTATTAATCAATCCTAGGTTGGTACAATTTCAAGTCTACAATGTTCCGTATACCTAATAGTTTTCCAGAGCTTGGATACTCTAAGCAATAAGCATTTGTGTGAGGTATACCAATGACTTTATATGGTCCATTATAAACAAACTTAAATTTAGAGATTTCATTGTCTATCTCGCTCGATTTCTCATGAGCTTTTACAAGTACTAAGTCTCCGATTGCAAACTTATCAAAACGCGCTTTAGCGTCATGACAACGTATGCGAGCATCGGCTTTTAGCTTCATTACTTCTCGTAAACGATCCTTTTTCACACCAATACTAACGTCAATCCGTGGAGGGAATTTGATTCTCTCTTCCACTAGTCCCGGTTTGTCTGAAAACACACTCTTATTCCTCATCATTACTTCATACAGGCCTCGTCTTTGTTCGTGTGTTACGTTTGACACACCGTCTACAATACTTTCCAAATCACTTTCTACTCTATTGTCAATGCTGAGATTCCTCACGTTACAGTAGTTCAAATTCATTCCTGCGTCCATGTCATCCAGCCAGTTAACAATGTGTATAGGCTGGTATTGCCTATGCACACCGTCTCCTGCCTCGTCAAAACTAACTACTATTGTTTTATCTTGGGACGTACATGTCAAAGTTTTGCTTTCGCAATTAATCACTGCACGGTACTTTAATAGCCAATCTAACCCGATAATTACTTCCGTAGTTAAGTCTGGCACGACGACAAACTCTTGCTCAAATCGTGCCCCACATATCTCGAAGTTGACAAAAATCTGTTTTGTGACCGGTTTACTGGCCTCCAATTGTCACCTTTGTTGATTCCTCTTTGGCCAGATTGATCTCATCTGCCAATCTACCTGGAGGAATGTGCCCAGTAGCATCTGAAATTACTTCCTCTGGATCTGCGCAACCCACACTGCTACCGTCTGACCGCATAACGTCAGCTCTAACCTCACACACGCTGTAATGTACGTGCTTTTCTACCAATCGTGTCCGGCTATCAGTAAAATTTTCGTAATCTTTCTCCTTAATACTGTCGCAATGTTTAAACTGGATGTTCGCGTCGGATGGGTCGGCTACTTCTACCACTACAACTTTCGGTAAAGTCTGCCGGTTAGGGCCAGAACTTTCCGTTACTACTTCAACATTCAACTCCTGCGGGACGAAACACGACGCATCTTGCTCGTGCTCCCCATTAACATCAACTATTTCTAGTAAAGTCTGCCGGTTAGGGCCAGAACTTTCTGTCACTCCACAACTACTATCTTCCTGTGGGACGAGACGCGGCAAATCCTGCCCGCGCTCCCCATAACCACTTCTCCCATACAGGCCCCTATAATCTCTTAGTTCGTCGTATAAGAGACCGAACTGCCTTAACCAGACCTCATCCCTCTCTGCATCCCCTCGCTCGACGACGGACGTTTTATCCGACATCTGATCTTCTCTCAACAATTGCGAATCATTCTTAAACTCAATCTCCAGTTCCGCTGTGGGTATTACAGCTGGCACCTTATAATCGATGTCCGGAACACTACTTAAATTGTTCTCACTGACAGTGAATGTACCTTCTACTGCCGTGTATACAGCTGATCTACTACTTGTGGGCGCACTCCTTTCTCCTAACACTGGCACACTCTCCCGCCGTTGATTATTCCATACGGAATTTTCATAACGACGACACCTCGGTTTTCTGCTGTTATTGGGCCGCCAAAACTTCTCCACGCCGGGTCGGCCCCTCACCGGCGCGGCTAATGGTTTCCCTGTCTCGTCCCAGCAGATACGCTCTCCGGATGCTGCTGAGGCGGCTTATCACACCCTCTGACGTTATTACTATTGCGCGAAGCCCGTATCACGCTAGTATGATACTGGTTTCCGTTATTCCTGTTATTATTTGCATTGTACCGATTGTTATTACGGTCCGAACAATTATTGTTATTGCTGCCATGGTTGCGGTATGCATTATTCCCATGGTTATCGTAGTTGTGGTACCCATTGTTGTTACCACGGCCTCTACCACTGTCGCGATTATTGCGCCAATTGTCCTCGTCCTCAACTCTTTCCAGGAAATCATTGATTGTCCTGTAATTGCTTCCTACGTAGCGTTTTGTATCATCTGGAAGCTTCTTGTAGAGTTCCCAGACTATTTCGGATTCCGTGCGGCGATCACGCAAATATTCCAACTTGCGGATCCAGCCCTCACAAAACTCCTTCATCGAGCCGCGCGAATTCGCATCGAAAGGCCTCGATACGACAAATTCGCGCCAGGCAGTTTGTTGTTTTTGCTCTGACCAGTATTCAGCCAGAAACAAATTTTTAAACTCGTCAAAAGTCAGGTTCGTAATGTTGAGGTTTAAGCCCCAACGCTTGGCATCACCAGCCAACACATCAATAACCGCATTAATTTTTCTCTCATTAGTCCATGATCTGGGTAAAACTCTTTCACAATTTTTAATGAAATCCGTCTGGTGTATACCGCCTTTTTTCAAGGGGTCGAACCGCTCCTCTTTCGTCAACAACTCCGAACTATGTGCACAGATTGGCACATAGCTCTGTTTTTCGTCAAGTTTCCTTTCTAATTCCGACACCCTCGTAATCACTTGGCAAGTGGTTGTCGCAAGCGTTTCCACTTCCCTCTTTTTCTCTTCGCAGGTATTAGCCTGCTTCGTCACTTTGGTATCTACTTCGGATACTAAAGCCTTTAAAGTTTCCACCTTCTGTTGATCCTCTTTTCTCACTAATTGAATTTGTTGCGTCACCTTATTCTCGATGATCGGAGCAACTGCGTCTCCTACACTTTTCTCGATTCTGCTAATTTCGGAATCAAAACGAGTATTTATGCTCGCAATTTCCGCCTGAACGCCTATCATTTCCTGTTTAAGATTACCGATTTCGGTATTAATCACGACAATATCGTCTTTGATTTTATCAACTTTTGTGTTAACAACTTCAACATTGTTGTTAACAACATTAATAGCTTTGTTCTGATTGTCTAGCATTCGTTCAATTTTTTCAGACTGAGCTACTTGCTTGGCAGCCTGAGCTTCTTGCTTGGCAGCCTGATCGTCTTGCTTGGCAGACAGAGCTTTAATTTCTGCCGATTGACTCTTGATTTCGTTAATCAAAACATTAAATAAATCAGTTAAATTCCCGGAAACTACCGGTTTTACTTCCGCAGCGGCTTCCTCTTTAATTGTCCCCCCGTATTCGTCATCAAGGGATTCAGATTTGATTTTCACTTCCGATTCCGAAACAATTTCTAAAGTTCGGAATTCCATTTCTGCTCTTTGTTGCGTTTCGGCGGTCGCGTCTTTCATGCTAGCCGCCTGCCCCTGAACAATGGGTACCGCGGTGCACGTTTCCCACTGTTCGATCGATTGTTCCGTATCCAAGTCTACCAAATTTTGGCAATTGTTGCCTTCACTCATTTTAATATTTTTCAATATAAATGCCAAATCTTAAATCTAATTAGGATTCCTCACACTAATATTCTCGCTGACGTATCGACCATTTCGTAACCAGTACTTTGTTACTAGATTTGCACAATGCAAAATTCGTGTCCAGAACAACCTCAAATCTGAAGATTGTCCTGTCACCAGGTCGCCACGTGTAACCTCCCCCTCACTTATCGACCTTAATGACAGTGAAAAATTAAACCGCGTGTACCTAATGGAAATTTGGGAAAAGCAATCGTCACCGAAGTTAACCTGTCGGTAAAGAGGGAGGAAAGGGTTACATCTAAATGAAAGGAAAAATGCAAATGAAACTGGTGGAAATTAATTTTGAAAAGGGGTAAAGTTAATGAAGAAAGTAAATGTGCGGCCGTTACGTTAACAATTAACTAGCGGTAATTAGATATTTGAGATTTGGGGGAAATTACGGTCGCCAGTCCTAAGGACAATTACTATAGTAACTGAAAAAGAAAGGTAATTACACATATAATTAGCACTAGAAGCGTGGCAACTGAAGGTTGACACGTGTAGTGTGAAAACTGAAAGTTTGTCAGAAGTAATAACTTTCGCTGCACTCTGACTTAATTTAGCAAAAGAATTAATAAAACCGGAAAACTGAAAGTTAATTTAGTGACTGAAGTTAATAGTGAACTTTCTTTCTGAAGCACATCGAAATTCAGCAAAATACAGTTAGTCTTGGACTACCTCAACAATCATTTCAAAAGCTACTTGAATCTACGCAATTTAGAAATAAGAGATTTAGCTTTGAACTTGAATTAAATGATTATGAACAATAAACAATAATAAAATTTAGTACGTACCAAGCTGAGCTGCAGTCACATGTAAGCTAAAATATGGTAACAAAACTAGCACTCTTAATTTGTGCTTGTGTAATCTAAGTATTGTAGCCAGCTATGAATACTTTAAGTGAACTTTGAAATTAAAGCACTGAAATGGAATTATGCTGGCGTTTGAATTTCAACGACACTCGGGTTCATTTCGGAAAAGGAAGGCACCCTGCTTGGTAATGCAGTTGGGACAATGAGCAACAAAGGTTCATGCTAAGTAGCTGTAATTTTGTGATGCAACAATTTTAAAAGTTAGAAAAGCTGAGGTCTGCCATACAGTTCTAAAACTTTACGTGCTTCCAGTCTTCCTTGTTGGTTGATTGAAGGTTTGAAGCCGTCGATCGAGGATGTGGCGACAGTCACTCATTGTCGGCCGTCGCTGTTGCAGAAGCTGGATGTTGGCGCGCCTTCTTCTCGACACGGTCACCAGACGAAACGGGCTCTTGATGTGCGCCAGCTAATGCTTCCCGTCCGCGACACCATGTCAGAAACTATCATCGCAAGTCGAGCGCAATGACATGCTGCCAAACCCCGAAAGCGCGGCAACTCGCGGGAGCTTCACACTACACACCTACTCCACTCGCTACTCCAGCCAGACTCTCTCTCTGCCCGCGCTCCACGCGGCAGAGTTCACACTACCAAAGATCCCACACACTTTGATTCTTCACACGACCTATCGATGTAATCGTTCGATAGCAGTTTTCCCTAGGCAAGACCGAGCGTAAAAATACAAATAATATTTACGAAACAAACCAATTATACATCGACATAAATGCATAAATATATATATATACAAATAGTAAAACAATTACAATATACAAAGACACAGAAATGTTATATATTCAGGTAACAACATAAGGAAAAAATTATGGTACAATAGATGGAAATAGGAGGATATGCATTTCCGGCGTTACAAGTGTACCATCTTACGTTTGAGACAGAAGTACATTGAACAAATAAATATCAGAACCCGGATTACGCTCATGGATGAAAAACTGTAAATAACTGTCTTATTCCTATGCTTTTCATGATACCGTTTCACATTCTGCAATATTTGGTTTCCTCAGATTTGCTGACTCCCGGAATTTGTCAAGTTGTCCATCGTGTGTAACAAAGTTGAATCCAACGAGTTGTCTATAAGCGTTAGGTTTTGGTGGGATGTAATCTGAAGGGCTCTCTCTGGCGAATAGAACGTCGTTCTGGACACGTTAATTAGTGTTGTACCCATAATGGTAGCTGGAAGGTGAAACTGTCTTCCTGCTACCTCGCATCTAGTCCCATTTATTATCAATCCGTTACCTTGTAATTCTAGTCGCATAATTCCTGTAGGTCTTCAATTTTCGTAACAAGTAATCATTACTGTTTCTGACGCAAACATGGAATAAAGCTAGTGGTCTCCGATTCTTTGGAATTCGGTTTGTGGCGCTGAAACTTTTATCTCCCACTCTGCCGCCTCTAGCTTTCCTAAAAACAATCGCATTTCACATGACTTTTGGTTCGTTTGTATCGCCCTTGCTGAACAAATAATAATTCTTTCCTGAAAGCAATCGTTGAAATCTGCTACGCACATGACAACATGAGCATCTCTTTTCTTAGAAACCGATAACATTTCTGGTGTTTGAACTGTACCCATTTCTGAATTGGACTCCACTTTATCGGATATGGATGTACCGTGTAACATTGGTATTGTGCAATTATTTCCTATTACTGGAAATTTAATTCAGTGGTTTCTTCCATAATAAATATAAGATAAAATACAGCTTATTCCTACTTGTTATTGGTAAGATATGCTGCAACTTCTCGAAAAAGTCTCTTTGTGCTTGTTGTAATGCTACGAGAATTTTCTGTGGGCTTTCTAATGTTGAACTCAAGTGCGCATGATCAGCATGGTGTATTGGCTCATGTAATGTCTCTACCTCTACTCTTGCGTCGTCTAATGTGTTCGCTAGAGTGCGTATTGATGCGGCTGCCAGCATTTTATAATATACACCACTTAAATGAATAGTTTAGATCAACTAGCACAGTACCAGCCATGCGTAGGTCTCTAGAAGAGCGTAGCGTTCCAAAGTATTGGGAAAGGGCACAGGTCATCCCCGTTTTCAAGAAGGGACGTCGAACAGATGTGCAAAACTATAGACCTATATCTCTAACGTCGATCAGTTGTAGAATTTTGGAACACCTATTATGTTCGAGTATAATGACTTTTCTGGAGACTAGAAATCTACTCTGTAGGAATCAGCGTGGGTTTCGAAAAAGACGGTCGTGTGAAACCCAGCTCGCGCTATTCGACCACGAGACTCAGAGGGCCATAGACACGGGTTCGCAGGTAGATGCCGTGTTTCTTGACTTCCGCAAGGCGTTCGATACAGTTCCCCACAGTCGTTTAACGAACAAAGTAAGAGCATATTGACTATCAGACCAATTGTGTGACCGGATTGAAGAGTTCCTAGATAACAGATCGCAGCATGTCATTCTCAATGGAGAAAAGTCTTCCGAAGTAAGAGTGATTTCAGGTGTGCCGCAGGGGAGTGTCATAGGGCCGTTGCTATTCACAATATACATAAATGACCTTGTGGATGACATCGGAAGTTCACTGAGGCTTTTTGCAGATGATGCTGTGGTGTATCGAGAGGTTGTAACAATGGAAAATTGTACTGAAATGCAGGAGGATCTGCAGCGAATTGACGCATGGTGCAGGGAATGGCAATTGAATCTCAATGTAGACAAGTGTAATGTGCTGCGAATACATAGAAAGAAAGATCCTTTATCATTTAGCTACAATATAGCAGGTCAGCAACTGGAAGCAGTTAATTCCATAAATTATCTGGGAGTACGCATTAGGAGTGATTTAAAATGGAATGATCATATAAAGTTGATCGTTGGTAAAGCAGATGCCAGACTGAGATTCATAGGAAGAGTCCTAAGGAAATGCAATCCGAAAGCAAAGGAAGTAGGTTACAGTACGCTTGTTCGCGCACTGCTGGAATACTGCTCAGCAGTGTGGGATCCGTACCAGATAGGGTTGATAGAAGAGATAGAGAAGATCCAACGGAGAGCAGCGCGCTTCGTTACAGGATCATTTAGTAATCGCGAAAGCGTTACAGAGATGACAGATAAACTCCAGTGGAAGACTCTGCAGGAGAGACGCTCAGTAGCTCAGTACGGGCTTTTGTTAAAGTTTCGAGAACATACCTTCACCGAAGAGTCAAACAGTATATTGCTCCCTCCTACGTATGTCTCGCGAAGAGACCATGAGGATAAAATCAGAGAGATTAGAGCCCACACAGACGCATACCGACAATCCTTCTTTCCACGAACAATACGAGACTGGAATAGAAGGGAGAACCCATAGAGGTACTCAGGATACCCTTCGCCACACGCAGTCAGGTGGCTTGCGGAGTATGGATGTAGATGTAGATGTAGATGCGTGGAGTGCCGCAGAGTTGAACTCCACTGACGAACTTCATGCTGTGTCACACCAACTACTACTGATGGGTGACCTGATGAACTGCCAGCAGCAGTGCAGTAGCAGGTACTGTACCCTCCGAGTGTGGGATGGAAGACGACAACCAGGGTTCCTGGCGTATCACCGTCCGGTATGCCAAAGCGCATTCGGGTGACGGGCCTACCAGTCCTGCAGTACTGGGTTCAACGCCTGCCGCCTACACCACACTGCGGTTAGGGCCGTCCAGTGAAGAACAGGCACGAAGTGGGGTCGAGTACACTCGCTCAGCCAGTAGCAGCTATCCATACTCTACGAGGCTGGGCTGTGCGTCCGTATTGACGCAAGAGGAACGGCGTCTCGCTTGTACACAACGACAAGGACTGGCGCAGCGTCCGACACTGAGGGTCTGTCCGTGACCATGACAGGAGGAAACTACGGCCAAAAGTGCACCATCCTTTCTAAAAGTTGCAAAAATAAATGATTCAGTTAATACTCATGTTTTCTTAGCGCCACAAGCGCTTCCAGACGATTCCTGACATCGTGCAGAGACGTCATACGCCCTGCCCCTCTGTAGAAGATGATCAGCAGATCTGTTTCCAATAGAGCACAAGTGAGACATCATCAGACAACAACACCAGCGTCATCCACAAACAGGAATAACCGCTCCTGCATTGACCGACCAAGTGCAGAATGCATGGAACCCCATCCCACAAACTGACAACAACAAAAAATGTTCAAATGTGTGTGAAATCTTATGGAACTTAACTGCTAAGGTCATTAGTCCCTAAGGGCACACACTACTTAACCTAAATTATCCTAAGGACAAACACACACGCCCATGCCCGAGGGAGGACTGGAACCTCCGCCGGGACCAGCCGCACAGTCCAAGACTGCAGCGCCTTAGAAACTGACAACACAATGCATGTACGTTTGTATGTTTGCAATCAACAGTCGGTTGGTTACATCAGTTATTAATATACCGTCACTTCACATTTGTAACGGCTTATCTCGTGCGTACATTAACCTGTGATCTTGCAATGTTAATGAATTAGGTATATTACCTAGACAAATTTATTCCCGAAATTTCATTACTCTACGTTAATTACTTCAAGGTGTTGCGATTTTTTTCCCATCACTGTTGGAAAATAATGTTAGTGCACCTGGAAGACGACATCGATTTTGATCCAATGGCAGAATATGCCACCTGGGATATAGTGGATGCACTGACAATGGTTTCGACGTCGTCCGGCAACAGATAATGTAGTGGCATAGTTAGCAGAGTGCCATCTGTGTCTGCCGTTTAATAAGAACGCTGACAGCCAGAAGGCTCAGTATGGTGTAGGCGTGTCAGATAAGCATACAACCATGCCACCGAGACGCACTCGTGCTTCCTACAGCCAAATGAGCAAATTTGAAAGTGGTCAAATTTTGGCCTTCCGAGTGGCGTGATGCTCCTTTCGGAGTATTACCACCAAAGTTGGACGACGCTAGCATCAGTGGTCACATGAACATACTCACATCCGTAGATGAGATTATGGTGTCCACGTGGCACAGACGCCTGACATGATCGTCACATTGTAAGGCCAGCAGTGACAGATCATACAGTTACAACAGCACAGATAATAGGGCTTATCAACACGAACTGTGGCGAACCGATTATTAGCAGTGGGACTACGGGCATGCACAGGTCTAGCACGTCTTCCACTCACGCCATAGCGTCAATGTCAGAGGATCAAAATGGGACTTAACTTCTAAGGTGATCAGTCCCCTAGAACTTAGAACTACTTAAACCTAACTAACCTAAGGACATCACACACATCCGTGCCCGTAGCAGGATTCGAACCTGCGACCGTAGCAGCAGCGTGGGTCCAGAGTGTAGCGCCTAGAACCGCTCGGCTACCCCGGCCGGCTCAGAGGATCACTTGGAAGGTAGAATGGCGCGCCGTGGCCTCATTCCCAGTTAGACAGGCGTGGCTTGTGGACAAAAGGGTTCTCAGGGGTGTACTTTGTGAAATTATAGACTGTGTGTTTACATGAAGTTTTGTTAGAAACAACCTAACCTGAGTTTCTGTCTGATTATTTCGTCCCAGAAGAATCCATTTTACTTCCGAATTGTGTGGGTGAGGAAAATGTGATTCAAGCTAGTCACTAAATCATGTAAATCACACACAGTTCTGTTACTAAACCCGTAAACACTGTAGGATTACATTATACATCTGTTCACGTATAACATAACCTGAATTGCTGTCACATTCCATTTGCCCTCGTCGCGAAGCTTAGACCATTAGTGAAAAAACAGCTTCAATTCTTTAATTCTATTGGTCGGTGTCCAGAAATTAATGGCGGATGCCGTGATTTACGCACGCGACCGTATCATGCATTAAGATCCAACTGTCTTTGAAGATAAAAGTGCATACGCGCTTGTAACACTTCCCCTCAAAAGGCACACAAAACATACACAACTGAGGCAAAATATTTTTAAAGATAGAGATAGTTTAAGTAAAAGAAAAATACTTATAACTAATGGTGGATCAACAAAACTACACTGAAAGTTAATAGATCACACCAAGAAATTTAATTTACGTATCAAAAGATAAGAAAGAAAATAGTTTTATAATGAAAACTATAATGAGACCTTCAAGGCTATTTTCTGTCGCTATGGAGAGCCTTTAAATGTCAAATGACAACTAATTTAAATTAGACTGTAATTCTTAATGTCCGTCATTATTTATTTATTTACATTTTTTAGACACATAGAAGATCACATAAAGCAAATAATGACCTGTGTCTTATTCTTCTTGTTCTTCCAGAACTGTTTCATCATCTCGCTATTCTTAGCTTGACGTTCATCTGATCACTTTCTTCCAGGTACCTTGGGTTTGTCGTCTCTTGAAATTTATGTCTGAAGACGTTTCAATCTCCGCTGTCTCTCAGTGAAATTTTGGAATTTTTTAAATCAATTTGGATGTTTTATCCAGGCCGTTAACTCTGTAAGTACGTCAAAATTTTCTTTGCTAGTCGGTTGCCATCTAGTCTCATGATGTGTCAGTAGGATTTCAGTCGTCGTTTGCGGAAATCGGTTTCGATGTTGGAATATTTTTCTGTGACTGTGTGTGATTGTAGTCGATGTCCTTTGTCTGTGGGTTCTGGGTGAAGGATTTTACGAATGATTTTCTTTAAGACTTTTTGATATTTTCGAAGTCTCCTTTGTAATTAATGTTTAGTGTCTCGCTGGCGTAGAGTGTTTCAGGTTTGGTAACAGTCGTGTAGTGTCGAACTTTCGTGCTGATGTTTATGCATTTTTATTGTTCCCATACGCTTTCCACATTTTGAATTCCCGCGTTTTTTGTGCTAATATTTCTGTACCTATAGTCTCAATGATTTCTTCTAAGTACTTGAAGTGGTTAACCTTATTTACTGTGCCATATTTTGTGCTTACATTTTGTTTTTTGATGTGTTTTGTAGCCATGAATTCGATTTTAGAAAAAGAAATTTGTTCAACTTTCTCAGCACAATCTTTGAGGGCTTCAATCTGATGGAGTGCTGTTTGTTCATCACCAGAAAGGATCGTGAGGTCATCAGCGAAGGCTAGACATGTGACGTCAATGTTATCCTTTTCTTTTCCTACCCTGATGGGTCTCCAGATGTTTCGATTTTTCAGTTCTTGTTTCCATTATGTGGTGATTTTGTCTAAAAAGATGTTGAAAAGTAGTGGGGAGAGGCCATCGCCCTGCCGGGCGCCAGTCCGGATGGAAAAAGGTTGTGAGATTTCCCCATTGAATTTGACTTTGGAAGTTGTGTCTGTTAGGGTTTGTTGGATGAGCCGTTGTGTTTTTGGATCCATATTGTTTTCTTCGAGTATATTAAACGGGGGTTGTCGGTCGACAGATTCGTAAGCTTCCTTGAAGTCGACAAATGAGTAAATCGTTGGGAGAATTCGTATAGCTCGAATTTTCAGCGTAGACTTCAGGTTGAAAATTTGTTCGGTGCCTGATGTGCGTGTTCCGAACCCTGCTTGATATTCACCTACTATTAGGGTTTCGAGTTGTTCCTGTGCGCGTTGTAAGAGGCAAGCGGAGAGGACTTTGTAAGGAATGGAAAGGAGGGAGATTCCTCTGTAGCTATTCACATCAGATTTGTCTTCTTTTTTTGTGAAGTGGTGAGATGAGAGCGCATTTCCAGCCGTCTGGGAGTTCGTCACTTCGCCATGTCTTGAATGATCTGTGTGATTTTCTGTAATGATCGTATTCCGAGATTTTTCAGTAGTTCTGCGGTGATTCCATCTTCTCCTGATGTCTTTCCGTTTTTCAGTTTTGTGATGTGGTGTCGGATTTCTTCTTGTGTCGGTGGATCGCTGTCGTGTTTCGTGTGACTTGGGGTGTGTGTGTGTGGGAATCTTTCGGATGGTTCAGGGCAATTAAGAAGGTAGGAAAAGTAGTGTGCCAGTTCTTTGTAGTTTTCTTGGCTGGTGAGTGCGAGTTTACCGTCTTTTTTCTTGAAGGTCAAATTTTGTGGTGTGTAACCTTTAATTCTGTTAGCGAAAGCTCTATAGAAATTTATGCTTCTGTAATTTCTGAAGTTGTCCTCAACTGATTTGAGCTGTTCAGCGATGTAGTTGCGTTTGGTTTTGCTGATGGTTCTGTTTGTCTCTTTGTGGATATCGAGGAAGTGTTGTAGGGTTTCCGGCGATTTGTTGCTGTTATATTTTTGAAAGGCGATTCGGCGATTGATGATGGCTTGGTCGCAGCTGGAATCCCACCATAGGTATTTTGGCTTTTTCTTAAGTGGTATTAATTATTCGGCTTTTCTGATTATTTTGTACAAAAGTCGGTCCAGTTGTTTGTCGGTTTTTTCCATTCTTCTGTGACCTTTATTTCTCGAATTCTAGATGCATCGAACTTTTGGATATGTGGTTTTTTATGTTGTACTCTCTTCGGAGAGGGGAGGTGGTTGTCCGAGTCGATGTTCGCACCTCTTCTGACTTGAATGTCGTGGATGATTCTGTAGTAGGGGCAGGAGATGGCAACATGGTCGATCTTATACTCACCAACATGTTGGATTGGGGATCGTCATGTTTTCTGTTTTTGTGGGGGTTTTCTGAAGTTAGTGGCTCATAACTTTGAGGCTGAATTGTTGGCATATGTCAGTCAGACGTGTGCCATTAATGTTAGTGTTTTCATCGAGTTGAGCGCTAAAGTCTCTCATTAGGATTTTCACGTCGTGTTGCTTAATTTTGGTCATAGTTTTTTCGAGCTTGTTCCAAAATTTTTCGACGGTTTCGGGATTTTTCTTCTTTTCGGTATGTGGGCGCATGCGTATTAATGATCGTATATATTTTATTGGCACTCTGAATGCTCATGGTCATGGGTCGATTGTTGATGGGTGCGATTTCTTTAACAGAGTTGATGATGGATTTGTGTACAAGAAAGGCCATTCCGAAGACTGGTGCGCCTTTCGCGACCTTCTGTTGTGTTTTGCTCTTGATGATGCCGTATTTTTATTGTTAGTGAGTCGTGCTTCTTGAAGAGCAGGTATGAGAATTTTTTGTCGGTCGATTTCTTTAGTAAGATTATGTAATTTTACTGTCTGGATAAGTGTATTGATGTTTAGTGTTCGAATGAAAGTTTCCTGCTTGTAGGGAAGTTACCAGATTTTATCTGCTGTGATTGTCTGGACTCCCTAGACTCCAAAAGTCCAGTTGCCGTCTGTCGATAGATGGATTGTGTACCACCTGGGGTAAAGCTGAATTAGCTTGCACAGTTAATGATTGCTTGTGTTTTAGTGGTTTGGTCTGGTCATACCAGAGCCGGATTGGACAAAAGGTAGTTGAGGCCTTTGAAACATATTTTCAGCCGGGCTCACTGAGCTAACAGATGCTGATCAGAGTATCGGTGATTTTCACTCAGACGTGTCTGAATTTTGAATTGCGTTGGTATTTGGTCCGCCCCGAGTATTTTATTTCCTCGGTACTACCCATATATTGGAGGCTTTCCCCTGTCCGCCACCTAGGATGGAGAATCCAACAATCTGAGACGGGATTTATTTATTTTTTTATTATTTATTTATTATTGTCGTGTTAAAATTTAGGGGACTTCTAATATCGAAGATATTAGATGTGAGTCACATCACATATTTCAATACGTTAAATCGTAAGTTTTGAAAATTGGAACACATCACCATAGCACTAGCATAAGGAAAGTCTCTTCCTTTTCCACAGTACCACGGGCTGAGTCCAATCGAGCTGCGCAAAGTGGACCTTCAAATAGTAAACCAAGAGGAATGCGAGGCAGTGTGGAATAACCAGGGCTACGCTGTCCACCCTACGCAGATCTGTACTGCTCGTTTCGAGGATGTAAACTACGACTCCTGTAAAGTAAGTAAATAGCAGGCTGATTGCGAAAAGTATATGTGTGTGAGGAACACACACGAGGTAGCTCGTGGGTCGATGTAGAAATATACCAGCTTGTCTCTGTTGGTTGACTTCTTACCATACCGTTGGATTCGGTCACAGCATTTAAACTTAGCGGGAAAAATAGTAATCTATATTCCTCAAACAGATCATTGGTAGTTTAGGAGCTCTGTCGACAGTCTTTAACTGGTACCAAGTTGGCAAATGACTCCCCTCTCATTTCAGTGAAGTGGAGACGTGACAGAATGACAGAATCGATTCCTCATATTTGGACGTGTCTGTGACGACACGGTGTTTGCAAGGAGTGGTGTGTTGCTGGCAGCACGTTTTACATGGCATATGAATAATGGCCGTAAAATAGTCGTAACTGACAAGGAATGAAGGTGTCGCGGCATGTCAATGACACTCGCTTTTACAGTCGACAGGAATTGCTCGTGTCATTGAACCCAGGTTCATCTCGACTAGTTTAAGACGGAACATTGCGAAGGGAACCACATGCAATAATCATCTGATAACCACCTCGCAACGGGCCATTGTTCACAGCGGCAGGCAAAGCTGCTCGTGTTCAATGAGTGAAACAATGAAGGAACGGAGCAGTAGGCGTCTGTGTGTATTTAGTGAAGCATAGTTTTACTTCTGTTTAAATGATGCAAGGTGATGGGTGTACCGATGACCCGCTGGGGCTCTTAATCAACAGTATGTGGAGGGCTGCTTGTGTGGTCTCTTGGCAGTGTTTTTCGTACCATGAAGTGCTCCTATCTGTCTAAGTTACCGTGAACATATACCAAGATTTTCATTTCAACATTCTCAGTAGACAAGTGTAGTCCTTCGCTGTGACATGATATTTATTAATTTAACCCGATCTGATTACGACCATCAGCCGCGTCTTATTTTGGGCCAGGGTATAACGCAGTGCCTTTGTTACATCATAGTTGCTTGAGAAACAACTGACAAATAGTGTTAAAATGATTTGAGTGTGCTGGCCAGAGTGGCCGAGCGGTTCTAGCGCTACAGTCTGGAACCGCGCAACCGCTACGGTCGCAGGTTCGAACGCTGTCTCGGGCATGGATGTGTGTGATGTCCTTAGGTTAGTTAGATTTAAGTAGTTCTAAGTTCTAGGGGACTGATGACCTCAGAAGTTAAGTCCCATAGTGCTCAGAGCCATTTGAACCATTTTGATTTGAGTGTCTATAGTAACAATGTGAGTAAATAGCACTGACTATGAACTAATAAAGTCAATACTGGCAGTACCTCTACTATTAATTCTGCTGCCACTAATAATAACAACAATAATAATAGTAGTACTGATAGTGACAAATATAAAAAGGAATTTATATGTGTCCAAGATGGATGTTTCCTGATATAGCGAGTTCTGGAGAAAGGAAATTTAAGGAGACTGTACCAGCTAAGAATACTCGGAAATGAGAAAGATTTGGCTGCAAAAAAGGAAGTACAAGGGTAACGAGTGCGCACAGGAACAATGTTAATTATTATTGTTACTTTAGTAGATATGCCAAATAATTATCATCCGAAGCTGAATACATTATTCAGTTTACTAATATAATGCAGGAGGCTATTCCACAGTCAGTTCCCTGCTACTGATAAGGACTTCGAGAAAGTAGCGAAGTAATGTACCTGAGACAGAAAGGATTTTGCTCTGACTGGAATGAGTGTTCCTCCCATATTGTTCAGACAGGAACGTTAAAGTCACGGAGAGGTATGAGGGACAGTATACATTGATAAGACAGCACTGAAGACAGAAGGTGTCGAAATCTCTACACTTGTCTGCACCAAGCCAGGATAGTTATACTTATTGCTTCAAGATTTTTGTTTCAGCTCTTTAACGATTAGTTTATAATTTATAGGGTGAGTTTCGGATTTTTTCTGTGAGTGAAAGGCTATTCGATCCCTCACAGGGAAGTAGTGAGACCGGGGAGCACGGCGGCGACCGGTTTGGTCAGCAGATGGCTTTCAGCTTGTCTCAAAAGCGGGGAACGGCAGCCTCCTGGGAGGCACTCCGTTGTCGCGGAGTCGTCCTGTTTCCCAAAATATTACTGTGATTACATCCAGGTGCTAATATGTTGCGACAAGTGCACTGTCATCGGCCTCCAAAGCGTTCCCCCTGTAGCAGTTAAGACCGCAAAATTTACCTTTCTGCCTGCATGTCAAACAGAGCCCTCTACAGGTGCGATCCTATCCATGTGAAAAATTTCGTTGCTTTCCGTCGAATTATAGACTGTCCAATCCAAGCATCGCCCACGACGTGATGCCCCAGTCATGGTGTGAACTGATGGTCAACACCAGCTTGGGAGTCCCCTCCTGGAGTTGCGAATGGGGGACTGGTCCAGAATCTTTTGCCAATGGAGAAATCATCACGACACTTCTTCAGTTACAGGCCCTATATCCTGTGGATACGCACTATGTGTCTTCAGTGCAGTGGTTTCTATTGCCCTCTGCATCCTCACGCCGTTGATCGTTCTTCCGTCTTTAGGGGCAGTTTCCAACTCCAAGAGCAAGAGAATGGCCTGAACATCTGCCCGCTCCTCTGTCCTCTTTCACAACGTCGTTGGCAGACGGAGGGTGACTTCTTATGCCGGAAGTCTTCGGCCGCCATTTCTGATGATTTTCATTCAATATTTAAGCGGTGGTGGGGTTGAACTCGGGATCAAAGACGTTTTGATTGCTAATCAAAGATACTACATCTATACCACCGGTGCACTCTTAGTTACTGCTGTTCGTCGTGCGATGTAAATTACTACCACTCAGACATTGAGGTATGACCACAAGTCACGTAAAGCGGGTTATAACCACGAATCGTGTAGACTTTGGGTTGCACATTATCACATAAGGGTACATCTAGTTACGTTTCGTTGTTTATGACTCTGTACTTATATATTACGATGTTGCAAATTATTTATATACATTTATTCGTTACTTATTCCGTGACTTCATACTGGATGCTTATTACATCCAACGTAGATATCGACCACCACGTCACGTTAGGACGTTACAGTGTTCCGTGTTTCTTTCTTTTTATTTTATGTCAACTGAACACGTTAATGGTGTACATGTTATCAGTATCCTTTACACTACCGATATCCTACTTTGTTCTAGTGGCTCTATATGTATTTCTTGTAGGGCCATATCTGTGTATAATTTAATTACACTTACTTTCATATTCTATTGATATCACTATATTAACAATTATTTGCATACACTTATTCATTGCTTAATTTATGGTCTTATACTAGTAGCTTATTACACCAAATTTAGACATCGAGCACAATATTACGTTAGCACCTAGACCTTGTATTCTACTGTTGTTTGTCTACTGTACTGTGATTGTTAGTCTATACGGCGTTTTAAAAATGCAATATTTTAGTTCAAATGGCTCTGAGCACTATGGGACTTAACATCTGAAGTCATCAGTCCCCTAGATCTTAGAAGTACTTAAACCTAACTAACCTGTCTGAGGCAGGATTCGAACCTGCGACCGTAGCGGTCGTGCAGTTCCAAAATGTAGCGCCTAGAACCACTCTGCCACCCCGGCGGGCTAATATTTTAGTTGTTCCCTTTAGTTACCTACATACACCTTGGCACGTACTTCATTTTTTCTATATTCTCAGCATCTAAACCTCGAGTTATCTTCTGTAAGCTTATTCAGTGACAATATGCACTGATGAGCCAAAACACTATGACCACCTGTTTAATACCTTGTTTTTCCATCTTTGGAACGAAATACATCACTGATTCTGGATGTCGGTGATCCGACGATTTAGTGCTCCGGTCGTGGAGGTATCTGACATTAGATGTCTACGCACAAGTCATGTAATTCGTGTAAACAAAGGGCCGCTGATCTGCGTACGTGGACATGGCATCTGATGGCAACCCAGATGGGTTCTACAGGATTTCCATGAGACGAATCTGACCGCTGAGACGTCAACGTGAGGTCGCTATAATATTGCTCAAACGACTTTAGCACGGTTCTGGCTCTGAAGCACGGGAAGTTATACTGGTAAAAGATCACCTTCGGGGAAGACATCAAGCACGAAGGGATGGAGGTGGTTCGCAGCTGTGGCGCGCTGTACGTTTCGAGTCGTCGTTCACCTCGATGACGGCGTTTGTGGAGACGACCAACCACCTAGTGTAGCATAAATGTAATTCGCCCGGAGAGCCGATACGTTTCCATTGATCGGCGTTGAAACTTGATTGTCCGGTGCCCACTGCAATCGTAATTGGCGAGTCGTGGGGTCAACGTTTAAACAGATAGTGATGGTCTGCTTCAGAGCTCAATGTTCAACAATGTACGATGAACGGTGTGCTCCGAAACATTTGTGCGTGCACCAGCATTTTGCTCTTTCGGTAGAGGTGCCACAGATCACCACCTCCCCTACTTTACAGAGAAGACAAGCCTCCGAACCCCGCGTTCTGTGAAGAGTTGTGGACGTCCAACCATTTAGCGCCTAGTGGTAGTTTCGCTGTCCTTCTACCTCTTTCCGTAGATGCTCAGGACGGTAGCACGTGAACACTGGACCAGTTTCGCCATTTTCCATATATTTCTTCACAGGCCCAGCGTAATAATAATCTGCCCTTCGCAAAGCCATTTACCTCAATGAATTTACCAACTTGCAGCCCGTATCTTCGCTAATGTGATCCCCATTCATGCTGTAAGTAGGCTGTTTATGTTTTCTTATTGGCAACGTTACGTAGCGCTCAATATGAAAATCACTGGCTGTGCTGTGTGCAGTCTGTGGCTAGTTTGCATTGTTGTCTGCCATTGTAGTGTTTGGCAGCGGCAGCTGGCTGTGAACAGCGCGTAGCGTTGAGCAGTTGGAGGTGAGCCGCCAGCAGTGGTGGATGTGGAGAGAGAGATGGCGGAGTTTTGAAATTTTTCATGAACTGCTATATTTATATATGATGATATCAAGGTAAATACATTGTTTGTTCTCTATTAATATCTTTGATTTGCTAACTATCCCTATCAGTAGTTAGTGCCTTCCATAGTTTGAATCTTTTATTTAGCTGGCAGTAGTGGCGCTCGCTGTATTGCAGTAGCTTGAGCAGCGAAGGTTTTTGTGAGATAAGTGATTTGTGAAAGGTATAGTTTAATGTTAGTCAGGGCCATTCTTTTGTAGGCAATTTTAAAAGTCAGATTGCGTTGCGCTAACAAAATATTGTGTGTCAGGTTAAGCACAGTCGTGTATAATTGTTCTAAAGGGGAAGTCTCGAGTGTATAAATTGTTCAAAGGGGACGTTTCATATGTCGACCCTTAGCCTAGGATACCTCACTGGAATCTTCTGATTTTTTCTTGTAGTTTGTGTATTTAGTGTAGCTTTTGTTTATTGCTAGCGCGTAACTGTAGAGAGAATCTCCTTTGTAGTTGCAGTCTTTCATTGTTGTACTGTAAAACAGTTGTGGCATGCATGTAGATTTGCACCAAGTATTTCGCAGCTGCAATTAACTAGATATTATTTTCAGTGCTATATTAATGTGTTCTCTTATTTTTGCTATTCAAATTGTGATTTTCTGTGTTATCGTGTGAAATATTGTGACAATAATGGCGTGTGAAAAACGTAACACTAGGCTCCAAACTAAATTGAGAAATAATAGTGACGACGAGCGTAGCTTATCGGCGCCGCCGAGTAATGAATTAAGTAATGTTCAAAGTAGTAATTTGGTAACTGTGCACAGGGAAATGGAGCGGGCGTCAAATAATGGTGTAGACAGTGAAACAGGTAGTGAACAGGGAAGCATTATCGATCGATCGGTCGGCAACAGCTCGCCTCAGGAATCCGAAATGACAAGACACAATTTTGCAAATACTGTAGATTCAGGTTTTGCGTCCTCACCGTTTTCTCAAATAAGTCAAGACACATTTTCAGCTTGTCAAAATGTGAATGTTGCCGGTGCAAATGCACTGCTGAAAAGAGTAGAGGAACAGATTCCAGACACTAATGCATTGTTATTACAACTAATGCAACAAATGGAACAAAATCAGAGACAAACACAGCAACAGTTAGACACAGTGGAACAAAATCAGAGACAAACACAGCAAAAGCTGCAACAGTTAGACACAATGGAACAAAATCTTCGGAAGTTAGACACCACACTTGAACAAACACGTGAAGATTTAACTACTGAGTTACATAACATTGAATCGAAATGTCAAAAAGTGTGTAATGACGTAAAAACACAAATTTGTGAGCATTTTCAGCCTATTTTTTCGCGGCATGAAAATGCATTACAGAATCACGAAGCAGCCATAAAAGAACTGCAAAGTATTGTTCATGAAAATCATGAGACCTTGTGGGCTAAAATTGACTCAGTTGCATCTACCGATTCGGTTACGCAACTTGCAAGAACTCAGGAAAACTTAAAGGACACAGTAGATACCCTGAAAATTGGTTCAGAAAGACACATGGAGGAAATAAGTACACTATCGGAGAAAGTAGCCGAACTTTCGGATCAGGTCACTAACTTATCTACAAAGGTAGATGATGATCTGAATGACACAAGACCCGTAGCCTTCACTGACACAGAAGAGTATGAACAAATAAGAAAATTCAAACAAAATCAAAATCAAATCAATACACAGTACAAAAGAGAAATCCGGGAAGTACAAGATCAGTTGGCACAAGTAGTACAAGAATTACGTATTTCAGAGGACACTCGCGCTCCAACACGGGAAGAGGGACTTAGAAATACGGAAAAGCCGCAAAATAATAACACAGGGCATTTCGGAAGTTATGAAAGAAATTGGCAATGTGCACCGAATTTTGAGATGGAACGGCCGACACGACCTAACAATGACCGATATGCGACTCGCCGACATGATGATTTTGACTATAAGCTGTTCATTACTACACGTAAATTCAAAACATTTAAGAATTCTGGCAACGACATTCATCCACAAGCATGGCTCCATCAATTCTCTCATTGTTTTCCTCCCAACTGGTCGTTGGAACACAGATTAGAATTTATGTGTGGCTACTTGGAGAATGAACCAGCTGTAAGAATGCGATCGGTAATTCACGATTGCCACAGTGAAGGAGAGTTTTACCATGCCTTCCTCTCAGCATATTGGTCTCAAGCCACACAAGACCGTGTAAAACATAGCATCATAATGATGAAACGTTTCGAACAATCTGAATTTTCCAGTCTTATGAAATATTTTGAAGACATGTTGCATAAGAATCAGTATCTTTCAAACCCATACAGCCCCTCAGAACTCATCCGCATTTGCTTAATCAAACTGCCTGAACATTTACGACATATTATTTTGGCAGGACGTTGCAAAGACGAAATTGAAGCATTTCAGGGACTCTTACAAGAATTAGAAATTGACACTGACAATCGCGGAACGCGAAACCAGGAACACAACAATTACAGGTCACATCCGTCGCAAATCCGCGATGAAAGAAGTAATAACTGGACACGACAAGGCTATTCTCACAACACAAATCGTGACCAAAATAGACACCACCCGTATGACAACCGTTGGCAGAGTAGTAATAACTACAGGGAAAGATCACCTCTCCGTGGTAATGACTATCACAGAGACAATCAGAGAAACAGACAATATGGGAACCAAAATAAATATTATCAGGGGAGACAGAATAACTTTAGACGCAACGGTCCAGCGCGCAGTTTCGATTCAGGGAGAAATTCTCCACCACGTGACCGACAAGAAAGAAACTATGGCATCTACCGACATGACGACAGACGATATGATCGTAACGACAGACCTGAATTGCATCAGAACTGGCGGGATTCAAACAGAGCAGGGCCCTCTCGTCAAGGCGAATTTGTAGAAGTTAGGTCTCCAAACCCCAATAACGACGCGCGCCAACAAAGAGACAATAGGCAATGACTCACACTGCTGGCAGCCACAAAACATACTTATGAAACTGACGACGCAGCTGCCGTAGCTAGTAATTACGTAAAAATGGAAGACATTAGGGACATCTTACTCCAGGAACACGACATAAAACATAACAACATTGCATATCCTGTGATTCACATTACAGTAAATGACGTAAAATTTACGGCAGTACTTGACTCTGGCAGTCCCATTTCAGTAATCAGTGAAACAGCCTTTAGCAAATGCAACAAATCGAACGATTGCCCCACACTTCCGTTACGTAAGATTAAATTACAAGGTGCAATCTTTGGAAAAAGTGTAGATGTACGCCAACAAACCAACTTAGAATTCTTTTGTCAAAGCCACAGCTTCTCTACGAACTTTCTTATTGTTCCATTATTGTCGACGGAAATTATATTGGGAGTAGACTTTTTGAATGAATTCAAAGCAATCTTAAACTTTCACGATGCTGAAATAACTTTAGAAAAAGAAGGTAAGTCAATAGCTTTGAAATTTGAAGACTGGCTCTCAAACCATGATGAGGAAATTAATCGGCTTTACCTTCTGTTAGACAACAGTTCGGAATTTTCTACGGAACTAGACACTAACAATCACTCTGCAAGTACTGACAGGGATGACATCGACGGCATATTTGAAATTAATGAGTTAATTCAGAATAAAATTCAAACAATTGAGAATTGTAATGACACTGATAGGCAGGACCTTTTTGAGATTTTACAAGCACATTCCACAGTTTTTACTCATAAAAAAGGGAACAATCAAGGGATTTCAATACCAATTTCGTGTTCGTGAGCATACTAAATTTTGTGTTAGACCATATGTAATTCCAGCACATTATAGGGACCGTGTTAGAACAGAAATACAATCTATGCTCGACGAGGGCATTATTGAGCCTGCAGTAAGCTCATACAACAATCCATTACATGTTGTTGAGAAGAAAAATGGATCGATCAGGCTTGTCTTAGATTCGAGACAAATCAATACTATCATTATTCCTGAAACAGACAGGCCGCAGACGATGGAAGAACTTCTTCAAAATTTTAATGGTGTAAAAGTGTTGTCTTCCATTGATCTCAGATCCAGCTTTTATCAGATCGAACTTCATCCAGAATGTAGAAAATACACAGCTTTCCTTTGTTTCGGCGTTTGTTATCAGTTTCGGAAACTTCCTTTTGGTTTGAACATTTCTTCAGCAGCATTCATTCGCGGGCTAAATTCGATATTACCTGAGTTCTTAAAACGTCACATCACCTTATATGTGGACGATATTCTAATAGCGGAAGCTTCATGGGAACAACATAATCGCATCCTCAACAGTTTGTTACATATTTTTGCAGAATCTGGAATTACAGTTAACTTGGAAAAGTCTGAATTCGGTAGGTCAAAGGTGAAGTTTTTGGGACATATTATTTCTTCTGAAGGCATTCAGCCGGATCCTGATAAGTTAGAAGCAATCAGAGCCATTCCAGTTCCATCCACAAAAAGACAAGTCCGCAGTTTTCTAGGTCTCGTAAATTTTTACCGTCGTTTTCTGAATATGCAAATTCTTGTTACACCAAAACTTTGTTCTCTCACTGGAAAAAATACTATTTGGAACTGGGACGAACAAGCACAATTGGAATTCAATTCTTTGAAAGAAGCGTTACTTCACGCGCCAATCTTAGCTCATCCAGATCTGTCACAAGATTTCTGCCTTAGCACGGATTCTTCTAAAGTCGGTCTTGGTGCCCATTTATTTCAAGAAGCCATAGAAAATGACACTACCGTTCAGAAAACCATTGCTTTTGCTAGCCGAGTGCTAACAAAATCTGAAAAAAATTATTCCATTACTGAATTAGAAGCTTTAGCTATCGTTTGGGCATTTAACAAATTCCGTTTCTTTCTTTCTGGTAAGCACGTAAAAGTATACAGTGATCATCGTGCATTACAATTTCTTATGTCTTCAAAATTAAATCATGATAGGTTAAAACGTTGGGCATTGTTTCTGCAAGAATTCCGCTTCACAATAGTCTACATTCCCGGCAAGGAGAACATTGTTGCGGACGCACTGTCACGCGCACCGGCTGGGCTTGAGAAAAGTAACACAGAAGGCAACCTCGAGAAAAATTTCAGTATTCTTTACATTCAGAAAGTCGCCTTTGAAAACTTCATCACCACATCTTTAAAGGACATTGCTCATGAACAAGATAAAGATCCGATTTGGAAAGACATCAAGAGCAAACGGCATGAAAAGACACACACACAGATTCGGCATTATTATCTGGTTAGAAACAACATACTGTTCAAACGCTGCACTGTTGATGACAAGCTATGGGTACTTTGCATTCCTGACGATTTTGTTAATAAGCTCATTTGGTACATTCATTTCAGCTACGCACATTTTGGTCCACGAAAATGTTATCATATTCTTCGAACGACTTGTTATTTTAACAATATGGAAAAAAGAATTCGAAGAGTCTTGTCTATTTGTAAACTTTGTCAAAAGGCGAAACCATCCACTGTCTCACATCGTGCTCCGTTGTTTCCTATTATTCCTTCTAAATTAAAAGAATTTGCGGCTGTTGATCTCTTGGGACCGCTTGTCAGAACATCTAATGGATTTTCGTACGTTCTAGTCGCTGTTGAACTTACTTCAAAATTTGTTTCTTTCACACCGTTACGTAAAGCCACTGGACGGTCTGTATCCAACGCCTTTGTTAAAAATTTCTTACGTGAAGTTGGACACGTTAGTAAAGTCATTTCAGATAACGGACCGCAATTCAGATCTGCTGTTTGGTCACGCATGCTTCGCAACCATAAAATCAAACCTGTTTTTATTTCATTGTACTCACCACATTGTAACCCCTCCGAACGGATTATGAAAGAAATCAATAAGCTTTGTAGACTTTATTGTCACAGAAAGCATCAGCATTGGGACAGATATTTACACTTATTTCAAAACGTGCTGAATGAAATGCCTCACGACTCCACTGCTTTACCACCTACTCTTGTACTGAAGAATGAAGAACCACCGAACAGAATCAGAGAGCTTGTACCTTTCCTGAATACACGTAAACTTCGACACAAAGACATAATTGATTTGGCTCTTAAAAATATAAAATCTGCAGCAGACAAAAGGAGAAAACTACACGGTAAAGCAAATGCAAAGAAGTTGTATATTGGTCAGAAAGTTCTCATTAAAGCTCATTCATTGTCACATAAGAAGAAACACTTGAGTCACAAATTCTTTCTAGTTTACAATGGACCTTACAGAATCCGACGTATACCACATGATAATTGCGTTGAAGTTGAAACTCTGCGTACTAGGAAGAGTAAAGGTTTACACCACATTTCACATGTAAAACCGTTTATTGAAAGATAATCTGCTTTTTAACTTAGTCTTTGTCATAAAATTTTTCGCTTCACATTACTAATATGCTTTGTCAGACTTAGAATCTGTTAACATTCAACAATGTTTGAAGTTAAATATCCAATCCAGAACCAAGAGAACTTATTTAAACAGAAATGACGAATGCATTGTTATAGTGAACAGACGTCACAGTGTTATTGTGTGTGTACATTCTTGCTTGTTAGTTGCACGATTACGTAACGACTATCAGGCTTACATACTTAGGACACATACTGGTACTGCTAATGAGATTTTAATGCAACTTTTGGTTTACTTGAAAATACATTCTGGGTTTAAAGTACTTTCTGTGAGATACCAGAGGACACAGTGGTTAGTTTATGTGACAGCTACACGATTTTTATCACGACGCTACTAATGAGTGACAATTTACAATGTTACTTTTGCAGTGTATCTGTTTTATATCTGCACAGTTTTCTGAATTCTTCTGGAAAGAAAAACATGTTTTAGTAGTAACTTTTGTGGTATAGCAACAATGAGACAGCTTTTTCGTGGCACAACAATACGTTACTGTACAGTACTTTCTTCATCACGCCAATAAGCATAATAACTACGATATCTATACGCAAAGCATTTCACTTTTGTTTATCATAAGGTAAGTACATTGGCTTCTGCAGAACTTAGCTTTCGGAGGAAAATAACTACGACACTTCCACAGAGATTATCTTACAACAAGATGCACATTTAGCGCTACAGGACACGCATTTCAGTGATCAATTTTATACTTAAAACATTTAATTTTAAAGATTTTTGAATTACAAAGAAAGTTTTCCGTGATATATTTCATTTCATTGCTGTAATCTGTAACACCTGAGGGTATAATTACATAAATCCTCAGGGGGGTACACGCCTACTTTGTGTACCATGTGTGTGGCAGCCACAAGGAACCCTAGCTAATATGGTATTTGCTTATACAACTTTGCACATCGGTACCTTATTTCTCTAACACACAAATTACACAGCTATCTGATTATTTAACTGAGAGAGACAAACATTTATTTTACTACATCAGTGACACATGTTTACGCAATTATACAGTTGGATAACTTCACACTTATGAAACTGTATTTTGTCTGTACTTTGAAAACTGTTCATATTTTTTTTTGGAATCATTGTGATACTATGAGAGCTTTGAATGATGTATTTGGTATGAGATCATGATTTTTAAAGTACGTTTGAGGCAGCTGACACTTTTGACATGAGCAGAGAATTTTTTTAGGCTTAGAAATTATTGGAGGAAGTTACGACGATTTTGAGATTTGACTGAGGTGTTATGATGTTATTATTACGACGACGATGTGTATTATGTTGTTGAGGAATGTTTATTATGCTACGTATTTCTCATGATGAAATATTGAAGAAGTGTCGACGAATATGTATATGTATAATGAGGTAAGGAATAATGAGTAGTGTTTAGGGACTCTGATTTATGAAAAGGTTGTTGGAAACCAAGAATCGTTCTTTAAGAGTTATGAAATGTGTGTGTATATGCATGAATGTATCACAATGCCACTGAAAATTTTTTTGGACACTGTTATATTTATAGGGTTTTGTTTCTACAGATTTGCAACGCTAATTCTTGACCTGTGAAATATTTTTATATGAGACTACCACGGTAGCAGAATCTCCTGTCGTAAATATTTCCGTACGAAAGTTAAGTGACCACCTGCACGTAATGCGTCGCGGGCACCCAGCTGTGTCAGACGCCTGGAGAAAAAGCCATTATTGCGAGCCCTTTTCAGCGGCACAGGTAGCACAAAAAAAAAGGGGAGGCCATTATCCTCGGAAATATTCTTACATCTGCAAACCTGATAATGACAAGTGTCTTTCTACGAGAATTGAGAGCTACTGACTTACGAAATGCCACATAGCTATTGAATGATGTTTTTATGCTTTGGTTTGCGTAATTGCTTATTTCATTTGATATCTGGTTTCCAGCTGTGTTGCAGCATTGCTTTTATAAAATGAAATGCATTTGCTAATGTGAACACTTTCTGTCAACAGATCTATTAAATAATTATTTTATGATCCACATTCTTTAAAAAAAGGAGCACTTGGACAGGAAAGAACAATAAGAAGGAACTAGTAACTGCATTCATAATTTTCTTTTCAAGTAATTGGTAACTTTTTGGTAGAATAACTTCTTGTGGTGCACCACTTTAATTACATAGACATTAAGATGTGACTATACATTTCCCTTATCTGCATTGTTGTTTAGTGTAATATTTTTTCTGCTTGCGCTATGTCATGTTTAGGTATAAGTTGCTGCTGTTTGCCAGGCATAGTGTTATTGAATTTGACTTTTGCTCATTTATGCTGCTAGCTTTGCCAATTTGCATTTTTTTGCATTGCTGTTTGTGTTGATTTGTTATGTGATGCTGCATTGCCTCGTCCCTTAGTTTAGCATCTGAGCTCAGTAGATTTAAGTTAGCTTAAGAGGGGGTAGACTATATAAGAGAATGAGTTGCGATGAATTGGAAGAAATGCATTGAGAATTAATACGAAAAAAGTACATAAAACAGGTTTAGGTAGGATTTTCTTGGAAATAAATGTTGAAGTAAGAAATGTGTGAACATATAAATACAGAAAGCATGCTTAGATAGAATTTTTTTTGGTGGAAACAGAGGATGAAATAAGAGGAAAGATATATGAAGTTTTGGGTTGGACTGCAGTACCAAATGTTACACTGAAAACGAACCCTGTCCTTTCCTATTGGTGTTATCCCACTATGTGTTTGTGTACCCTTGAGTATTTGTTTTCTTCCTGTCTCTGTGTACTGTTTCATAGAATTTTTTTTCTCTTCTAATACTAAGCTATATTCACTATGAGGAGGAATACTGTTATCCTCAAATATAAGTTGCATTAATAATATGTTATTTTCTTTGTAAAGTTGTTTACAATTCTGTTCTGTTTCAATGTTCATGTGTGAAATTAATGTTTCGAAAACTATTCTCATTATTTTATGTATGTACTTATGTCACTATTTTTGTAACACTGATGTATATGTTTATTTCTATTCTTTTGTAACGCCTGTTTTACTACAAATGTTATCTGTATTGTTATGTTTTTAATGATGTATTTTGTACCTTTGTAATTGTATTCTTATGTTATAAAATTGTAATTGTCACCAGTTCATGACATTATTAACTTGTTAGTTACATTTCACTGCACACGTTTCTGTTGGTCATAGTATGTGGACAATATGTGAGAAGTAGGGACTGTTAGTGTTTGCACGTGTGTTAATAACTCAGCAAGGGACTGGATAACAGCATTGCTGGTTCTAAAAACAATTTCAAAAACTTTGTGAGTGCACAAGTGGTGGTTTATGGACTTGCTATATTATCCGCAAGACTCTTCAATGGTGATTGTGCACCTGCACAGTCACAACAGATGGCTGCTGGCCATCTCTTCAAGGACTACAGTGGGTCTACATCTTTGATGATCCATCAATACCATTATTTCTACAAGGACTGCAGTGGGTCTGCACCTCTGGTGGCCCACCAATACCATACTCTCTACCAGGACTACAGTGGGTCCGCTCTGTGATGACTTACCTACCAATACTCTTCAAAACTTCGAATGACTCTGCTGTGGGTTTGCTCCATTGTGGCCCATTACCTGTCAGCATGTCAAGAGCCAGCACTGTCTTTCCGTTGGAAGGACAACACTACTTCTTCAAGACTGCATGGAAATCCACTACTTCTGTGTGCAATTTCTTTTACTAATGAGACTTTGTGAAAAAAAACCTGTGATTACCGTAATGAATGATCAGGACTGTCTTTATAAACTGTGAGAAAATTTTAGCTTTTGACCAACACTGTATCAATAAGTGTGTGCATTTGATTTCTTTGTTATTGTAATTATGAAAAATTTTATCAAATCATTATTGGCCACTGCCCAAAAAAAATTTTGTAAAATTTTTTGTGAGGAGCATGGGGGCTATGTAAGTAGGCTGTTTATGTTTTCTTATTGGCAACGTTACGTAGCGCTCAATATGAAAATCACTGGCTGTGCTGTGTGCAGTCTGTGGCTAGTTTGCATTGTTGTCTGCCATTGTAGTGTTTGGCAGCGGCAGCTGGCTGTGAACAGCGCGTAGCGTTGAGCAGTTGGAGGTGAGCCGCCAGCAGTGGTGGATGTGGAGAGAGAGATGGCGGAGTTTTGAAATTTTTCATGAACTGCTATATTTATATATGATGATATCAAGGTAAATACATTGTTTGTTCTCTATTAATATCTTTGATTTGCTAACTATCCCTATCAGTAGTTAGTGCCTTCCATAGTTTGAATCTTTTATTTAGCTGGCAGTAGTGGCGCTCGCTGTACTGCAGTAGCTTGAGCAGCGAAGGTTTTTGTGAGGTAAGTGATTTGTGAAAGGTATAGTTTAATGTTAGTCAGGGCCATTCTTTTGTAGGGAATTTTAAAAGTCAGATTGCGTTGCGCTAACAAAATATTGTGTGTCAGGTTAAGCACAGTCGTGTATAATTGTTCTAAAGGGGAAGTCTCGAGTGTATAAATTGTTCAAAGGGGACGTTTCAATGCCTGCGCCGCATACATCCTTTTGTCACCGCCTTAGATGCTCGCAACACCACTAGTAGCATCTAGCGCCGCGGTTATCAGTGGTCACAATTTTTCGGTTGATTGGTGTATTTCCCACACTGGTCGACAAAAGTTTGTAGTCTACTATACCATTATTTAGTTAGAGGCATTATTTAGTTAGAGGCCAAATACTGGACGGAGTTTACTACTGGCATGCTTTTTGTCCGGTTACCTGTCATGCAAGCATACCGCTGCCGCAGCGACACACCACGACCATTCCAGTATCAACAACACCTTCATTCAGTTTGTGTTGAGCACTGCAGTAACATGCCACGTAATGGCATACAACAGTTTGATAGAGTCAGGACAGTAGCTTTACTTTCAGCAACATGTTGCCGATCGGTTACGTGTCACTCAAAGTGGTGCGTCTAAGACACGGAAAAAATACAGAGAGACGGGAAATGTGAACGACATATCTCGCAACGGTCATCACCAATGCAGGAGCGTTACCTCTAACTGTCAGCTCGCAGGCGCCCAACATCAGCTGGACGAATAGTGGATATTATTTCCCCCGGGCAACAGAGATTCGTATCCCATACCAAACGGAGCGTAGAAGATAGCATCAGGGCGATTTTTATCCCAGAAGACCAATGAGAAGTTTTGCACTGAACCAACGGAACCTAGGCATTCGAAGGGCCTGGGCTCTTGCACATCAACATTGGAGCCTTGCAGAATGGAGTAATGTCACGTTTGCTGACGAGACCAGGACTGGTTTGCGTCTGGCCACTAGAAGTGTTCGCGTTTGGAGAAGGGCTAGACGACACCAAGAACCCCGATACGTTCAGGAAGTCTACCCGTTTGCAGGAAGAAGTGTGATGTTGTGGACAGCAATAATGATGGAACAGCAGACCCCTCTAATTTCTCATCTACGACAATTTGATTGGTCTCCGATACTCCAAAAGGCCCTACGGACGTGAAGCCGGTGACAACATCGTCCTAGTCGATGACAAAGAAAGACCGCGCCTTATTCTAGCAGTGTCTCGGTACCTTCAAAGACCAAACATCAACCAATGCATTGGCCAGCACAGTCCCCAGACACGAATGCAACTGAGCACGTGGCCATTGCGCAGCGTCCGAATCCACCTGACAATCTTCAGGACCTCACTGAATCTGCCTGTGAGGACCGGGACCTCTCACCCCAAGATAAACTTGATGGTCTCCCCACAGCATGCCTCGCAGAGTGGAGGAACTCATGTGGGAAGGACATACTCACTATTAAAGGGTTATAATGATCATCATGAGATAAAGATTTTCACTTTTTTGTTTTCAAGATGAAGGAGACAGCCTGCTTTGTTTTGTGATGATTTTTTTGTAACTAACCTAAATCGTTCTTTTTTCAGAAGGAATTATGTTTAATTTTTAATAAGGTATTTTACAAAGTTCAATGGGTGTACTATTAAAAGTCGTTCATGTATATCGCATTGTTTTGTGCACTCCCTGGAGGCAACTTTTTGCTTGTGCTTTATACGTTACGACTGCATTTCTGTAGTTCGTAATATCTTTCCTTCTGACTTGTGATTCTCACTCGTCTTTCATGTGCTGTGTAGATATAAGCTTGTGCAGTCGGTGCAATATACATGATACTTTATGTAAATGCTGCTGTATTGCTGGCATGCCGATGCATCACTTACTTCCTGTTCATGTAATGATCAGTTTCGGTTTGACACAATATAGTGCACATATGATGGAGATTTATTGATGTGTACTTGCATAAAGTATGTTTTATATATCCATGTTGTTTAAATCTGTACACCAACCTATTATATCTCACCTGTTTATGCTTGTATTTTAGATCGACGTGCGTTACAGATCCGATGACGGCAACTTAGATTTGCCGAAACTGATCATCATAAATAAAATTAGTTATCGATCCTGGCTGTTGAAGGTTTTGCTTTTGTACTTCATACTATTTTTTATTGGTCGTCATCTGGGAAAATGTTGTGTCATGACAGGAAGAATCCGTGCTGAAATATCACATGACTTGTTCTCCATAACTACTAGAGTATTCGTAATTGGATGAGGAAACTGGAGCAACCGATCAGCATGCTGCTGTCTTTGTAGCGAATCGATCCAGTCAGTACGAGAGTGCTACATTGTCACCTTTGCAAGAAAGAGGACTTCCTTCTTGTGAAACGACGTCCAGTTAGCATTCATTTTGCGTACTATATGATTATTCTCTTGCTTCAATGATACACTTAGAGCAAAGACCACGAAAACAAAATGCAGAAGGGTGCGTGCGGAGATAGACAATTGAAACAGGAAATGGCGAGTTGATTATTTCTCCTCTTCATCAGTTAAACAGACACATCTCGTCGTATACTGTCCAGTCACATTAATGTGTTCACCTGTGAAAAGCCTGCAAGGCTAACTGCTTCGAGACTTACAGGAAGGCAGTCAATCAGGTCCTGGAAGATACCGACAGCGATGTGGAGCCGTACTGTCTCCATTGGCGTGTCCGGTTGCACTTGGTTTCTCGGCTGAGGATCCATGGCGCGAACAGAACGAACGAAGTTCAAAATGGTTCAAATGGCTCTGAGCACTATGGGACTTAACATCTATGGTCATCAGTCCCCTAGAACTTAGAACTACTTAAACCTAACTACCCTAAGGACATCACACAACACCCAGTCATCACGAGGCAGAGAAAATCCCTGGTCCCGCCGGGAATTGAACCCGGGAACCCGGGCGTGGGAAGCGAGAACGCTACCGCACGACCACGAGCTGCGGACACGAACGAAGTGTCTCGCATATTCTCGATTAGGATTTTAATCTGGGAAGTTTGGTGGCCGTTGGAGTGCGGTAAACTCATTCTGGTGCCCTTCGAATCGACCACATATACTGCGAGATGTATGGCAGGTTGTATTCTCCTGCTGTTAGATGCAGTCGTGCCGAGGAAAATCGAACTGCATGTAGGGGTAAGTATGGTCCCCAAGGATAGATGTGTTGATCCACTTTGCCTTCAAGAATGACGTGATCACCCAGGGAATGCAACGAAACCATTCCCCAGACCGTAACGCTCCCTCCTCCGCCATGGAAACTTCTGACCAGTGTTGCGAGTGTTCACTTTCAAACGTTTCATGCTTTAAACGCCAAGGATCATTCGTCCGATTGAGCATAAAAAGTGATTCACCTGGAAAGCACCTGTCACTGCTCAGTGGATGCCCTCGTGGTCGTGGGGTAGCGTTCTCGCTTCCCGCGCCCGGGTTCCCGGGTTCGATTCCCGGCGGGGTCAGGGATTTTCTCTGCCTCGTGATGACTGGGTGTTGTGTGATGTCCTTAGGTTAGTTAGGTTTAAGTAGTTCTAAGTTCTAGGGGACTGATGACCATAGATGTTAAGTCCCATATTGCTCAAAGCCATTTGAGCCATTTGAACTCAGTGGATGCCCAGATGTCTCACTGACCTTCAAATTCAAGCCTTCTTCGGCGATGAACAGCAGTCAGGTCTGGTGCATGAAAATGGCTGGGGACGCCCGTGCGCAACAACGATTGCTGAATGGTCGTTGAGGAGACACATTTGGTAGCCTCTTGGTCCATCTGTGCTGTCAGTCGTTTTACAGTTGCACTTCTATTCGCCTGTACACATCTTCCTAGCCTCTTTCATCCATGTCATCTATGGCACGTGGTGCACCACCGTTGCCTCGACGCCAGTCTTGTAGATCGCCATTTTGTCATGCTGAGTTCAATCACGGCGCCACGTGAACAGTTTACAAAATTAACCGTCTTAGAAATGCTCCCGCTGTTAGCCCGCAAGACAACGATCGTCTCATTTTGTTGGACATTAGATAAATGCCTTCGTTTCCGCACTACGAAAACGACTGCACTTTTTTCCGCGTCCCATCGACACGCTTTATGTACTCTCCACTTCTAGTGCTGCCATCTGCCGTCTGTGAGTAGTTACTGCGCGACGACGTCGAATATAGGCGGCGGTTACATTAATTTCATTGGGTCGTGTAACATGTGAGGAAGGCTTTAGGGCTTGCAGGTGTTGGACTGAAACGTTAGGTCTAATTGCATGACCACCTCGTTTCCCCGATTTTACACCTATTATTTTATTATCATGTTTTCTTGTGGGGACAAATCAAAAGCCCCGTTTACCTGACGTCACTTGCCGACTCTCACTTTTCGCCCGGATACTTGCAGGGTCTGGTGAAGTTCATGCAGTTCCTGGTGCACTTAGCAGAGTGTGCCAGGATTTTCTACAACGTTCTGAAATTAATGGTCTGCTTTTGATCACCTTCTGTAATGTAGAACGTTGCTGAGTAAGCAGTACTTTATCTTTGCTGAACACACTGCGTTTTTGCATAGATTGTCTTTCTAGTTCCTGACATTGCAAACTTTCGTTGGCCCAGGATTACTCTCACGACCACAAGTTCGTGCTCCAAAGTGGTCTACTTCGATCCATATATCGAATTATCGAATATTTCAGTTTTGTGCGCAACATTTTGGAACATCCTGTATACCTGTGCACAGCTTGAAGGTTTTTTTTTTGCTATTGACGACATTTGAATATTAGAATCAAGTTTTTTCACCAAAGGAAGACATTGTTTTATAATTTCTTCAATTATCTAAAGCTTTGTTTCACAAAACTTTCTTTTCCTCTCTATGCATTTCTGTAATATCGCTGTGAGCAGCATCATTTGAAAATGGATAAGAAACTAACATACAATGATGTTAAATATAAAAATATTAAACCAACTGCAAAAAATGAAATACTTCAGTAACAATACAACATTACATACTAGAACAAATATTGTTGTTCGTGTCTGTATGAAGTCCAGAAGTTACAAAATCACAATTAATTTCAGAATGAAATTGATTATTTAAATTCTGTGTTTCATTCGATGTCTTTAATGTTTGTCCATCTTTCAGGTCGGAAAACTAGATTAAATCACGTATGTTATATATACGAAATTGTTAAAGATTCTCTTAAAATGTACGATTAATCCTTATACATAACCAGGTTTTTTCTTGTTACATTCTTTCACTCAGTGAAAAGTGTATATCAGTAGACATTACTGATATGTATTAAAGTAATTAAAAGGCTAACTACTTGAAAGTTAGATTTGCGACTTTTCTTTCCTACGTGGCAGAAAAAAATTTCAAAGTTTATAAAATAGAATAAGGACCAGTTGGAGCAAATATCGTAAATTTATTTGAAAATTACATTTTAGGAGAAGTAAGCTCAAAGTACATTTTAGAAGGCATATCGTACAATGTTTTGAGAAATCCATCGTGTAAAATGATTGTAACAATATTTTGATTAAAACACTGCTAATTATTAACCTCTAAGCTCCATCAGTGCTGACTACTCACTCGCAACTTCCATCACTGCTGGCTGTTCACCTCCAACGGCTAGTCTGATCAGCCACAGAGTCTCTTACACAGTGCACTGAGTGCTGTCAGAGTTATTGACGCAGAGCGCAACATAGCGCTGCCAACATACAAACACATAAACAGCCTACTTACAAGTGCTCATAACTTTTAAGCTCTCCATTTTAGAGCACATGTTTACTGACTTTTTTCTCGTCTTTTGGCCCATACTGCCACTTCCCAAAATGTGGAAAGCAAAGAGCTTGCTGAGCAAGAGATTTGTTTCACCGTATCGTAGATCAAGAACTGCTCATAGCTCTTAACGTATGCATTTTAGATCCCATGGTTACTTGACCTCTTTTGTTTCATCATATCCCTGAATATTGACCATCACTTCTGAAACACCCTGTATTTAAGAATATAAATTGCAGTTCCTTCGACTAGAAAAATATGTGTTATGTTAAGAATAGTCAGAATATAGGTTTTCACTATCTGATTTTCTGGACATACAACAATTAACTTTATTCAATCATTTTTGTAGGGTGACTCAGGTTAGGATCAGAATGAATTGGGGCGAGTATATTAAATTTTATTTGAAAATTGCATTTTAGCAGAAGTAAGCTCAAAGTAGATTCCAGAACGTATGTTATACATTGTTTTGATAAAACAATAGTCTAAAATGGAGTCTGTAATCAGTATCTTGATTGAAGTGCTGATACCATATATTTAGGGATATGAACTACAGTAGACCCTCATCTTTCAGTGGAAAAAATTTGTAGTTAAGAATGGTCTGAATATAGCTTTCCATACTCTGTTTTTCTGCGCATACAACAGGTGACTTTATCCAGTGATTTTTGCAGGGTGATTCAGGGGGTCCTCTGCTCTACGAGGGAAAGATTGTGGGGATGGTGTCTTGGAGCTACGAGTGTGCTGCCCCTCCGTACCCCTCAGTCGGTACCCGTGTCTCCAGCTACGTGGACTGGATTATCGACAACACCAACGGCACACTGGTACCGCACTAGCGCCGTTGGATTTGTATTTGCTACATTTTTAAAATATTGATCAAAATTAATTTATTACAATATCTTATCAATGTTAACAACTATGTACAAGTGACAATAAAATTTGTTTATCGGCGATCTTATACTTCGTAAGTAGCAATGGATTAGTCTGACATTCTTTACATTTTAATGCTTATCATTTAATGCTAATCTTATACAGCAAGGTGAAAAGATGCAGTTGTGAGGGTCAATCAGCAAATTTCAGTCATCACCTGGAAAAAAAACAAGCTGTTAGCATGAAAAGTGGTGAAGGCGTCAGTCCCGCTGAACATACTCACAGCTCACTGCGACACATTTTTCGTAACGATGGATGACGTGGCGGAGACCTTGATTGTAGATGTCTGCATTTGAGCTCTGCAGGAAACGTTCCGCCTCGAAAACCAACTCGTTGTCACTGTGGGAGTACCTGCCACACAATCGTTTCTTCGTCTGAGGAGGGAGGAAGAACTCACAGGATGCACTTCGCAGAATACAGAAATTTGACGGTCCAGAGAACCATATTGTGTGACTATGCTGCATGTACAATGAGCTGCAACGTTGTCCTCCAATATAGAACCCCCCATAGACAATACTCCTTGATGCCTCCGTCAACGTCTTCAGGAGATTTCGATATATTTCTCTTGTTGCGGTTTATAAGCATAATATTATAGCACCACACCATGATAGTCCAAAAACACTCAATATCACCAAGCCTGATGATGACTGGGTCAGATCTTTCCTCGGCGGTCATGAATCCAAGTGTTTTACTACTTGCTTTGCTCCTTTGGATCGGTGATATATCATACATCCAGCACTATTCCAAGTAAATAAAGCATCTTGAATGTCTCAACTCTGCTGCATCCTTTTGCTGCTGCCTCGGTTTGGCAGAATTTTTGAATCGGTGTGAGCAATTGCAGAACCATGCGGGCCACGATGATCTTTATCATCTATAAACCATTGTGCAAGGTTTTGAAAACTGATCCTTGGCTGATTTAACTAGTTCCTCTTTTATGATAATCCAGTCTTTGGTCAGCATTTGCCTCCATTTCTCATGTAGTTGCTGGTTCTTCAGAGAGAGATGGCCTGTCAATTTCCTCTTGGTGATTCAGAGTTGTTTTATCACACTGAAACCTTCTGCACTGTAGTATCGACCAGAGATCGAAGTACCACGCCAGAGTCGGCAACGTACATCGATAGCACAGACGTCGACGGGGTACCACTGCAATCAGCAACGACAAATGGAAGAGGCTACAGACACACCCTCTCTCTCACAATGGTAACGTCTTCATACGGAGTTCAATACATAGCTGAGCATGGAAGCGCTCTGCCACACTTCGTGACCTCCACTGAAGCAGTCAACATCATAAAGTAGGACTAAGACGCTATTCTTGTAACCGATGGAAAAGTACTTCTGTAAACGTTGAACATTGTACTTCAAGAGAAGAGTTTGTGATCATACCCATCAAGGGATGCTTTAATAGCCAAAGACAGTTGAAAATATTTAAGCACTTGTGTGGCAAACGATCTTGTTAAGCTAAGTAAATATTTTTACCATTCACGTAATAAAGTCAACTAATATTTCGTGTGTTGCAGTCTAATGATTCATCTCCCAGAGCAATCAAACAACCCACTGTTATGGCCAACTGATTGTAGTTTCGTCTGGTCATAACACATCTAAGCATTGTGTCTCTGAAAATGCATAGTTGTTGTACACTTCCGCCATATCAGCACTGATTTTAGTAGCGTTGTTCCCCTTTAGATGCAGAAAACAAATTCCTGCACCAAACTTTACTTCATCAATGAGATGCACCATGATGTTTTTGCTCTTGTAGGGGCATATTCTGGTACTTTGCCACAGGGATTTCAATGTCTACCAGGACTCCAGACATGTACCTGTAAGCAAAGAAAAATTGAATTCTGTGCCTTTATTTTTTTTTCAAGGTGATAATTTAAACTTTATGGTTATCCCCATTATAAGAAATAGCAGCGTCCTCCAAAAACTTCCGGTTCTTAATATATATAGATATATGTGCCAGTATTACAATGACTAATTGTACCAGTTTATTGTACTGCCATTACGATATATATCTGCCTTCGTCGTATGTAACCACGCTTTTGTACAGTTGGATTTCTAGAATCTGAGCTGTCAAACGCTACGCCAGATATGTACTTCACGACAATTGAAAGGCACTTATAATTAAGAACAGCGTTGTTCATTAATACCACAATGGTGCTGACAACATATGCACCGACAAAACTAGTTTCACGAGTTCTTCTGGACAATGTCACAACTAATCCTCAGAAAAAATTGAATAAAGGGAAAAGAATCTTCCACATTTATTTCCCATTACATGAAAGACATTCTCCTGTGCCAACATCTTCATGAAACGAAGCAAAACTAGCAATTACGTAAAACTGTACATTATACTGCTGCAAATTCGAAGAATTTGATGAATAATCAAAATAAATAGATTCCGAAGGAACTAAATAATTAGAATATTTACTCACAGTCAGATTGTTCATTTTCTTTCGTAACTATTTATTCTCTGGGGCTTTGCATTATTGTACAGACGTTTAATATGCTAATTATACTGTATATTAACATGAATCCACGTGTTTCACTATCTGCTTCGCTGCTTTGGATCGGTGTCATATGATGCACCCAGCACTCTTCCATTGTGATTATGCGACTGAACAAAGTATCTTGATTGGCCTGACACGGCTGCAAAATTTCCGCCATGGGCGCCCTGATGTCGCCACAGCCTTGAGCAGTAGCCACAAACTAGTCGGCTCCAGCTGTTTGAGGACAATACGAAGTTCTCCTTGTGACCTCTCATAACAAGAAAAGTCCCTGTCCACATCATACTATGTAAACAAACTGAATAAGGTATCAGAAATATAAACAAAGTATAGAGCAGTAATTGAGGAAGTATAAACAGGCCTCCGCTGCGGAGACTGAATCGCTGTGGTGGCTGCTTGCAGAGAGTACTTCTCATCAGGCCAATGGAACTTCGGACATTAAACGTCAGATGATGTGTAAATGAATTGAGACTGTAGTTCATGATGCCTTTTTTTATCTCTGTCTCCATTGTGTTAACACTTAGTGCACCTATCGTGTGCCAACCTCTTCATCCAAGATTAACACTTGCAACCTACATCCTCAATTATTTGCTGGATGTATTCCAACCTCGGGTCACACATAGTCAAATACCTGTTGTCATTGGTAGGAAAAGTAAGTTTTTTTTAGGATAAATCCAGACAACAGGTTCCCCTGCCTAAAGAATATCTCCAGCACTTTAAAAAACACTGAAAATGTATTGTACCAATGTAGAGGGATAAGTCTTTGTGCCACCGGGGCACAATATGTTCACGACCATCTATGTCTTGGCTGGTAGTGGTGTAGCTCCACTAAGGGTGATTAAATGCCCTAGAAACTCAATTTGTGTGACGTGAAATATACACGTTGAGGGGCTAATTACAATGGCAGCCTCGATAACGCGCCGAAAGATGGTAGTTAAGTGGTGGCAGTGGACCTTGGGCGACTTTCTGTACATCTGGAGGTCGTCGAGAAAATGCTGCCAGGTCTGGGCAGCATTCTGTAGAGTGAAAGTCATATACATGGTCTCGTAAAGCTCAAAGAGCACGACAGTTGCCGATTTTCCGAAAGTCTTCAGGTGCCACAGCAATCTGCCTGAACGTCTTCACACATTCAGTTTTGCTAAATACAACGGAGCCTGCCAACGAGTGGCTAAAATGTAAGGCAACAATAGTCCCCAAATGATCGTCACAAACTTTCTTTCTTGGGGATTAAGTGTAAGGCAGATGGTCAAACTATGCCTTAATCGCAACATAGCCTCAAATGCGGCCGTTTCAAGAGCGAGACTATTGGGCATGAGTTGACATGGATGGCATGAGATGGATTTACTGGGCGTAGTTATGACGTAGTGGACCGTCGAATGTTTAGTGTCCCTCGGTGGACAAGGCGGGAGAGTGACCTCCGGAAATATGTCCCTGATGTCTGTGTATGGTCAAGGGGACTTCTCTGGTTTTATGGAGAAGAAAGTGACCTGCCTCCACTGTCCCACTATCGCCAGATTCGTTGTTGAATCAATCAGCTGGGCCTTGGCGACGTCGAATAGCAGCTTGTAGTGTCTGAGGAAATCTGCACCCAAGATCGGCACATTGAAGTCAGCCGCAGTGAATGTCCGCACGAATGCACGGCGCATTCTGAGGTCCAAATTTATATTGTGTATGCCGTACGTTTCTACGGTTTGAAATGTCCCCTTAGGAAAACTAATGAATGACTATGTCGTGTGCAGTCTGTGGCTGGTTGGCATTGTTGGAATATTCACTATTGTAGTGTTGGGCAGTTGGATGTGAACAGCGCGTAGCGTTGCGCAGCTGGAGGTGAGCTGCCAGCAGTGGTGGATGTGGGGAGTGAGATGGCGGAATTTTGAGAGCGCATCCCCTGTGTGTCCATCAGAGACAGTAAATTTGTGATGCTGGATGTCATGAACTGATACATACATTATGTCTTTTGAACACTATTAAGGTAAATACATTGTTTGTTCTCTATCAAAATCTTTCATTTGCTAACTATGCCTGTCAGTAGTTAGTGCCTTCAGTAGTTAGAGTCTTTTATTTAACTGGCAGTATTGGCGCTCGCTGTATTGCAGTAGTTCGAGTAACGAAGATTTTTGTGAGGTAAGTGATTCATGAAAGGTATAGGTTATTGTTAGTCAGGAGCCATTCTTTTGTAGGGATTTTTGAAAGTCAGATTGCGTTGCGTTAAAAATATTGTGTGTCAGTTTAGTGTTGATCAGAATAAGTAAAGAGAGTAAAGTCTGAGTACGTTCAGTTTTGCTCAGCTGTTTGAAAGTCAAATAACGTAGAAGTTTATCAGCACATTCATTAATTTTCCTAAGGGGACGTTTCAGGTTTAATTGTTTGTCGCGGTCAGAGGCAGTGCCTCAGCCTTCTGCTGGACTCTTAGCGTAGGTTGGAAGATAACAGACCAGTTGGAACATGTGTCCACGAGGTTCTCCGCACTGCCAGCCAGAATACTGCACTGCAGCAGGGTGTGCGTAGGACTACTCGCAGCTCGAATTTGGGCATGAGCAGGGAGGCCAAAACTGTCGCCTTGCTGCTGAAGCGGGAATGGTTCGATCAGTAGCCACCTATAGGCTCATACGACGCTGGCAGAGCACTGCTTCAACATCTGGTAGAGCGTTGCCGGTTCCACGATCCAGTTCGACGGTAGCGGGATCTGCTACTGCTATGGTACCTGTTGCTCTTTGGCCATGAGGGTGCCACTCTGCGCGACGAAGTTCTGAACTAAGTGGTGCAGGTCGGCGTCTGAGGCAGTGAGTGTAGGAGAAATGTATCACCGTGGAGCTGAAGTTGTTGCCATGGCTACAGTATCATTAGTTTCTGCAGCAGTAATATTGGGCTCCGTTGCCAGCGCATCATGCACCCGAGTGACCAAGTCCAAAACGGCATCCAGCAGGATTTGTCTGTGTGGCAATGACTACTCGCACTAGTTCTGAGACACCATGCAATAGCAAGACTGGAGCCATGCCTGACAGTGCGAGGTTCCGTGCATGGTGCAGGAAGTGAGTTGGCCTCCTATTACGGCATTCTTCTTGGTGCAGCAACTGATGCGTCTGCTGATCCTGTGACGTTGAAATTCTCCAGATGAACTCCTCCTGTCACTTATATCAAGACGGAATTGTTGGGGTGGTGATTATGTTCCACACTAAGGCCACATAATGTTGTTCTTGCTGGCTTATGAAATGTCGGAATTTGGCGGGGTCGCAGGTGATGTTATTGCTCAGGAAAACCACCTTAACTTGACCGACCCACACGGTTGGGTCACGGGGCCAAAATGTTGGCAGCCTAACCAACTCCCATCCTGTGCCTCCCATCACTCCCGTACCCTTTCCCAACCTTTTAAACGACCTACATCGAAACTTCGCTTATCGTGTAGTTTTCAAATAATTCCAGCTACGGGAAAGTGCTCTATACATCAGAAATGATGCTGGCTTCTGCTAATTGACAAAAACAAACTAAAAATCCTAAATACCTACATTTACAATCTTACTCGTATGTTAAATAAAACATTAAGGGAAGTTATTATTTCACCAAATCGTTACAAAATTAAGATCTTCGTTAATATAATTTCTTTTCTGGTTTCTGTTTCTACTTCATAATTCCACTCTACAGAGATGAGCATAATTTACTTTCTGCGACTACAAAAATCAGATTCGGTGCCACATTTTTACTATACTACTTCCTGTGTTAACACTCATATAGTGGCAACACAGTTATTTGTGGTCATACCAATTCATGTTATAAGACAAAGTATTTAGTAATGCTCATTATATCTATCTTCACACCTTACATTTTCTTGTATAAGGACGTCACTTCTACATTAAAATGAAGTTACCATATGATCCATAAGGCTATAGTTCGCCAGTCACATTACTTCTACTAGACGTAGTTAATTATTTTGTGATCACGAGTTGAGAAGATGGGAAGATTACTTTGCTTCACATCATACTACAGGAATTTTGAGGCTGTATAGGACGAGATTTGTAGTTCATGTTGAAGTTCAGTACTCAGTTGTGTTACTTTTGAGTAACTCCCCCAGGCCTCCCTACCCCCAACCCCAAATTTGTGCTTTGTTTAAGCTTTGTCATCTCCTGTTCTTATTCCAAAGTCAGATAGTATTACTGATTCATTGTCAATGTCTGGGTGCATATTTCAGAGCAGAATTGTTTTCATAACATTGAATGAACACTCCTGCATAGATTTTGAAAGGAGACTGGCTTACCCTGTCAGGGTTTCTTTCTGGTAATTTTCTTATTATTAATTTGTGGTTATGTATTCAGTTTAGCTGCAATTTTTGATTTTTTATGTATAATACTGTCAGAATTTTACTTACAAATGATTGACACGCAACAGGGTTCTCTTCTGGTAGTCTTTTTGTTTGCTTGTTTTTTCAGGTGATTTTTCAGGTGTAATATTGATTTTTTGTGTAAATTCTGTTACATGCAAGTTTCCAATGTGTTATGACAACTTTTTTTGTACTTTCTGATCATTTTTGAACTATAAAAGCTTTATTTTTCCAGTTTAATGTTAAGGAACATAGAAACCTTTTATTGAGCCTCATGCCATACCAGTGATATAGAAAGAGCGAGTAGAAGCAAAGACTGAAAGGACGTTACAACACTGTCACTGAGCACACTGTTGGCTTATATAAAAGTCCATTAATTATTAGTACTTAAGAAAAGTGACTCAAGAAGACTTATATTGGATTCTCGATAAATAAACGTTATTATCCTACTATTATCTTACCATAAACTAATAGACCCTTAACGTTAGATGAGTTATTACAGAAATTTCATGGATTCAATGTTCTGTCGTTCACAGATTTGAAGGAGGTTACTAGCAGACTGAACTGTGGATCTCATGTCGAAAGTACACTGCACTTATGTGTTATTGCTGTTGCTACAATTTTGTAAGTTGCTCTTCAGACTATGGCTTCAGGTACCATTGTTAGAGAATTAAATACTATTATGATTGAGAATAATAATTAATGCTTATGTTGATAACTATTGATACTAGGAAGTAATTGGGAAAGTCATAATGAAGTGAAGAATAGATTACTGAATAATTCAGAAAAATCAGAATTCAGAGGAATACAAGCCAAGTTCCCCGGGAATTTTGTTATTGCATTAAGTATTCACCCAGACCGAGATAAAATAGAAACAGTTCGACATTTTTCTGTTCATTGGTCAAAATGGTTCGTTCATTCTTAGGTCTTCTCAAATTTCTGTAAACGTTCTATTAATCTCAACATGTTGGCTTCTCGACATCCCTCTGCACTAACGGGTAAAAACGTCCAGAGGAACTTGAACACCGAGCACAAATTGAATCTCAAGGTGTAAAACAGCATTTTCTTACTGCTCCTATCCAGTCACATCCTAATCTAAGCAACGAATTTTGTCTTGGGAGTGGCGGCTCAAAGACAGGGCTCATAGCTGAAGTCTTCCAGGAATTAGAAGAAGATCGTTTTTCATGTCGCAGCTTTTGGCACCCAGGTGCTCACAAAATGTGAAATTAAGGATTCCGTTATTTAGTTGTAAGCTTTGATTGTTGTGTGGAGAGCCACAAAATTTCGTTAACTGTTGATAAAATACCAGTTCAACTTTTGTGGGTATAGGTGCGTAATGCCATTTTAGTTATTCGTTTAGAGATTAAATTTCATTAGCAAGACATTACAGATAGAAAATGGCAAAAAAATATTTTTCTTATATATATGAATTTAAATTCATGTATTGATTGTTGTCATGTCTCTGTTTCACTTGAGGCTCTCTACGTAAATATTATGTACAAAATTCGTATACTTTTCTGATGAAAGTAGATTACTTCAGAGAAATTATATAATAATTGAATGTTAGTAGGCTTTTATGGCATGAGTCAAGTTTCATCAAATGCTTGCCGGTCGCAGTCCTTATCAAGTTGTAAAATGATGTACCCTCATGCAACTGCCCTTCATGTGCTATGTAATATTACTGGAGCAATGCAGCTTTGTGTTTGTAGTATCACGCAGATCACTTCCAGCAATAGCTGAAACACTGGTACACCATTTTACAACTTCAAAGAGTACACAAAAACAAAACAGAAGTATTTTATGGAAAGTATATAAATATTTTTGTACCTACATTACAAACTCTTCAGTGTGTGCTACAAATAGCAAATCTCCTAGTAACACGTTTGCATGTTATTAAAAATCTCAGGAGCATCTGTTCTTGTGAGCAGTAAGTTTCAACACTCAGTAAATACAAAACATTTTCATGCAAAGCTGATAATCTCAGTTAAGTAGCTCAGACCAATACTCCTAGTACTAAAGCAGATTGACTGTGGAAGACAATGTAACAGTCAAGATTTCCAACAAAACTTTGTCTTGAAACCTGGCAGGAAATCCAAAGAGATTCTAGTCGTTTGTAAAGTATGCTAGCGGCAAGGCGCAGTCAATGTCTTCAGTGAGCGACAGCAATTGAAATACTATCGATGACTCTGCTGCGAAAGCAGAGTTACTAAGCACAGTCTTTCTAAATTCCTTCACCAAAGGAGATGAAGTAAACATTCCAGAATTCGACACAAGAAGAGCTGCCAACAACAGTAGCTTGGAAGTAGATATCATCGGAGTACTGAAGCAACTTAAATCGCGTAATAAAAGCTTCTGGTCCAGACTCTAGACCAATTAGGCTCCTTTCAAAGTATGCTAACACCATTTCTCCATACTTAACAATCATATACAATCGCTCGCTCGAAATATTCGTACCCAAAGATGGGAAAGTTGCGCAGGTCACACCAATTTTCAAGAAAGGTAGTAGGAGTAACCCACTAAATTACAGGCCCATATCTTTAACGTCGACAAGAAGCAGGAATTAGAAATATATACTGTGTTCGAACATTATGAATTACCTCGAAGAAAACGGTCTATTGACATACAGTCAACATGGGTTTAGAAAACATCGTTCCTGTGAAACACAACTAGACCTTTATTCACATGAAGTGTTGAGTGCTATTGATAAGGGGTTTCAGATCGATTCCGTGTTTCTGGATTTCCGGAAGGCTTTTGTCACTGTACCACATAAGCGGCTCGTAGTAAAATTGCGTGCTTACGGAATATCGTCTCAGTTATGTGACTGGATTTATGATTTCCTGTCAGAAAGATCACAGTTCGTAGTAATTGACGGAAAGTCATCGAGTAAAACAGACGTGATTTCTGGCGTTCCCCAAGGTAGTGTTATAGACCCTTTGCTGTTCCTTACCTATATAAACGATTTGGGAGACAATCTGAGCAGCCGTCTTCGCTTGTTTGCATATGATGCTGTCGTTTATCGACTAATAAAGTCATCAGAAGATCAAAACAAACTGCAAAACCATTTATAAAAAATGTCTGAATGGTGCGAAAAGTGGCAGTTGACCCTAAGGTGAGGTCATCCGCATGAGTGCTAAAAGGAACTCGTTAAACTTCGGTTACACGATAAATTAGTCGATTATGAAAGCCGTAAATTCAACTAAATACCTAGGTATTACAATTACGAACAACTTGAATTGGAAGTAATACACAGAGAATGTTGTGGGGAAGGCTAACCAAAGACTGCGTTTTATTGGCAGGGCACCTAGAAAATGTAACAGACCTACTAAGGAGACTGCCTACACTATACTTGTCCCTCCTCTTTTAGATTACTGCTGCGCGCTGTGGGATCCTTACCAGATAGGACTAACGGAGGACGTCGAAAAATTTCAAAGAAAGACAGCATGTTTTGTATTATCGCGAAATATGAGAGAGAGTGTCACAGAAATGATACAGGATTTGTGCTGGACATTATTAAAAGAATGGCGTTTTTCGTTGCAGTGGAATCTTCTCTCAAAATTCCAATCACCAACTTTCTCCTGCGAATGCGAAAATATTTTGTTGACACCGACCTACATAGGGAGGGACGATCACCACGATAAAATAAGGGAAATCAGAGTTCGAACGGAAAGATATAGGTGGTCATTCTTTCCGCGCACTATACGAGATTGGAGTAATAGTGAATTGTGAAGATGGTTCGATGAACCCTTTGCCAGACACTTAAATGTGATTTGTAGAGTATCCATGTAGATGCAGATGTAGAAATGTTCCATCGGTCATGCATTCGTTTACGAAGGAACATTGCATCGTTCTTAAAAACTCAGGCACTTTATAGGTATATAAGATGGAATCATCGCATAGGTTCAGTCATGAGTAAAGCAGGTGGAAGACTTTGGATTATTAGTAGACTACTGGGCAAGTACAATCGATCTAAAAAGGAAATTGATTATAAATCACTCGGCCGACCGATTCTAGAATATTTCTCAAGTGTGCGGGACCAGTACCTTATAGGCTAACGGGGGATATCGAATGTATACACAGAACGGCAGCAAGAATGGTGACAGGTTTTTTTTTTAATCCGTGGGAGAGTGTCACAGAGACATTGTAAGGAATAGAACTGCAAGACTCTTGAAGATAGACGTGAACTACCCCGATAAAATCTGTTAACAAAGTTTGAAGAACTGACTTTAAATGACTACTCTAGGAATATCCTACAACCCCCTACGCACCGCTCACATAGGGATCGTGAAGATAAGATTAGAACAATTACTGCACGCACAGAGGCATTCAAACAACCATTCTTCGTGCACTCTCTACCTGAAAAGAATGGGAAAACATGCTAATAACTGGTAGAATGGGACGTACCCTTTGCCATGCACCTCACAGTCGTTTGCAGAGTATAGATGTAGATGTAGATGATACGATGGGTTTCTCCGCAACAGAGGCGTAAAAAATATGTGTATCCCGTCCCTGCTCCAAACGTGAATGGAATGGGAAGAAACCCTAGTAAGTCGCACAATGGGAGGTAGCCTCTACCATGCACGGTGGTTTGCAGAGCACACATGTAGATGTAGACATCGCATTTATTCGCCGATACGAAGAAGCGACTATCAATTAAAATGCCCTCCCTTGTATGGGAGTTGCATAATATGCATACGATGTGGCGGAGGAACGACGACCTATGGAAGTTTGGGTCTGGGCGCGAGTTGTGCATGGATAGCCAAAGCGGTAAAACGACCTCTCGCGGAAGCGGGAAATCCGGTTTCGAGTCCTGGGACGACACAAATTTTCACTGTCGTCATTACCTTGTACAGCTGATAGTTGCTCTTATTCGCAGCTATGAACACACTTCATGCAACTAGATCAGATTAAATAAATAAAAAAATATCATAAACAAATCAGAGCAGAGTTGGTCACATCTTGTGTCCTGTGCACAGTTACCATATTGCTCTGCTGACTCGGCTGGCACCAATCAGCTGCGGGTGCCAACTGCAGTCTGAAACACAATTGTCGGAATATCCTCTTATGCGCTTTATTTATCTGTGAGATATGTTTCTTGTACGCAATGTGTGAAGCTGGATGTGAAATTGATTGAGGAAGTGATAAGACTATTATACTCCTGGAAACATAACACAATGCTGCATGATGACGGCGCACGTATAAACGCACGTGACAACATTCCCACTTTCCATATCCTGTAATGTTAATCATTGTGTTATTCCGATATGGGTAACTGAACCATTACTGAGTTCAGAAATCTGAATCCGTCGTATAAAAAGATCCAAGTACTTTGCCCAAATGTTGACTCATTTTATTCCATTCCATTCTTTTTGCTGCTTAAAGAGTCCTAGTACCGTAATTACTTTTCCGTTCCACTGGATAAATGCACTGTCTTCTTCCAATAAATTGTGGTTCCAGATCGACATTTCTGGGTCTGATATATCCTTGTAATAAACATTGCGTTAATATAGAATATCATTATCATATTAAATGGCTGTAGGAAAGTGCAAAGCCCCAGAGACTAAGTAGTTACGAAAGAAAAGCAGCAATCTGACTGTGAGTGAATAGTGTAATTATTCAGTTCCTTCAGAATCTTTTGATTTTGTTTATTCATCAAATTCTTCGAGTTTGTAGCAGTATAATGTACGGTTTGTAGATAACTGGTAGTTATGCTACGTATCATATATTAGAAGAATGTCTTTCATATAATGGGAATTAAATTGAAAAATCCTTTTCCATTTATTCATTTTTTTCAGAAGGTTAGTTGTAACATTGTTACAGAGATTAAAAGAAATTGTTCATAAGAAAGCGTGAAATTAGTTTTGTCAGTGCGTATGCTGTCAGCACCATTGTGCTACTGATGAACAACGCTGTTCTTCGTTGCAAGTGCCCTTCAGTTTCTGTGAAGTTTGTACCTGCCATGGCATTTGGCAGTTCAGAATCAAGATATGAAACTGTACAAAAACGTGGTTAAATACAACGAAGGCAGCTACACATTTTGGTAATATACAGGGTGCGTCAAAAAAATGTATACACACTTTGAACTGTCATAGACAATTTATTTCCCGTTCTACAAGGTTAAATATCTGTGAGAAAGTAATGTTATGTTTCTTCAACAGGTGGCAGCAGTGGCAAGGAAGTAACTGCAACATGGCGGAGTGCGTTTGAGCTTTGAAGCGCGAAAGCAGATAATTAAATTGTACTGGAACTTTGAGAATGTAGCTGCAGTTAGAAGACAGTGGAGAAGTGAGTATGGTACAGAACCACCTTCAAGGTTAACAATTACACGTCTACGAGACAAATTTGAAATTCATGGAACAGTGTGTGATGTGCATAAAGGTCTATCAGGGCGACCTCGTGCAGCTACAAGTGATGATTCCACAACTGCGGTCTTGGAACTGTTGTAAGTAGGCTGTTTAGGTTTTTTTATTGGTAACGCCACCTCTGTATGAAAATCACTGGCTGAGCTGTGTGCAGTCTGTGGCTGCTTTGCATTGTTGTAATACTCGCCATTGTAGTGTTAGGCAGCTGGCTGTGAACAGCGCGTAGCGTTGCTCAGTCGGAGGTGAGCCGCCAGCAGTGGCGGATGTGGGGAGAGAGATGGCGGAGATTTGTAATTTGTCATGAACGGCTATATTTATATATGATGATATCAAGGTAAATACATTGTTTGTTCTCTACTAATATCTTTCATTTGCTAACTATCCCTATCAGTAGTTAGTGCCTTCCATAGTTTGAATCTTTTATTTAGCTGGCAGTAGTGGCGCTCGCTGTATTGCAGTAGCTTGAGCAGCGAAGATTTTTGTGAGGTAAGTGATTTGTGAAAGGTATAGTTTAATGTTAGTCAGGGCCATTCTTTAGTAGGGAATTTTGAAAGTCAGATTGCGTTGCGCTAAAAACATTGTGTGTCAGTATAAGCACAGTCTTGTATAAATTGTTCAAAGGGGACGTTACATATGTCGACCCTTAGCCTAGGATACCTCACTGGAATCTTCTGATTTTTTCTTGTAGTTTGTGTAATTAGTGTAGCTATTGTTTATTGCTAGCGCGTAATTATAGAGAGAATTTCCTTTGTAGTTGTAGTTTTTCATTGTTGTACAGTAAAACAGTTGTGGCATGCATGTAGATTTGCACCAAGTATTTCGCAGCTGCGCTGGCAATTAAGTAGACATTATTTCCATTGCTATGTTATTTTATTTTGCTCTTCAAATTGCGCTTTTCTGTGTTATCGTGTGAAATACTGTGACAATAATGGCGTGTGAAAAACGTAATACTAGGCTCCAAAGTAAACTGAGAAATGACAGTGAAGACGAAAGCAATGTGTTAGCGCCGCAGAGTAATGAATTAACTAATGTTCAAAGTAGTAATTTGGTAATTGCGCATAGGGAAATGGAGCGGGCGGCAAACAATGGTGTAGACAGTGAAACAGGTAGTGAACAGGGAAGCGTTATCGATCGATTGGTCGGCAACAGCTCGCCTCAGGAATCAGGAATGACAGAACACAATATTGCAAATACTGCAGACTCAGGTTTTGGGTTCCCACCGTTTTCTCAAATGAGTCAAGACACATTTTCCACTTGTCAAAATGTGAATGTTGCCGGTGCAACTTCACTGCCGAAAAGCACTGAGGAACATGTTTCAGACACCAGTGCATTGTTATTACAATTAATGCAACAAATGGGACAAAAGCTTGAAAAGTTAGACACAATGGAACAACATCAGAGACAAACACAGCAACAGTTAGACACAATAGAACAAAATCAGAGACAAACACAGCAAAAGCTTCAAAAGTTAGACACAATGGAACAAAATCAGAGACAAACACAGCAAAAGCTTCAAAAGTTAGACACAGTGGAACAAAATCTTAAAAAGTTAGACTCATTGGAACAAACACTTGAACAAACACGTAACATAACATTGAATCGAAATGTCAAAAAGTCTGTAATGACGTAAAAACACAAATTTGTGAGCATTTTCAACCTATTTTTTCACGGCATGAAAATACATTACAGAATCACGAAGCAGCCATAATAGAACTGCAAATTATTGTTCATGAAAATCATGAGACCTTGCAAGCTAAATTTGACTCAGTTGCATCTACCGATTCGGTTACGCAACTTGCAAAAACTCAGGAAAACTTTAAGGACACAGTAGATACTCTGAAACTTGGTTCAGAAAAACACACTGAAGAAATAAGGACACTATCGGAGAAAGTAGCCGAACTTTTGGATCAGGTCACTAACTTATCTACAAAGGTAGATGATGATCTGAATGACACAAGACCCGTAGCCTTCACTGACACAGAAGAGTATGAACAAATAAGAAAATTCAAACAAAATCAAATCAATACACAGTACAAAAGAGAAATCCGGGAAGTGCAAGATCAGTTGGCACAAGTAGTACAAGAATTACGTATTTCAGAGGACACTCGCGCCCCAATACGGGAAGAGGGACATAGAAATACGGAACAGCCACAAAATAATAACACAGCGCATTTCGGAAGTTATGAAAGAAATTGGCAATGTGCACCGAATTTTGAGATGGAACGGCCGACACAACCTAACAATGACCGATATGCGACTCGCCGACATGATGATTTTGACTATAAGCTGTTCATTACTACACGTAAATTCAAAACATTTAAGAATTCTGGCAACGACATTCATCCACAAGCATGGCTCCATCAATTCTCTCATTGTTTTCCTCCCAACTGGTCGTTGGAACACAGATTAGAATTTATGTGTGGCTACTTAGAGAATGAACCAGCTGTAAGAATGCGATCGGTCATTCACGATTGCCACAGTGAAGGAGAGTTTTACCATGCCTTCCTCTCAGCATATTGGTCTCAAGCCACACAAGACCGAGTAAAACATGGTATCATAATGATGAAACATTTCGAACAATCTGAATTCTCCAGTCTTGTGAAATATTGTGAAGAAATGTTGCAGAAGAATCAGTACCTGTCAAACCCATACAGCCCCTCAGAACTCATCCGCATTTGCTTAATCAAACTGCCTGAACATTTACGACATATTATTTTGGCAGGACGTTGCAAAGACGACATTGAAGCATTTCAGGGACTGTTACAAGAACTGGAAATTGACACAGACCGTCGCGGGATGCGAAAACAGGAAAACAATCACTACAGGTCACATACGTCACAATTCCGCGATGACAGAAACAATAACTGGACACGACAAGGCTATTCTTACAATGCAAATCGTGACCAAAACAGACACCACCCATATGACAACCAATGGCAGAGTAATAATAGTTACAAAGAAAGATCACATTTCCGTAGTAATGAATATGACAGAGACAATCATAGAAACAGACAATATGGTAACCAGAACTGTTATTATCAAGGGAGACAGAATAATTTCAGACACAACGGTCCAGCGCGCAGTTACGATTCAGGGAGAAATTCTCCACCACGTGACCGACAAGGAAGAAACTACGGAATCTACCGACATGACGACAGACGATATAATCATAACGACAGACATCAATTTCATCAGAACTGGCGGGATTCTAACAGAGCTGGGCCCTCTCGGCAAGGCGAATTTGTAGAAGTTAGGTCTCCTAATCCCAATAACGACGCGCGCCAACAAAGAGACAGACAATGACTCGCACAGCAGGCAGCCGCGTGCGCCCGCTGGCTCCGAGAAAAATAACATAAGACGCTAGCCTTGAGAAAAATTTTAGCATTCTTTACCGATGTATACAACATGATATTTGCTTTGAAGTTGAAACTCTGTGCACTAGGAAGAGTAAAGGGTTACACCACATTTCACATGTAAAACCGTTTATTGAAAGATAATCTGCTTTTTAACTTAGTCTTTGGTATAAAATTTTTCACTTCACATTTCTAGTATGCTTTGTCAGACTTAAGAAACTGTTAACATGCAACAATGTTTGAAGTTAAATATCCAGTCTAGAACCTAGGGAACATTTTTAAACAGAAATTACGAATGCATTGTTATAGTGAACAGAAGACACAGTGTTGTTATTTGTACATTCTTGCTTGTTAGTTGCACGATTACGTAACGACTATCAGGCTTACATACTTATAACATTTACCAGTACTGCTAATGAGATTTTAATGCAACATTTTGGTTACCTGAAAATACATTCTGTATTTAAAGTACTTTCTGTGAGATACCAGGTGACACAGTGGTTAGTTTATTTGACAGTTACACGACTATATCACGACGTTACTAATGTGTGACACAATTTACATTGTTGCTCTTGCGGAGTGTCTGTTTTATATCTGCACAGTTTTTCTGTATTATTCTGGAAAGTAAAACATGTTTTAGTAGTAAATTTTGTGGTATAGCTACAAGGAGACAGCCTTTTCTGTAGCACAACAATAAGTTACAGCACAGTACTTTCTTCATCACGGCAATAAGCGTAATAAGTATGATATCTATACGTAAAGCATTTCACTTTGTTTATCATGAGGTAAGTACATTGGCTTCTGCAGAACTTAGCTTTTGGAGGACGATAACTACGACACTTCCACAGAGATTATCTTACAGCAAGACGCACATTTAGCGCTACAGGACACGTATTTGAGTGATTAATTTCGCACTTAAAACATGCATTTTTTAAGATATTTGAAGTACAATGATACAAGGGTTTTCCGTGATATATTTCATTCCATTGCTGTAATCTGTAACACCTGAGGGTATAATTACATTAATCCTCAGGGGGGTATACGCCTACTTTGTGTACCATGTGTGTGGCAACCACAAGGAACCCTAGCTAATATGGTATTTGCTTATACAACTTTACACATCGGTACCATATTTCTCTAACACAGAATTACACAGCTATCTGATCATTTAACTGAGAGATAAACATTTTTTTATTACATCAGTGACAGATGTTTACGCAATTACACAGTTGGATAACTTCATACTTATGAAATTGTATTTTGTCTGTACTGTGTGAACTGTTCATATTTTTTCGGACCCATTGTGATACTATGAGAGCTTTGAATGATGTATTTGGTATGGGATCATGATTTTTAAAGTACGTTTGAGGCAGATGACACTTTTGACATGAGCAGAGAATTTTTTTAGGTTTTCACATTATTGCAGAAAGCTACGACGTTTTTGAGATTTGACTGAGGTGTTATGATGTTATTTTTTTACGACGACGATGTGTATTATGCTGCTGAGGTATGTTTATGATTAATAAGCTGGTGCTATATGAGGAATTTGGTTATGCTATGTATTTATTATGATGAAATATTGAAGTGTCGTCGCAAGATTGACGTGTCGACGAATATATATATATGTGTAATAAGGTAAGGAGTAATGAATAGTGATTAGGGACTCTGACTTATGGAAAAGGATGTTGGAAACCAAGAATCATACTTTAGAATTATGAAATGTGTTTACATGTGTGAATCATGTGTGAATGTATCACAATGCTGGCGAAAATTTTTTGGACACTGTTATATCAATAGCATTTTGTTTCTACACATTTGCAACGCAAATTCTTGACCTGTGAAATATTTTTATGTGAGACTGTCACTGTAGCGGAAACTGGTGTCGTAAATATTTCCGTAAGAAAGTTAAGTGACCGCCTGCACGTAATGCGTCGCGGGCACCCACCTGGGCGACAGCCGCCCGAAAAAAAAAAGCCATTAGCCTTTCAGCGGCACAGGTAGAAAAAAAAAAAAAAAAGACGCCATTAACCTCGCTTCTGACATTCCTTTGTAGAAAGCATCGCAAAAACGACACGGTCGAACTTGAAAACATATGATTACACTGGATGCCTAATGAAATGACGAGAAATATTTTTATGTCTATACACCTGATTATGACTACTGTTTCTCTAGTTGAGAGATTTTTCTACTAACTTATGAAATGTCACATGACTATTGCATGATATTTGCATGCTTTGGTTTGCGTAATTGCTTATTTCATTTGATACCTGTTTTCCAGCTGTGTTACAGCATTAGTTTTATAAAATAAACTTAGATGCATTTGCTAATGTGAACACTTTCTGTCAACAGATCTATTAAATAATAATTTTGTGATCCACATTCTTCAAAAAAGGTGCACTTGGAAAGGAAAGAACAATAAGAAGGGACTAGTAACAGTAACTGCATACATAATATTCTTTTCAAGTACATGGTAATATTTCTTTTACAATAAGTTGTTGTGGTGCACCACTTTAATTACTTAGACATTAAGATGTGATTATACATTTCCCTTATCTGCATTGTTGTTTTTACTGTAATATTTTTTCTGCTTGAGCTTTGTCATGTATAGACATAAGTTTCATATTTTTTATATTTTTTATATTTGCTGCTGCTGTTTGCCAGGCATAGTGTTACTGAATTTGACTTTGTGTTACTCTTCTAAGCTAGTTTTTCTTGTTTCCTGCACAGTGCCTTATATTAGTTGTAATTTTGCATTTTTTTGTTAATTTAGATTTACTGCTGCTTGCTTTGCAAATTGGCATTTTTTTTTGTCATTGCTGTTTGTATTAATTATTTTGTGCTGCGGCATTGCTTCGTCCATTAGTTTAATATCTGAGCTCAGTAGATTTAAGTTAGCTTAAGAGGAGGTAGACTATATAAGAACCTAACTATGGAGAATAGGGAAATAATGCTTTGAAAGTTATATGAAAACGATTTGGGCCTAAATGAGTATTGTACAATGAGCCATATTTATTTTGAAAGAAATATGGTTAGAATGCAGAAAAGAGGTACAGATAGGACTTTTTGGGAATAATGATGAACGAAGGGAGATCTCCAAGAACAAAAAAGGTTTTGTTCGCAAAATACTGCAGTACCAAATGTTACACTGAAAACAAACCCTGTCCTTTCCTCCTGTGTTATTCTGGTATGTGTATATGTACCCTTGTGTATTTGTCTTTTTCCTGTCTTTATGTGTTTAGCTAATAAGATTTATGTTGTAGAATTTTTCAAATAATGTGTTATTTACTTTGTAAAGATGTTAGACATTATTAATACTGTTTTGTTTTAATGCTCATGTGTGAAGTTGATGTTTCGAAAGTGATTCTGATCTTTTATTTTTGTACTCATGTCATAATTCCTGTAACACTAATGTATATGTTCATTTCTATTCTTTTGTAAAGCCTGTACTACAAATGTTATCTGTATTATTATGTTCTTTAATGATGTATTTTGTACCTTTATTATTGTATTTTTATGTTACCAAATTGTAATTGTTACCAGTTCTTCAAATTAAGTAACATTTCACTGCACACATTTCTGTTGGTCATAGTACATTGACAATATGTGAGAAGTAGGGACTGATAGTGTTTGCACGTGTGTTAATGATTCAGCAAGGGACTGGATAACAGCATTGCTGGATCTAAGGACAATTCCAGAAACTTTGTGAGTGCACAAGTGGTGGTTTATGGACTTGCTATATTGTCCGCAAGACTCTTAGATGGTGATTGTGCACCTGCACATTTGCAACAGATGGCTGCTGGCTGTCTCTACCAGGACTACAGTGGGTCTGCATCTTTGATGGCCCGCCAATTGCTACAAGGACTGCAGTGGGTCTGCACTTCTGGTGGCCCACCAGTACCGTAATTTCTACCAGGACTACAGTGGGTCTGCTCTGTGATGACCTAACTACCAATATTCTTCAAAACGTCGACTGACTCTGCTGTGGGTTTACTCTGTTGTGGCCCATTATCTGTCTGCATGTCGAGTCAGCACTGTCTTTCCGTTGGAAGGACAACACTACTTCTTCAAGACTGCATGGAAATCCATTACGTCTGTGTGCATTGTCTTTTACTGGTCAGACTTTGAGAAAAACACTGCAATTTTACTGTGACGAATGATGAGGACTGTCTTTATGGACTGTGAGAAATTTTTAGCTTTTGACCAACATTGTATCAATAAGTGTGTGCCTTTGATTTCTTTGTTATTGTAATTGTGAAAAAAATTTTAACAAATATGTATTGGCCAGTGCCCAAAAAAATTTGTAAAATTTTTTTTGGGTAGCATGGGGGCTATGTAAGTAGGCTGTTTAGGTTTTTTTATTGGTAACGCCACCTCTGTATGAAAATCACTGGCTGTGCTGTGTGCAGTCTGTGGCTGCTTTGCATTGTTGTAATACTCGCCATTGTAGTGTTAGGCAGCTGGCTGTGAACAGCGCGTAGCGTTGCTCAGTTGGAGGTGAGCCGCCAGCAGTGGCGGATGTGGGGAGAGAGATGGCGGAGATTTGTAATTTGTCATGAACGGCTATATTTATATATGATGATATCAAGGTAAATACATTGTTTGTTCTCTACTAATATCTTTCATTTGCTAACTATCCCTATCAGTAGTTAGTGCCTTCCATAGTTTGAATCTTTTATTTAGCTGGCAGTAGTGGCGCTCGCTGTATTGCAGTAGCTTGAGCAGCGAAGATTTTTGTGAGGTAAGTGATTTGTGAAAGGTATAGTTTAATGTTAGTCAGGGCCATTCTTTAGTAGGGAATTTTGAAAGTCAGATTGCGTTGCGCTAAAATCATTGTGTGTCAGTATAAGCACAGTCTTGTATAAATTGTTCAAAGGGGACGTTTCTCTGTTTCAGCGTTCGCCTCAAAAATCTTGAAGGCAAGTGGCATGTGAGAGTAATGTAAGTGCTAGTAGTGTGCTACACATTCTTAAAAAGGCAAGTTTCGTGTGTACATTCCAAGGCTGGTGCTACAGCTAAGTGACGACGATCCATATCGAAGGTTAGAATTTTGTGAATGGGTTCAGGAGATGGTGAGACGTAACCGGGATTTATGGGTAGCATAATTTGGTCGGATGAAGCCCAATTCAAACTCAATGGAACTGTCAATAGGCACAATTGTGTGTACTGTGCTGAAGATAATCCTCACATTACAGTTGAAAAGGCTGTGAATTTGCCTAGTATATATGCGTGGTGTGGCTTGTCTGTAAGGGGACTCATTCGGCCTTTCCGCCTTGAAGGTACTGTTACTGGAGAAACGTACCTAACAATGCTTGCTGACTGCATATACCCTGCCATTCGTGCATTATTGGGTAATGATGAGTTTTATTTCCAACAAGATGGCGCCCCGCCGCACTATCGTAGGGACGTACGAGCATACTTGGATCACAATGTGCCAGGCCAGTGGATAGGATGCAGGGGACCAATCGAGTTTCCTGCACGCTCTCCAGACCTCACGCCGCTGGATTTCTTCTTATGGAGCACAGTAAAAGATGAGGTGTACAAACGTAAACCACGTAACCTGGACACACTTTGGAATGAGATTCAGGTGGTGTGCGCGGAAATCTCATTGGACAATTTGGTACGATGTATGGAATCAGTGGTGACTCGTACTCAGAAATGTATTCATGCTGAAAGCCACCAGTTTGAACATTAATCACATTTGCAAAGTACATTTATTTTTCCAATTGGACATTAGGCTTTCCATTTCCAGAAATTTAACATTGTAGAACGGGAAATAAACTTTCTATGACGCTTCAAAGTGTGTATACACATTTTTTTGACGCCCCATATATATATATATATATATATATATATATATATATATATAAAGAACAGCAAGTATTTGGAGGACCTAGTAGATAGTGTCGGAAGTTCCATGCGGCTTTTCGCGGATGATGCTGTAGTATACAGAGAAGTTGCAGCATTAGAAAATTGTAGCGAAATGCAGGAAGATCTGCAGCGGATAGGCACTTGGTGCAGGGAGTGGCAACTAACCCTTAACATAGACAAATGTAATGTATTGCGAATAAATAGAAAGAAGGATCCTTTATTGTATGATTATATGATAGCGGAACAAACACTGGTAGCAGTTACTTCTGTAAAATATCTGGGAGTATGCGTGCGGAACGATTTGAAGTGGAATGATCATATAAAATTAATTGTTGGTAAGGCGGGTACCAGGTTGAGATTCATTGGGAGAGTCCTTAGAAAATGTAGTCCATCAACAATGGAGGTGGCTTTCAAAACACTCGTTCGACCTATACTCGAGTATTGCTCATCAGTGTGGGATCTGTACCAGATCGGGTTGACGGAGGAGATAGAGAAGATACAAAGAAGAGCGGCGCGTTTCGTCACAGGGTTATTTGGTAACCGTGATAGCGTTACGGAGATGTTTAACAAACTCAAGTGGCAGACTCTTCAAGAGAGGCGCTCTACATCGCGGTGTAGCTTGCTCGCCAGGTTTCGGCGTTTCTGGATGAGGTATCGAATATATTGCTTCCCCCTACTTATACCTCCCGAGGAGATCACGAATGTAAAATCAGAGAGATTAGAGCGCGCACGGAGGCTTTCAGATAGTCGTTCTTCCCGCGAACCATACGTGACTGGAACAGGAAAGGGAGGTAATGACAGTGGCACGTAAAGTGCCCTCCGCCACACACCGTTGGATGGCTTGCGGAGTATAAATGCAGATGTAGATGCTACTTCTTATATGGGGGATGGTCATAAAGTGTAAATTATCATCGTGAAAAAAACGGCACATAATTAAATTTTTCTTTATTTACAGGTACATGCCTGGAGTCCTACTAGACGCTAAAATCACAGCGACGAAGTAGAAGCGTTGTGGTGCGTCTCATTGATCTCATTTGATGAAGTAAAGTTTGGTGCAGGAACTAGTGTTTTTAAATTTGAAGGGGAGTAACGCTGATAAAATCGGTGCTGATTTGGTGAAGTGTCGGCAACTGTGCATCATCAAAGACATAGTATTTACGTATTTCACGTTATTACCAGACGAAACTACAATCATCTGGCCATAACTGTGGTTTCTTTGATTGTTCTAGGACATGGCTTATTGAACTACAAATTATGAAATATTAGTTCAATTTATTACATGAATGATAAAAAAATTTACTTACCTTCACACGGTCGTTTGCCACAGAAATGCTAGAATATTTACAACTATGGTGTCACCGCCAGACACAACACTTGCTAGGTGGTAGCCTTTTAAATCGGCCGCGGTCCGCTAGTATACGATGGACTCGCGTGTCGCCACTGTCAGTAATTGCAGACCGAGCGCCGCCACACGGCAGGTCTAGAGAGACTTACTAACACTCGTCCCAGTTGTACAGCCGAGTTTGCTAGGAAAGGTTCACTGAGAATTACGCTCTCATTTGCCGAGACGATAGTTAGCATAGCCTTCAGCTACGTCAATTGCTACGACCTAGCAAGGCGCCATTTATCCTTTGCTATGTATCTAATGAAGCATGTACAGTAACAAGACCAATGTTCACCAATTGTGGATTAAAGTTAAGTATTCCAGCAGCTACGTACTTTTCTTTATAGCATTCATTACGTATCCTGTTTCAGACCTCACGCCAGCCTGCGTGAGCTTAACGCGTGCCTTTCGGCTACTTCCGAGTGGCGTGGCTGTCTTGCTACGCCACTACAACAACTGTCTTTGAGCATTAAAGCATCCCTTGATTCGTACGAACAGAAACTCTTCTTCTGAAGTGCAACGCTGAACTACATTGCCATTTGTTACTTGAATAGCTTTTTAGTCCTATTCGACGAGTTGACTGTTTCAGTGGAAGTCACGAAGTTGGGCAGAGCGCTTGCACGCCTGGCTCTGTGTTGACCTCCGTGTGAGGGTGCCGCATTTCAGAGAGAGAGAGGCATTGTCTGTAGCCTCTCCCACTTCTCATTGCGAATTGCAGTGACACCTCGCTGATGTTTGTGGCATCGATGAGCGTTGCCGACTTTGGTGTGGCACTGCGATCTCTGGTCGACAACGCGGTGCAGAAGCTTTCGGCGTGTTCAAGCAAGTCTGAATTACCAAGAAGAAATTGACAGGCCATCTCTCTCTGAAGAACCAGCAATTGCATCAGAAATCGACGCCAATGCTGCTCGAAGACCGGCTTATCTTAAGTGAGGAACTAGTTAAGTCAGTGAAGGATCAGGTTTCAACACTTTGCAAGATGTTTTTAACATGAAAAAAATTATGGCTACCTGGATCGTTCCGTGACTGCCCGCACTGATTCTAAAATTCTGCCGAACCGAGGCAGCAGCGGAAATTTTGCAGCTGTGTCAGGCCAATCAAGATATTTTGTTCAGTCGCATAATCACAATGAAAGAGTGCTGCGAGTACCACGTGACACCGATCCAAAGCAGCAAAACAAACAGTGAAACACGTGGATTCATATCTGTCGAGGAAAGAGGAGACCCAATCAACATCAGGCAGGGTTTTTGGACTATCATGGTTCGGAGCTATAGCATTATGGTCAAAAACCATCACAGGGCCAATCTATGGAGATCACCCAAACACATTATGGGAGGCGGTCAAGACGAAGCATCAAGGAATGTTGTCTAAGAGCATTGTTTGCTCGACGACATCTTCGCAGCTCATTGTGCACAGGACACAGAAACACATGCTGATTCCTTGGGCTATCAAACTTCGTCTAAGCCTCTTTATTTTGCTGAAGTGGCACCCTGTGAGTTCTTCCTCACTCCTCAGATGAAGAAATAGTTGTGTGGCAGGTGTAGCCACAGTGACAGGAGTTGCTTTTCGAGGTGGAATAATTTCCTGTAGAGCCCCAATGCAGATATCTACGCTCAAGGTCTCCGCCACGTCATCCATCGTTACGAAAAACGTGTCGTAGTGAGCGGTGATTATGTTCTGGGTGACTGACCCCTTCACCACGTTTCATGGTCACAGCTTTTTTTCCAGGTGATGCCTGAAATTTGCTGACTGACCCTCAGAACTGCATGTTTTGACCTTGCCGTATAAGATTATCATTGAATGACAAGCATTAAAAAGTAAAGAATGTCAGACTAATCCATTGCTACTTACGAAGTACAAGATCGCCGATAAACAAATTTTATTGTCACTTGTACATAGTTGTTAACATTCATAAGATATTGTAATAACATTAATTTTGATCAATATTTTTTAAAAAAAATGTAGCAAATACAAATCCAACGGCGCTAGTGCGGCACCAGTGTTCCGTTGGTGTTCTCGATGATCCAGTCCACGTAGCTGGAGACACGGGTGCCGACTGAGGGGTACGGAGGGGCAGCGCATTCGTAGCCCCACGACACCATCCCCACAATCTTTCCCTCGTAAAGCAGAGGACCACCTGAATCACCCTACAAAGATCACTGGATAAAGTCACCTGTGATATGTGCACGAAAACAGATTATGGAAAGCTATATTCTGACCATTCGTAACATAATACACATTTTTTCTAGTGAAAAGTATCAGCGATGGGGGTCTATAGCAGTTCACATCCTTAAATATATAATATAAAAACGTTAATTAACACACGGAGTACAATCGTCATTTTAGACTACGGGTCTATGAAAAAATTGTATAGCATGCGTTCTGGAATGTACACTCCTGGAAATTGAAATAAGAACACCGTGAATTTATTGTCCCAGGAAGGGGAAACTTTATTGACACATTCCTGGGGTCAGATACATCACATGATCACACTGACAGAACCATAGGCACATAGACACAGGCAACAGAGCATGCACAATGTCGGCACTAGTACAGTGTATATCCACCTTTCGCAGCAATGCAGGCTGCTATTCTCCCATGGAGACGATCGTAGAGATGCTGGATGTAGTCCTGTGGAACGGCTTGCCATGCCATTTCCACCTGGCGCCTCAGTTGGACCAGCGTTCGTGCTGGACGTGCAGACCGCGTGAGACGACGCTTCATCCAGTCCCAAACATGCTCAGTGGGGGACAGTTCCGGAGATCTTGCTGGCCAGGGTAGTTGACTTACACCTTCTAGAGCACGTTGGGTGGCACGGGATACATGCGGACGTGCATTGTCCTGTTGGAACAGCAAGTTCCCTTGCCGGTCTAGGAATGGTAGAACGATGGGTTCGATGACGGTTTGGATGTACCGTGCACTATTCAGTGTCCCCTCGACGATCACCAGTGGTGTACGGCCAGTGTAGGAGATCGCTCCCCACACCATGATGCCGGGTGTTGGCCCTGTGTGCCTCGGTCGTATGCAGTCCTGATTGTGGCGCTCACCTACACGGCGCCAAACACGCATACGACCATCATTGGCACCAAGGCAGAAGCGACTCTCATCGCTGAAGACGACACGTCTCCATTCGTCCCTCCATTCACGCCTGTCGCGACACCACTGGAGGCGGGCTGCACGATGTTGGGGCGTGAGCGGAAGACGGCCTAACTGTGTGCGGGACCGTAGCCCAGCTTCATGGAGACGGTTGCGAATGGTCCTCGCCGATACCCCAGGAGCAACAGTGTCCCTAATTTGCTGGGAAGTGGCGGTGCGGTCCCCTACGGCACTGCGTAGGATCCTACGGTCTTGGCGTGCATCCGTGCGTCGCTGCGGTCCGGTCCCAGGTCGACGGGCACGTGCACCTTCCGCCGACCACTGGCGACAACATCGATGTACTGCGGAGACCTCACGCCCCACGTGTTGAGCAATTCGGCAGTACGTCCACCCGGCCTCCCGCATGCCCACTATACGCCCTCGCTCAAAGTCCGTCAACTGCACATACGGTTCACGTCCACGCTGTCGCGGCATGCTACCAGTGTTAAAGACTGCGATGGAGCTCCGTATGCCACGGCAAACTGGCTGATACTGACGGCGGCGGTGCACAAATGCTGCGCAGCTAGCGCCATTCGACGGCCAACACCGCGGTTCCTGGTGTGTCCGCTGTGCCGTGCCTGTGATCATTGCTTGTACAGCCCTCTCGCAGTGTCCAGAGCAAGTATGGTGGGTCTGACACACCGGTGTCAATGTGTTCTTTTTTCCATTTCCAGGAGTGTAGTTTGAGCTTATCTCTGCTAAAACGCAATTTTGAAATAAAATTCATGATATTGTCGCCAACTCATTCTGATACTATTTTACAAGCTACGAAATCTTTGTCTGCCATGTAGGAAAGAAAAGTTGCAAATCTAACTCTCAAGTAGTTAGCCTTCTAATTACTTTAGTATAAATCAGTAATGTTTACTGAAATACATTCCTCCGATGAGTGAAAATATATAACAAGCAAAAACCTAGTTATGGTTAATGACTATTAAGACATTTTAATATAACTTCAGGTCTTTAACATTTTCATACACATCACATGTGTCATTTAAGCTCGATTTCTGTCCAAAAAGACGAAGAAATGCTGAAGACATGGAATGAAATACAGAATTTAAACAGTTTCCTTCTAAAATTCACTACTGTTATGTATTTTCTGGACAGTAATGCAACCTAATACAGATATTAGTAGAAATATTGGTTTTAGTATGTAATGATGTACAACTACGGATGAATTTCATTTTTTTGAAATTGAGTTAATCTTTTTATGTTTGACATAATTGGATGATAGTTTATTATCAATTTTCTAATGATTCCATTCACAGTGATATTACAGAAACTTATACAGAAGGAAAGAATGTATTGTGAGGCAAAAATTCAGAGAATTGGAGAAAGATCTCTAATTTATTACTCAGATGTCATCAGTACCAGAAACCAACGTAGAGCTGTGCACAGGTATACAGCATGTTTCACAAGATTTCCAACAAAAGTGAAATATCTAACAGAGGAGTCGAAGTACAACCAGTTTGTAACAGGAACTGCACTACTGGCCATTAAAATTGCTACACCACGAAGATGACGTGCTACAGACGCTAAATTTAACCGACAGGAAGAAGATACTGTGATATGCAAATGGTTAGCTTTTCATAGAATTCACACAAGGTTGGCCCCTGTGGCGACACCTACAACATGCTGACATGAGGAAAGTTTCCAACCGATTTCTCGTACACAAACACCAGTTGACCGACGTTGCCTGATGAAACGTTGTTGTGATGCCTCGTGTAAGGAGGAGAAATCCGTACCATCACGTTTCTGACTTTGATAAAGGTCGGATTGTAGTCTATCGCGATTGCGGTCTATCGTATCGCGACATTCCTGCTCAAGTTGGTCGAGATTCAATGACTGCTAGCAGAATATGGAATCGGTGGGTTCAGGAGGGTAATACTGAACACCGTGCTGGATCCCAACGGCCTCGTATGACTAGCAGTCGAGATGACGAGCATCTTATCCACATGGCTGTAACGGATCGTGCAGCCACGCATCGATCCCTGAGTCAACAGATGGGGACGTTTGCAGGACAACAACCATCTGCACGAACAGTTAGACGGCGTTTGCAGCAGCAGGGACTATCAGCTCGGAGACCGTGACTGCGGTTACCCTTGACGCTGCATCACAAACAGGAGCGCCTGCGATGGTGTACTCAACGACAGACATGGGTGCACGAATGGCAAAACGTAATTTTTTAGGGTGAATCCGGGTTCTGTTTACAGCATCATGATGGTCGCATCCGTGTTTGGCGACATCGCGGTGAACGCACATTGGAATCGTGTATTCGTCATAGCCATACTGGCGTATCACCCGGCGTGATGGTATGGGGTGCCATTGGTTACACGTCTCGGTCACCTCTTGTTCGCATTGACTGCACTTTGAACAGTGGACGTTACATTTCAGATGTGGTGCGAACCGTGGCTCTACCCTTCATTCGATCCCTGCGAAACCCTACATTTCAGCAGAATAATGCACTACCGAATGTTGCAGGTCCTGTACTGGCCTTTCTGGATACAGAAAATGTTCGACTGCTGCCCTGGCCAGCACATTCTCCAGATCTCTCACCAACTGAAAACGTCTGGTCAATGGTGGCCGAGCAACTGGCTGGTCACAATACGCCAGTCACTACTCTTGATGAACTGTGGTATCGTGATGAAGCTGCATGGGCAGCTGTACCTGTACACGCCATCCATGCTCTGTTTGACTCAATGCCCAGGTGTATCAAGGCCGTTATTACGGCCAGAGGTGGTTGTTCTGGGTACTGATTTCTCCGGATCTATGCAGCCACATTGCGTGAAAATGTAACCACATGTCAGTTCGAGTATAAGATATTTGTCCAATGAATACCCGTTTATCATCTGCATTTCTTCTTGGTGTAGCAATTTTAATGGCCAGTAGTGTAATCGCACTGAAAGTAATTCGGAACCAGAGAAAGCTTTTTAATGCCAAAAGGAACAAGGATAATTAATACACAAGCGCCATGAGTTCATTGAAATACTGTACTGTTTATTTAACAGTGTTTTACATTACAGAACGTGTTCAATATGGCTACCACCACATGCAGTACATCGTAGAAAATTCTGATGGGCTGCACAAAGTGCATCAGGCAGAGCACAAAATTTATCATCAGAGGTTGCAAGTGCACTGGAGAGGCGTATTTGAGTGAGGAACTGGTGTCACGTACAAGAGGCATTGGATTTTCCCCACCAAAAATAAAAAAATTAAAAAAAAGATTAGAACTACTGTTTCAGTCCAACACGAGCACAGTCAAAAATGCGCATCACATATTACACTATCCAGTCACACAAATGTTATGTCCGACGTCGACGTGCACTAACCACTCACAGACGGCATGTGGCAGCACTAGTAGTGGAAGGTGTACAAAGCGTGTCGTTGGGACACGGAAAACAGGGCAGTCGTTGTCATAATGTGGAAACGGATAAATTTCCCTGAGGTCCAACGGAAGGGTATGATCAAAGGCTTTCGAGCCAAGGTTGGAAGTATTACCGAAACGGCTAAGTGTGTAAACTGCCGGCGCGCCGCCGTGGTTAAAGTATACAGGGCACGGCAAAATGGCGACATACAAGACCGGCGCCGAATAAACTGTGGTGCACCACGTGCCGTAGATGACACGGGTGAACGGAGGCTGCGGTGGCGTGTACGGGAAAATAGAAGTGCAGCTGTTGAGCAGCTGACAGCGCATACGAACCAACAGGTACCAACTGTGTCCGCTCAATGACCCACCTGGAGGTCCACTGAGCGGAGATAGGTGGCCTTTCCAGGTGAATCACTTTTCGTGCTCCATCGGTCAAATAAACCTTGGCGTTTACGGCCTGAAACGTCTGGAACCAAATTCACTGCAACAATTACCAGAATGGTCCATGTCGGAGGTGGGAGACGTTATAGTCTGAGGAACGGTTTTGTTGCATTCCCTGAGCGAGACCGTCATTCTTGAAGTAACAGTGGATCAAGGCAAGTATGCATCTGTCCTTGGGGACCATACCCACCCCTACATGCAGTTTGTTTTTTCTCGACACGATAGCATCTACCAGCATGAGAATACAACGTGTCACACAGCTCGCAGTACATGTACTTGGTTCTAAGAGCACCACGATAAGTTTACCGTACTCTCATGGCCACCACACTTCGCAGATTAAAAACCCAGTCCAGAATCTGAGGGCTCCTCCATCGGACTGTTCATGCCATGAACCCTCAGCCGAGAAACCTAGCGCAGCTGAGTGCGGCGTTGGAATCGGTATGGCTCCACATCCCTGTCAATACCTTCTGGAACCTCATTGACTCTCTTCCTGTACGTAAGCAATCCTTGATGCAAAAGGCGGCGGTATAGGCTTTTGACTGGTGGACACATTACTATTACTAGACAGTATATAACGAAATGGATCTATTTAACTGATGGAGATGAGAAATGACCAACTCGTTATTTTATGTTTAATTGTCTGTCTCTACACGCGCCATTCTGCACTTTGTTTTCTGGAAGCAAGAAAATAATCATACAGTATGCAAAGTGTATTTGTTCCTTAAACCTGCTGGACGTCGTTTCGCAAGAAAAAAGTCGTATTTCTTCCAAAGGCGACCGTGTAGCACTCTCGTACTGTCTGCATCGATTCGCTACAGAGGCTGTAGCATGCTTCTCGGTCGCTTCTGTTTCCTCATCCAATCCTGCCTGGTGAAAATTCCAAATACTCTAGTAGTCATGTACAACAAGTGATGTGATATTCCACCACAGAATCTTCCTGTCACAACCTCAACATTTTCCCATACGACGATCAATAAAATCGAATACGAAATGCAGAAGTAAAACCTTCAACAGTCACGATCGAAATTTTATGTATGATGACCGTCATCGGATCTGTACGCAAATACACCGAAAATACAAAGGTAATCAGTTCAGATCAATAGGGTAAAGTACGTATTTACACAAATGTATATATAAAACATACCTCATGCAAGTACACCTCAATAAATCTCCATCATATGTGCAATATATTGTGTCAAACCGAAACACAGCATTACAGGTACAGGAAGAAAGTGATACATCGACATGTCACCAATACAACATCATTTACATAAAATATCTTGCATGTTGCACCGACTGCACAAGCTTATATCCACATAGCAGATGAAAGACGAATGAGAATCACTAGTCAAAAACAAAAATGTTACGAACTACCAGAATGTGGCAATGCAGTAGTAAACATACAGAAAAACAGCCGTAATGTATAAAGCATAAGGAAAAAGTTACAGCCTAGGGGTGCACAAAACAATGCAACATACACAATCTTGTATGTAAGTATATATGCCACTGAATCCAAAACTAGTATAACAAAATTCCACTTATAACTTTTTAATTTTTTAAGAATTTTAGAACTGCAATTCTTATAGAAATGTAAAAGAAATTACTGTATGTCAAATGTACTAACTTACTGCATATAAAGTCAAAATAGTTGTAATGCAAGTACAATATGAAAAGCATATCGCCACTGAATAACCTTACAAAATATCACTCGAGCTTCATGTGCTAAGAATACAGGAACAATCAAGATAGTACATGTCATGATGTACGTAGGTAACCAAAGGGAACAACGAAAATACTGAATCCGCAAAACACTGTATAGACTACAAATTACAGTAATGTAGACCAACAACAGGACAACACAAGGTTAAGGCGCTGCAGTAACATTGTGCTCGAAGTCTACGTCTGATGCAATAAGCTACTTGTATAATGCCAGAAACTGAGAATTGAAGAAGTGTATACAAATAATTGGTAATATAGCGCTATGAGTGGTGAGTGGAATATGGATGTAACTGTCATTAAATTATTTACATATATGAGCATATAAGAACATGGTAGCTAAAAGTATAGTTACAGAATATATATATATATATATATATATATATATATATATATATATATATATATATATATATATATATATATATATATAGAAAGAGAGAGAGAGAGAGAGAGAGAGAGAGAGAGTCACTACCACAAAGAACGGTATCAGTAATGTAAAATAGACAGATAACATGAACGACGTTAAAGTGATCAATTGACGTAAAATGAAAAGAAATAAACAGGTAACACTGTAATAAGAGATGCATAGTACAACACTACGTCTAGGTGCTAACATGGCGATGTGCTTGTGGTCTACGTTAGGTGTATTAAATATGCAATGTGAGACCACGGAATAAGTAATGAATAACTGCAAATAAATAATTTACAGTGGAGTAATATATAAGTACGATGTCACAAAGAATAAACGTAATTAGATGTGCAATTATGTAATAATGACGTGTAACGCAGTGTGTACATGACTCGTGGCTGTAACCCTATTTTTACGTGGCTAGTGGTCATACCACAATGTCTAAGTGATAGTAGTGAACATCGCACAAAGAAATATAATTTTAAAAGTAGTAAATTACAGTACTTAAATTAAGAAGTAGTGCAATATTATGTTTATGAAATCACTCTAAACCATCTCCATTCCTTGTCTGTTACGACCATTTTACGGCCACTGTTCACACGCCATGTAACACTGGCTGCAATCGTACACTATTCCTTGTACACACGTTGTACAGTTCCAGTAATATGCCAACAAATCGAGAAACTTTATTCACCGTATGGTCGTGGGCATGTCCAAATCTGAGGGTTCGATTCTGTCATTCTGTCACATCTCCACTTCATTGACATGAGTAGAGAGCCACACGACCACATAGTACCAGTTGTGGACAGTCCACAACGCAGCATAACAACCAGTGAGCTCTTTTAAGGATGATTTTGTGGCCTCCAGTCCGAAGACTGGTTCAATGCAGCTCTCCATCTTACTCTAAGCCGTGCAAGTCTCTTCATCTCCGAGTAACTAATGAAACCTACATCCTTCTGAATTTGCTTATGAATTTATCTCTTGTTCTCCCTCTACGATTTTACTCCCCACGCTTCTCACCAGTACTAAATTGGTGATTCCTTGGTGTCTCAGAACGTGTCCTATCAACCTATCCCTTCTTTAGACAGGTTGTGCCACAAATTTATCTTCTCTCCAATTCTATTCAGCATCTCCTCATTAGTTACGTGACCTCCTCATCTAATCTTCATCATTCATTTGCATTTCAAAAGCAATATTGCAGTGCCCATGTTATTCTGATTACGATGCAAAGTTCCTTTGGACATGCATGCATGCATACATGCACTGCGGCTACCACAGCCGTTACGAAACACATTAAATGAATTCGCAATTGCGAATAAGGGTTACCATCAGCTGTAAAATGGAATGACGACAGTGAAAATTTGTGCCTGAACGGGACTCGAACCCGGATCTCCCGCTTATCGCGAGCGATCGCCTTGCCATTTGGCTATCCGAGCACGACTAACAGTGAGACCAGTAGGCGCTTGGTTAAAGACATATGAAGGTTTGGGTCTGGCCGTGAGCCCTACACGGATAGCCATATGGTAAGGCTACCGCTCGGGATACGCAGAACATCGGGGTTCGAGTCCCGTGCGGCACAAATTTTCGTCGTCGTCATTCCATTCTACAGCTGTTGGTAAACCTTATTCACAATTGCGAATTCATTTGATGTGATACTTGTCAAAAGCTGCTGTCCTCTTTTTGTCTAAACTATTAATCGTCCATGTTTCACTTCCACAAATAACTACACACCGTGTAAATACTTCCACAAAATAATTCCTGACACTTAAATCCATACTCCATGTGAACAAACTTCTCTTCTTCAGAAACGCCTTTCTTACCATTGCCAGTCTATATTTTACATCCTCTCTGCTTCGACTATCATCAGTTGTTTTGCTGCCCAAACACAGGACTCACCTACTACTTTAAGTGTCTCATTTTCTAATCTAATTCCCACAGAATCACCTGATTTAGTTCGACTGTATTTCATTATCCTCGTTTTGCTTTTAGTGATGTTCATCTTATATCCTCCTTTCAGGACACTGTCCATTCCTTGTTTGTCTACTGAGTTTATTTAAATGCTATGACTGAATTTAACTGCATAGTAAGAAGTCAATTGTCAGAGCCAAAGTCACGTATTTCTACATCGACCCACGAGCTGCAGTACTTCATGTGTGTTCCTCGCCCGCATATACTTTTCCCTACCGGTCTGCTCTTTACTTACGTTACAGGAGCCGTAGTTTAGATCCTCGAAACGAGCAGCGCAGATCTGCGTAGGGTGGACAGGGTAGCCATAGTCATTCCACACTGCCTCGCATTCCTCTTGGTTTACTATTTGAAGGTCCACTTTGCGCAGCTCAACTGAACTCAGCCCTTGGTACTGTGGAAAAGGAAGAGTCTTTGCTTATACTAGTGCTATGGTAATAAGTTCCAGTTTTCAAAACTTACGATTTAGCATATGGCAATATATAACGTAAGTCACATTTAATACCTTCGGTTATAGAAATGCCCTAAATTTTAAAACAATATAGAATTAAATAATAAAGAACGCTATGACATACTTTCTAACTTAGTTATCATCTGACATGTAAAGTCTGGAGTTGCAGTATTTTTTGACAAGCACAGTCTGCAAACAGCTACCATAGAGCTCCACTCTCCAGTAGTGATAGAGAATAGCTTTAAGGTCTCTGTCATCTAAAGAAAGGATGCACAGACCACAGTCCGCCATTCGCCGATCTTTCTCGTAATGTATTTTTATTTTTTATTTTTTTATTTTTTTACTTATCTTTCAGCCGCTCCTGGAGAAAATTCAGCTGTTCAGATAGTAAATCGTTTGTTTCTTTTTCTTTCTTAGCTTTTGCTACGTAAATAAAATTATTTGAAGTCAACTATTAACTTTAAGTGTAGCTTTGTTGATTCACAATTAATTATATGGTTTTTTCTTTTACTTAAACTGTCTCTTTCTTTTAAATTTATGCTGCTGCAGTTTTATGTGTTTTGTGTGCGTTTTGAGGGGATGTATTACAAGAGTGTGTGAAACGTCATCTTCAAAGAGAGTTGGCATATCTTAACGTTTGAAACATGCGCGCGCGCAAATCGCGGCATCCGCCATTAGTTCCTGGGTACCGACCAATAGAATTCCAGCTATTTGTCCGCTAGTGGTCTAAGCTTTGCGGCGAGGTCAAACTGAATGTGACAGCTGTTATAGCAAGATCGTTGTGTTTACATCGCACTTAGTTACGTTACCACTCTTTCATAAGTAATAATTTGGTTGTTGGTGATCACACAGATACGTGAACAGACGTAAGTGTAATCCTACAGCATTTACTAGGTTATTAGCAGAATTGCGTGTGATTTACATGATTTAGTGACCAGACTGAATCACATTTTCCTCATCCACACAATTCGGAAGTAAAACTAGTTGTTCTGTGGCGAAATTATCAGACAGCAAGTTAGTTAGGTTATTTCTAAGAAACCCTCGTATAAACACACGGTCTATAATCTCACGAAGTATACTCCTGAGAACCGTTTTGTGCACAAGCCACGCCAGTCTAGCTGGCACTGAGGCAACGGCGCGCCATTCCATCTTCCAAGTGATCCTCGGACAGAAAAAGTCGAGCAATGCACGTTCATGCTGTGGCGCGATTGGAAGACGTGCTAGAGGCGTGCATGCCCATGGTTCCACTGCTAATAATCGGTTCGCAACAGTTCGTGTTGACACGTCTAGCCTCACAAGCCCACTTATCTGTGCTGTTGTAGCTGTACGATCTGTCACTGCTGCCCTTACTACATGACGATCATGGTAGGCGTCTGTGCCACGTGGGCGCCAGAGCCTCGTCTGCGGATGTGAGTACGTTCATGTGACCACTGACACCGGTGTCGTCCAATTTGTGAGGCAATTCTTCGAAAGCAGCATCACGCCATTCGGAAGGCCACAATTTGACCACTTTCAAATTCGCTCAATTTGACGTAGGAAGCACGAGTGCCTCACACGTCTGCACCACACTAAGCCTTCTGGCTGCCAACATTCCCTATTAAAGGGTAGACACATATGGCGCTCTGGTAGCTAAGCCAATACGCTGTCTGTTGCCTGACGATGTAGAAACCATTATCAGAACAGTCGTGGACAAAACGAGCGAGACCCCTCGCCTTTTCGTTATGCTGATCCGCACAGCTTTAAAGTCTGCTACACAGCATAACAGCCAAGACGACGAAGTGCTACCAATATGCAATGCACAGGCGTGAAATTGAAAAACTATCCGAAATCTGTTAGACTGTTTTCAATCATTTGTAAGACTATATCAATGCTGATTAGTGTCTTAACCACAACACCTAAATATAAGATATAAATGAAAGAAGAAACGCTAATTAGTATAATCTGTACTAATAAAAATTTATTTCAGCTTATCGAGATAACATAACTATTTTAGTGAGACAAAGTATCTTAGATCGTTACGAATTAGCAAAATATTATGCGCATGCGGCCGCGAAATGGTCTGTGTCAACGTTCAGACCAGTCATACTGGATCACCGTTGCTGACCTACCATGAAAGTGTGCAAATTTAGCAGTGCGTGAAGATGCATAACGAAATTCAGTTAAAAATCATTCAGCGCCACACTTAAGTCAATTCAATTATTGACAGAAGCGGAAAAAGTAGGCAGTAACAAGTATGAAATTCTACAAGAGTTTCATATCGACATCCACGGGAGCCGGTACAGAATAAAGGTAGCAATAAAACGTATTGGGGGTGCGAGAATTTCTTAAAATTCCTTTACTGATAGTCTATCTGCCTCCATCGAGATTAGAACCGAAAACAAACCAGACCTCCCCTGCAGTAGCTAATACCTTTCACTACGCTAGCAGACAACCCAGGCAAACAGCCCTCTATTGTTATCCCAGACATGAATAAACCGGCAATTTCGCAGTGAAAATGGCAAAATTATCTGCAGTTTCTGTTGCACAGAGCCTTTATATCACCGCTTATGTGACAATCATTCGGGATGTTTATCGAAATAACAAACACTTGTTATTAGCGAGTAAATTTAGTAGGATAATTCTGCACCACCCCAGGAAATAAAACGGCGACGTAGCTGCCAAACGTATTCTACAATGTTTCGAATTCTCCATTAGACGTGCCACAGCCAGAAAACGTTCATTAGCCGAAGTGTTCCATAAGGTAGCTAGCAATGGGAATGCTCGCACATCTAAAACGCGGTGGCATTAATAGTGGGATCTGAATTACCACGTGTATAGGCAAATGGATTTTATTTGCTTTCCTGTAAGCGTGATTTGGATCGAAGGCGTAGCTACGATTAATATTCTGATGTATAGACTGCAACTGGAACATTTCGAATAAAGAGTAAGGGAAACTATTATGCGGCCCTCATCTTCAGTAACTGTGGTAGCTATTTTCGTTGTTAGGATTTCGTCACGTAAATCGGTAAAAATGGAACCCTGCTAGTCTCACTTTCTTGACAGCCTATCTCTGTACCCGACCCCTAAAAACCCGTTTACCTCGAATACGGGTGGACATAATATGCGGAAATGTATCGCACTTCCTGCGGTATACTGTCCCTTGGTGGTGTAAAAAAGTTAGCTGTGTCAACACAATCTAAAGATACGGCCGTTTATGTAAAGAAAATTTACGCGAAAGGTCAAAAAATGACTCTAAGAACTATGCGACCAAACTGCTTAGGTCATCAGTCCCCTAGACCTAGAACTACTTCAACCTACCTAACCCAACACACATCCATGCCCGGGGAAGGATTCGAACTGACGGCGCAAGGAGCCGAGCGGTCCGCGATATGACGCCGTTGAACGCACGGCCAACCCGCGCCGGCAAGCTGTTGATATCATCTGGTTTTACTAAAATGTTATTCACTTCTGGTGAATGATTTTCTGCGCAGTTCATTTAAGAAAGAATAACTAAAATATATTTGATGTTACGGAAGAGGAAGGACGCCTAATTCATTTCCCCTTGTCTTTATTCATGATGTTAGATTCGCAATCTGAGCATACATACTATCCATAGCCACGCTTTAGATCCAAGTCGTAGTCAAATATATGCGAATACAACACATTGGCTTATACTTGAGGTATTTCGTTTTTCACGGAGTGGTGCAGACGATGCTGTGGCGTCTTCGAAGCGCGAGTTTTTCCAGTGCTAGCTATCTCAGCACATCAGCTGAGCGAACTTGCATAGTATGTTGGTAGCACTTCGTCGCCTTGCCTGTTATGCCGTGTAGCAGACTTTAAAGCTGTGCGGATCAGCATAACGAAAAGGCGAGGGGTCTCGCTCGTTTTGTCCACGACTGTACATCTACTATCTGCCAGGTGGCATATGTCGTCGTCGGATCAAAATCGACATTGTCTTCCAGGTGTACTAACTTTCTTTTCCTGCTGTAATGGAAAAAAATCGCAGCACCATAAAATAATTTCGGGAATACTTTTGTCTAGGTAAAATACTTAAGTGATTAACGTTGCAAGATCACAGGTTAATGTAAGCGCGAGATAAGCCGTTGCAAATGTTGCCAGGATGCATTGTTTTGTACGGGTGGCGGATGTCAGTCTGTGGGAGGGAGTTGTTGCACTTGGTTGTTCAATACAGGGACGATTATCACTGTTGGTAAATGACGCTGGTGTTGTTGTCCGTTGATGTCCCACATGTGCTCGATTGCAGACAGATCTGGTGATCGAGCAGGCCAAGACAACATGCTGACACACTGTAGCGCATTTTAGATTATAACAGCAGTGTCAGGGAGAGCGTTATCCTGTTGGAAAACACCCCATGAAATGCTGGTCATGTATGGCAGCACAATAAGTCGATTCGCCAGACTGACGAACAAATTTGCAACAAAGACGCGTTGGCAGGCCACGAGAGTGCTCCTGTTGTAATATGAAATGAAACACCAGACCATAACTGCAGGTGTAGGTGCAGACAGATTGGTTCTATGCCCTCAAGTGGCCTCCTTTTAACTACCAAACGGCCATCACTGGTACCGAGTCAGAACGGGCCTTCATCAGAAGACACTGTTCTCGCTTGATAACGCTAAAGTCGCTAATGGTGGTGACTTGGGATCATTCCTTAATTAATTGTATGAGAATCTAATCTGCAACGACCTCAAACGAGGTTTAAAATGAAATCTATTTCTTTATACACTGACGGAAAAAATTCTCAACACTAAGAAGGAGTTGTGCGACATAAACGAAAGTTGGTAGCGTGCTTCTACATCTGAAAGATGATCTCTATTCAAATTCCGCACCAGTTGCGTATGAGGACACAAGTCACGTTTCCTTCGAATACATGCTGTAACGGTCGTTAGCGTTAGTTACCTGTGAGATTGGACGTGGTGAGTTGATGCTAGCCAAGAATGGCTTTAAGGCGACATATACACCATTATCAACACCTCACTGAGTCTGAACGAGGTCTTTTAACAGGGCTACGAGGCTGGATATTCCTTCTGCGATATTGCAGAAAGACGTAGCAGGAGTGTAGCCACTGTGAATGGCGGCTGGCAGTGACGGTCGCGGGAATGTACGGTCGCAAAAAGACCGCGTTCTGGACACTGACATGGCGCTACGGAGAGGGAAGACTGTCGTGTTCGGCCTATGGCTCTGGCGCAACATACCGCATCTGCAATAGCAGTCTGAGCAGCAGTTGGCACCAAAGTGACACGAGGAACTGTTAGACATAGGTTACTTTAAGGATAGCTCCGAGCGAAATGCCCTGTAGTGTGCATTCCACTGACACAAGACCAACGCCATTTTTGACTTCAGTGGTGTCAAGTGCTAGCTCAATGTGCGGCGGCGCGGTTCCTTCCGACCCCTTTACGACGGACCTGCACCTACCTGTGAACATTGTCTCAGCAGATCATCAGTAGGAAAGCCGAGTGAAACCTACTGTACTTCGACGTGAACCAGGCTGCAATTTAAGTCACTAATCTACGTTTTTTTATAAAAGAAATTATTCAGACAGTGAAGGGTGACGAAAATTTAATAGTCATGGGTGACTGGAATTCGAGTGTAGGAAAAGGGAGAGAAGGAAACATAGTAGGTGAATATGGATTGGGGGACAGAAATGAAAGAGGAAGCCACCTGGTAGAATTTTGCACAGAGCACAACATAATCATAGCTAACACTTGGTTTAAGAATCATGAAAGAAGGTTGTATACATGGAAGAACCCTGGAGATATTAAAAGGTATCAGATAGATTATATAATGGTAAGACAGAGATTTAGGAACCAGGTTTTAAATTGTAAGACATTTCCAGGGGCAGATGTGGACTCTGACCACAATCTATTGGTTATGAACTGTAGATTAAAACTGAAGAAACTGCAAAAAGGTGGGAATTTAAGGAGATGGGACCTGGATAAACTGAAAGAACCAGAGGTTGTACAGAGTTTCAGGGAGAGCATAAGGGAACAATTGACAGGAATGGGGGAAAGAAATACGGTAGAAGAAGAATGGGTAGCTTTGAGGGATGAAGTAGTAAAGGCAGCAGAGGATCAAGTACGTAAAAAGACGATGGCTAGTAGAAATCCTTGGGTAACAGAAGAAAAATTGAATTTAATTGATGAAAGGAGAAAATATAAAAATGCAGTAAATGAAGCAGGCAATAAGGATTACAAACGTCTCAAAAATGAGATCGACAGGAAGTGCAAAATGGCTAAGCAGGGATGGCTAGAGGACAAATGTAAGGATGTAGAGGCTTACCTCACTAGGGGAAAGATAGATACTGCCTACAGGAAAATTAAAGAGACCTTTGGAGATAAGAGAACTACTTGTATGAACATCAAGAGCTCAGATGGAAACCCAGTTCTAAGCAAAGAAGGGAAAGCAGAAAGGTGGAAGGAGTATATAGAGGATTTATACAAGGGCGATGTACTTGACGACAATATTATGGAAATGGAAGAGGATATGGATGAATATGAAATGGGAGATACGATACTGCGTGAAGAGTTTGACAGAGCACTGAAAGACCTGAGTCGAAACAAGGCACCCGGAGTAGACAACATTCCATTGGAACTACTGACGGCCTTGGGAGAGCCAGTCCTGACAAAACTCTACCATCTGGTGAGCAAGATGTATGAAACAGGCGAAATACCCTCAGACTTCAAGAAGAATATAATAATTCCAATCCCAAAGAAAGCAGGTGTTGACAAATGTGAAAATTACCGAACTATCAGTTTAATAAGTCACAGCTGCAAAATACTAACGCGAATTCTTTACAGACGAATGGAAAAACTAGTAGAAGCCGACCTCGGGGAAGATCAGTTTGGATTCCGTAGAAATGTTGGAACACGTGAGGCAATACTGACCCTACGACTTATCTTAGAAGCTAGATTAAGGAAGGGCAAACCTATGTTTCTAGCATTTGTAGACTTAGAGAAAGCTTTTGACAATGTTGACTGGAATACTCTCTTTCAAATTCTGAATGTGGCAGGGGTAAAATACAGGGAGAGAAAGGCTATTTACAATTTGTACAGAAACCAGATGGCAGTTATAAAAGTCGAGGGACATGAAAGGGAAGCGGTGATTGGGAAGGGCGTGAGACAGGGTTGTAGTCTCTCCCCGATGTTATTCAATCTGTATATTGAGCAAGCAGTGAAGGAAACAAAAGAAAAATTCGGAGCAGGTATTAAAATCCATCGAGAAGAAATGAAAACTTTGAGGATCGCCGATGACATCGTAATTCTGTCAGAGACAGCAAAGGACTTGGAAGAGCAGTTGAACGGAATGGATAGTGTCTTGAAACAACATCAACAAAAGCAAAATGAGGATAATGGAATGTAGTCGAATTAAGTCAGGTGATGCTGAGGGATTTAGATTAGGAAATGAGACACTTGAAGTAGTAAAGGAGTTTTGCTATTTGGGGAGCAAAATAACTGATGACGGTCGAAGTAGAGAGGATATAAAATGTAGACTGGCAATGGCAAGGAAAGCGTTTCTGAAGAAGTATAGATTTAAGTGTCAGGAAGTCATTTCTGAAAGTATTTGTATGGAGTGTAGCCATGTATGGAAGTGAAACATGGACGATAAATAGTTTGGACAAGAAGAGAATAGAAGCTTTCGAAATGTGGTGCTACAGAAGAATGCTGAAGATTAGATGGGTAGATCACATAACTAATGAGGAAGTATTGAATAGGAGTGGAGAGAAGAGAAGTTTGTGGCACAACTTGACCAGAAGAAGGGATCGGTTGGTAGGACATGTTCCGAGGAATCAAGGGATCACCAATTTAGTATTGGAGGGCAGCGTGGAGGGTAAAAATCGTAGAGGGAGACCAAGAGATGAATACACTAAGCAGATTCAGAAGGATGTAGGTTGCAGTAGGTACTGGGAGACGAAGAAGCTTGCACAGGATAGAGTAGCATTGAGAGCTGCATCAAACCAGTGTCAGGACTGAAGACCACAACAACAACAACAATCTACGTTCCGGGAGAAAGTTTTCACACAAATGAAAGTTTGGAAATTTTGTCCTCAATTAATATATTCTGAAACTTAGGTGAACAAGTATCACTGCCAAGCCCGTGATAGTCGTAACACAATCACTCACAATCCGTTTCAATCACGTTAGCAAGTTTATGGTGCAGCATTTCCCGAAAACGTAATAGCTACAAAAATACTGATTGTTTTTGATTGAGAATGCTCGCCAAATATTAAGTTTGTCGGTACCAAATGCAGTCACAGTTTTGAGCCACTGACCTGCTCAATACGCCACGCGGAATATATGTCTTATCTCATCACAAAATTCACTTAAAAATTCCGAAATTTCTACACACACATCGGAATAATTATGCCGTTACTTTACAACACTTTTGATGTATGAAACACTGCTAGATCCGGCAACTTATCGTTTACATCGGAACTACTACTGCACACGTCCGATCTGTTTCATGGCTAGGCTTCGACTCCTTCTCTAGAAGGTGTCTTCTCTAACAGCAGAGAAAGGCGCGCGAAGAGTACTGCTTTACCATTGCTCAGTTTACTCAACAGCCAATAGCAAAACAACACTCTCCCGCGTCAGTCCGCGCTATTCATCAATAACCAATCGCAAAATAGTAACTCTCACGACTGCACTTTTTACCGAGGTAATTATCTAATATGCTGAAGTTTTGCTTATGCATAAAGTTATTTACTATTGTTATTTATGCCTGAATTAACTTTCCCTTTACCATAAACTTACTTTACAAATCTGTTCTATAAAAATCCCCTTTGTCCATATCCATACTTCTTCGAAATGTTCCCACACTAAATCTCGCTACATAACTCGTTAAACAATTATCTTCATATTAACCTTAAACCACACTCACGTATCATTCATACTGCTAAAACACATTTATAACATTTTACATACACAAAAAGACATAATAACACTTTATGAAAATACTAGAACAGTTTATGAAAAACATTCTATTACTATAGTGCACTCTAGTGGGCACAATCGAAACTAAATCAGTCCCCTATCCAATACTGTCCTCTATCGGCTGATACATAAACTACGTGCCAGTCCAGTCTCGCGTCACCGTCTGTCACTCTCCAGCTCTGAGACATCTCCCACTTAACCGCCTCCAAGGCAGGATCGGTATACGGCGCCACGCCTCAAATGGAAGGCTGCGTGGAGGTCTGCTGTATGTTCTGACGAACGCCAGTTCTGCCTCGGTGCCAATGATGGCCCTGTGTTTCTTAGGAGGAGGGCAGTTGAGGAACTGCAGCCAACCTGTGTGTGTACTAGACACACTGGACTTGCACCTTGAGTTATACTCTGGGGTATGATTTCGTATGACAGCAGGATTCTCTTGATTATCCCACGCACCCTAACAGCAAATTTGTACGTCAATCTGGTGATTAGAGGTGTTGTGCTGCCATTCATTACTAACATTCGAGGAGGCGTTTTCCAACAGGATAACTCTCGCCCATATACCGCTTTTGTAGCCAAACATGCTCTACAGAACGTCAACATGTTGCCTTGTCCTGCTCGATCAGCGGATCGGTCTCCAAACGAGCATATATGGGATATCATCGGACGAAAACTTCGGCGTCATACACAAACAGCATAAAACGTTCTTGTATTGACGAACCAAGTACAACAGGCATAGAGCTTCATCCCGCAAAGTGACATCCGGCACCTGTACGGCACAATGCATGCATGTTTGCATGCTTGCATTCAAAATTCTGGCGGTTACACCGGTTATTAATGTGCCATATTTTCACACTTGCATTTGGGTATCTCGTGCTTACATTAATATGTGATCCTTTAAAGTTAATCGTTTGAATATGTCGCCTAGACAAATGGATCTGGTTCGTGCGGTTCTAGGCGCTACAGTTTGGAACCGCGAGACCGCTACGGTCGCAGGTTCGAATGTCCTTAGGTTAGTTAGGTTTAAGTAGTTCTAAGTTCTAGGGGACTGATGACCTCAGATGTTAAGTCCCATAGTGCTCAGAGCCAACAAATGGATCTGCAAAACTTCATTCCTCTACATTAATTACAATTTGGAATTGCGAGCTCTTTCCCTCAGTGTACGTACTTCTCGAACCACAGTATCATGAGTTCCTGACAGTACTTTTTGCTAATATGAGTGTTTTTCTATCCTATTTCATTCGCTCATTGAGGGTGGGGAAAATGACTCTCTCATTCCCAGGTCTCTGCGCGAGAAGTAGGAAAGTGACAGCAAAATGACTGGACAGTCTTCCTCGAATACTGGTTATTCAAAGTCATGCAGTTTTCGGATTTCGTTGCTTCACTTCTGAAATATTCTCATTAAGTTCCCCAGGCAACTCTGCTACACTTTCGCATGGTCTATACCAAGCTCAAATGTTCAAATTAGTGTGAAATCTTATGGGACTTAACTGCTAAGGTCATAAATCCCTAAGCTTACACACTACTTAACCTAAATTATCCTAAGGACACACACATCCATGCCCGAGGGAGGACTCGAATCTCCACCGGGACCAGTCGCACAGTCCATGACTGCAGCGGCCCAGACTGCTCGGCTAATCCCGCGCGGCTATACCAAGCTGATTCAGTTGTAGCCACACGCCTCCGACTTCAACCGAAGCCTGCTGGATAAGGACTGCAGACACTCCAGTAGTAGTCTACTTTGGATCCATCTCCAAGGCATCTGCCTCCCAGTCGCCTTTCCTGCTATTGGTTTCTCGTGATCCTCCCAGTTCATACTGCCTCTTACTCTTAGCCATAAATATGTAAATGATGTGATGAACTCCAGAAGTCCATCACTAATCTTGTAATCGAATACCACTAAGTTGCTTTCCTTTCTTACGATCAGTACCTTACGTTCATCTGCATTTAATTAGATCTGTGATTTGTTACACCGTATGGACATCCTGTTCCAGCCTCTCTGCAGTTTCCTACTATTGATGGCTCAAATGGCTCTGAGCACTATGGGACTCAACTGCTGAGGTCATTAGTCCCCTAGAACTTAGAACTAGTTAAACCTAACTAACCTAAGGACATCACAAACATCCATGCCCGAGGCAGGATTCGAACCTGTTGCGGTTCCAGACTGCAGCGCCTTTAACCGCACGGCCACTTCGGCCGGCTACTATTGATGAATTACAATATTATCATCAGTAGAAAATCTGGTATCACTGCTGGCCCTGACTTCTCTCAGTCAAACATATCTCGAACCAAACCGTATCTAAGAAGAACTCAGAGTGATGGTATCTTAATTATTAGCCGAGAATGTGGCACAACGTCGAACAACCTTTATAGATCTAGGAAGGCAGTTACTACCTGATCACCTGCATCTAATGTTTGCAAGAAGAATACCACTGTCTAAGCTGCAGAGCCACACCCAATTAGTGGGAATCCAGGCGTTGAAAGTGGTGTCTTTTAGGAGAAATTCACTGCAGATATTAGAAATTACGCAGACGTTTCTTACCCAGAGATCTCCCCAGCCGATGACTGTGATATTGGCGCCATCTGGAACCTGCTCCCCCTGTTCCGGCAGCTGTATTGGCGCCACTGTGGTGCCATCAATTGGAAAAGCTGGCGACACCTGCAGGAGAATGAACATACCATGTTCTTTATAAACTTATTTTGTAAACATAGATAATGGTATACAATCTAATTAAAGCAGACGATGATGACGGAATTAGTTTAGGAAATGAGACGCTAAAAGTAATAGATGAGTTCTGCTATTTTGGCAGGAAAATAACTAATGGTGGCGGGAATAGGGAGACTAGCAATGACCGAGTTCCTGGAAAATAAAAGTGTTCTGAGACGACTTTTCTCAAAGTACTTGTCTAGGGTGTAGCCCTACATGAAATCGAAACTTGGCCAGTAGCAGTACAGTCAAGAGGAGATCAGGAGTTTTTGACATGTGGTGCTACAGAAGAATGTCGAAAATTAGACGGGTAGAGCGCGTAACTAATGAGGAGATATGGAATCGAGTTGAGAAAAAAATGAATGGCTTAATTTGACTAAAAGGAAGGCTCGGTTGGCACAGTGCATCGTGAAGTATCAAGGAATAATCAGTTTGGCAAATGGAAACAAGTGTGGAGGACAGGTAAAAATTGTAGATGGAGAACCTAGCAGTTTTCCTGTTGTACTGTAGATTGCAGGCAGCCTAAGTAATCGCTTGTGGTCGATTACCGAGATACCACTCGTACGGACAGAGGCTGCAGAAAACCTAGATAAATAACAACTCTGAATCACTAACATATCAGCGACAGGCGTTTGAGTAGCGGGATTACTTTTCCAATTCGGCAGAAATAAGCTCACCACCCATGTTACTCACCATAAGGGGACATAATGATAATGCCTTGAAACATTGTCCAATCGAGCCCGATAGAGTCCAACCGACCGCCGTGTCATCCTCTGTCAATGGCGTCTTCGGATGCGGTATGAAGGGGAATGTGGTCAGAACATAGCTCCCCCGGTCGCTGTTGGCTTCCTTGACTTTGGAAGCGCTACTAGGTGGTCGATTACCTCCCCTATTAGCCTCACGAAACTGTGTATAACTCGTACTACCACCAAGAAAAAATCCCTACCGGCAATCGAACCCTGGTGCACTGCATGGCAATTAATCGCACTGACAACACAGCTACGGAGGTGGACGATTGCGAGAATACCCACTGGAATAAAAACCTGTGACATTTAGCAATACACCATCTAGTAAGGCTAAAATGATACCAAAGCCAGCTAACAGAGTTGAGACGAGTCTATCACACCTTAGAACGTTTTTGTACGCAGAAAACTACTCAAGTTACAGCCATGTTAATAACTTTCACTAATGCCAATTCCTTAACAAATTAATATTATGAGGACCTAGTCCACTACGAACTCAAAGGAGGTGTCAAATGAAATATACGTGTTTATACACTGAAGAGCCAGAGAAACTGGTACACCTGCATAACATCAGTAGGGCCCCGCGAGCACGCCGAAGTGCCGCAACACGACATGACATGGACTCGAGTAATGTCTGAAGTAGTGCTGGAGGGAACTTACACCATGAATCCTGCAGGGCTGTCCATAAATCCGTAAGAGTACAAGGGATTTGAGATATCTTCTGAACGGCATGTTACAAGCCATCCCAGACATTATCAATAATGTTCATGTCTGGGGAGTTTGGTGGTCAGCGGAAGTGTTTAAACTTAGAAGACTGTTCCTGGAGCTATTCTGCAGCAATTCTGAACGTGTGAGGAGTCACATTGTCCTGTTACAGTTAATCATGTCCGTCGGAATGCACAATCGACATGAATGGATGCAGGTTATCAGACAGGATGCTTAGATAAGTGTCACCTGTCAGAGTCGTATCTAGACGTATCAGGGGTCCCATATCACTCCAACTGCACACGCCCCACACCAATACAGAACCTCCACCAGCTAGAACAGTCGCCTGTCGACATGCAGTGTCCATGGATTCATGAGGTTGTCTCCTTACCCGTACATGTCCACCCGCTAGATACAATTTGAAACGAGAATCGTCCGAACAGGCAACATTTTTCCAGTCATCAACAGTCCAATGTCGGTGTCGACGGGCCCAGGCGAGGCGTAAAATGTTGTGTCGTGCAGTCACCAAGGGTAGATGACTGGACCTTCGAGTCTGAAAGCCCATATCGATGATGTTTCGTTGAATGATTCGCGCGCTGACACTTGTTGATGGCCCAGCATTGAAATCTGCCACAATTTGCAGAAGGGTTGCACTTCTATCAGTTTTAACGATTCTCTTCAGCCGTCATTGGTCCCGTTCTTGCAGGATCTTTTCCCGGCAACAGCGATGTCAGAGATTTGCAGTTTTAGTGGATTTCTGATATTCACGGTACACCCGTGAGATTGTCGTACGGGGAAATACCCATTTCATCGCTAGCTTGGAGGTGCTGTGTCCCATCGCTGTTGCGCCGGTTAGATCACCACGTTGAAACTCACTTAAATCTTGATAACGTGCCACTGTAGCAGCAGTAACCGTTTTAACAACTGCGCCACACACTTGTTGTCTTATATAGGCGTTGCCGACCGCAACGCCGTATTTTTCCTGTTTACATATCTCTGTATTTGACATGCATGCCTATACCAGTTTCTTTGGCGCTTGAGTGTATTATAACCTATGAATGTCCCGATTTGATAGAGTAAATAGTTTTAACGTTGCTAGCAGCGAACAATTCTGCAGTTAAAAATATTAAACCTGAATACGCAACTCCCCACGATACCACGTATGACGAAGTCTGCACAGTGTTGGCGCATCCATAACCTGTTTTCTGGCTCAGATATTTTACAATAGTCAGTGTTTTTGATAGTCATATTAAATTAATTTCTGGCGAACTAGGAGCACTAAAATGAAACTAGATAGATATCATTAGACAGTTTTATTACCGCTTTTCAGTGACTACCGAATTAAATAACGATCTACAATTTCCGATTTTTCCTGAATTTAAGGAACTTCTGGACTTTGAACCTAAACACCCTTGTGTGATGTTCGCTTGGTATGGGGTTCGTCTTTGTCCATATCAGAACTACTGCTAACTTTGCTGTGTACATATATAAACTTTGTTGATGAACTGTTGTTAAAACCGTTTGAATTTATCTTAATTATTGTGAGGCTACCACTCACTACTGACTTCAGTTTAACTCAACAAAATTAGCTTTATTCAGTTTCAGTCACAAATACGTGTTTTCAATTTCTTGAATTTCGTATTGTATTGTTTTAGTTGCAAATGTTTCCGTATTTTGCAATTCTGCACAACTGCTAGGAAACTCAGTTAAATTTAATGATTCTACAACCAAGTGGGTCAAAGGATGATAAATGGAGCGATGTGTAACTACCCATGAGACATCTTAGCGAGAAAAATTCTACTAGGTTGTACATTTATCTGACCCTCTGCTAACTGACCACAATTTTTACCCCTAGTTTTATTAGCCGAAAGAAAGGGGGCAGTTTTCAGTCGGCTCTTGATATGGCCTCAGTTTTAGCTCATACATTCCTATTAATGAATGTGGATAAGATTTCGAAATTGTATTTCAAAATTGAGAGAAGAGCGATATCTCATTTCATTCTCGAGTTATTGGTTTTTTATCGGGCGGACGGTCATGCATGGGGAGAACCAATTCCAGTAATGTACCAAATTATGAGCCATCAGCAAACAAAAATTGCATCTACCTGTTTTTCTGCAGGCAACAAAGTAGAGTAATTGTCACATCATTAGCGTCTTTATTGCCCAACATTCCCAACCACAGTATTATTGCACAATATTGTTTAGAATATAACTGAGACTGTTATTGAGCGGTCTAGAGTGAACTTCAATAATAATGCACAATATTTTTTACCATCTCGGGCCCGATTTAAAGTTCAGAGAGTTACCTATTGACTAACGTCTAGAGAAAACGTATTTTCAGTGAATAGTCTCACAAGCGAAGAATTTTATGATATCGTACGACAAACTAAAACGCTTCATCGGTCCCAAGTTCTCAGAAAATTATTTTGAACAATTAGTTCATGAGCCCACTCGAAGCGTAAATGGTTGCGAAAGCATACTTGACCTCTTATCAACAAATAATCCTGGACAAATAGGGAGTATCGTGACGAATACAGGGATTAGCGACCACAATGCAGTTGCTGCTAGGCGGAATACCGTAACACCTACAACCATCAAGAAGAAACGCAGAGTATATCTATTAAAAAAAGCTGATGAAAATGCTGATAAAAGAGACAGTCTTCACTCTTTCCTATCTGGTCATGGAAGCGTAGAAAAGTTGTGGAATGATTTCAAAGAGATAGTATCGACAGCAATTGAGAGATACACACAACGTAAGTTAATAAGTGATGGTACTGGCTTACCATGGTACACAAAACGGGTCGCTTCGCTGTTTCAGACGTAGCGAAAAAAGCATGCCAAATTTAAGAGAACGCAAAATCTCTAAGACTGGCAAAGTTTTGCAGAAATTCGAAGTATAGCGCGTACTTCAGTGCGAGATGCTTTTAATAATTTCCACAACTAAATTCTGTCTTGAAATCTGTCAGAAAACCCAAAGAGATTCTGGTCGTACATAAAGCACACCAGTGGCAAGAGGCAATCAATACCTTCAATGAGCGATAACAGCCGGCCGGAGTGGCCGAGCGGTTCTAGGCTACAACCTGGAACCGCGCTACCGCTACGGTCGCAGATTCGAATCATGCCTCGGCCATTGGTGTGCGTGATGTCCTTAGGTTAGTTAGGTTTAAGTAGTTCTAAGTTCTAGGGTACTGATGACCTCAGACGTTAAGTCCCGTAGTGCTCAGAGCCATTTGAACCATTCGATAACAACGGTGAAGTCACTGATGACAGTGCCATTAAAGCAGAGTTATTAATCACAGTTTTCCGAAATCCTTCACCAAAGAAGACGAAGTAAATATTCCTGAATTTCAATCAAGAACAACTGCCAAGATGAGAAATATACAAGTAGAGATCCTCGGTGTCACAAAGCAGCTTAAATCTCTTAATTTAGCCAAGGCCTCCGGTCCAGATTCTATACCAGTCAGGTTCCTCTTAGAGTATGCCCCATATTTAGCAATTATATACAGCCGCTCGCTCACAGAAAGATCAGTACGTAAAGACTGAAAAAGTCACACCAATACCCTAAACGGGAAGTAGGAGTAATCCGTTGAATGACAGGCCTATATCACTAATGCCGATTTGCAGTAGGGTTTTGGAACATATACTGTATTCGAACATTATGAAGTACCTCGAAGAAAACGATTTATTGACATAGTCAACATTGATTCAGAAAACATCGTTCTTGTGAAACACAACAAGCTCTTTATACTCATGAAGTAATGAGTGCTATCGGCAGGGGATGTGAAATTGATTTCAAATTTTTAGATTTCCAGAAGGCTTTCGACACCGTTCCTCACAAGTGTCGTCTATCCAAACGGCGTGCCTATAGAATATCGCCTCAGTTCTGCAACTGGATTCGTGATTTCGTGTCAGAAAGGTCACAGTTCGTAATAATAGTCGGAAAGTCATCGTGCAAAACAGAAGCAATATCCGGCGTTCCCCAAGGAAGTGTTATTTGTCCTCTATTGTTCCTGATTCATATTAACGACATAGGAGAAAATGTCAGTAGCTGTCCTAGATTGTTTACAGATGAAGCTGTCATTTACCGTCTTGTAAAGTCATCAGATGACCAATACGAATTGCAAAATGATTTAGATAAGATATCTGTATGGTGCGAAAAGTGGCAATTGACCCTGAATAAAGAAAAGTGCGAAGTTTTTCACACGAGTACTAAAAGAAATCCGCTAAATTTCGATTACGCGATAAGTCACACAAATCTGAAGGCTGTAAATAATACTAAATACTTAGGGGTTACAATTACAAACACCTTAAATTGGAACGATCACATATATAATGTTTTGGGCAGAGCAAACCAAAGACTGCGATTCATTGGCAGAACTCTTAGAAGGTGCAACAGATCTACTATTTAGAGACTGCTTACACTACACTTGTCCGCCCAATTTTGGAGTATTGCTGAGCGGTGCGGGATCAACATCAGATGGGACTGACGATGACATCGAAAGGTACAAAGGAAGGAGGCTCGTTTTGTATTATCGCGAAGTAGGGGATATAGTGTCATAGACATGATACGTGAATTGGAGTGGCAATCATTAAAACCAAGGCGTTTTTCTTTGCGACGGACTCTTTTCATGAAATTTCAATCACCAGTTTTCTGCTCCATTTGCGAAAACATTCTGTTGGCACCCACCTACATAGGGAGAAATGATCATCACGATAAAATAAGAGGAACCAGGGCTCACACAGAAAAATTAAGTACTCGTTTTCCCCGCGCGCCGTTCAAGAGTGGAACGGTAGAGAGACAGCTCGAAGATGGTTCATTGAACCCTCTGCCAGGCACTTTATTGTGAATAGCAGAGTTAGTCACCTAGATGTAGATGTAGATGAGTGTGTATCTTCTTAACTGATCAACTCATGCAGTATAGTTTTGGCGTGAGATTTCAGTAGAAGATCGTTCCTGCACTGGAAAAGTATATTTGTTTTGATAGGGCAAAAGTTACACCTTCGATTAGAGGTCATTTTTGTTATATTATTTTGTAGGACATCTACATAGGAAAGTTAGTAGGTAGAAGCGGAAATAGAAGTATTTTATCCAACAGTGAGCTAGATCACAAATGTAAATGAAACAAGTAATAAACGTGTTTTTTATTCAAAGTAGCGAAGTTGAATTTATAATAAGTAGCTAGCAACAATGAACATTTTTATCACCTACTTCCTTAGCAACGTGAGTCGGTAGTTAGGACATTTCAATATTAAACAAAAGGAATTTACATTACCGGCCTATGGAGGATTACATATTTAAGAGCTAAATTAAATTTTCCCTTTGTAAAGTGGTTTAATTTAAAAGAAAATAAAAACCTTAAAAACAAAAGTTTGATATCCAAGAACGTGACTTCACACTTAAGATATATTTATTAATGAAATGCAGGCTAACGACTAATAAAAAAAATTAATCGCTGGTATGGAATCCCCCAATGTAGTCAACGTGTTTTACAGTTCTAACAGCAAAATCATTTTGATTGAAACATCGATATCAACCTCTACAGAAAATGAATTATATGTGTTTTTGCCCAGCTGGGTTTAGTTTCAATAAAACTGCTCGTGCGGAAAGGTAAAGAAAGGGTGCGATTGTTGGTGTGGTATTTTAATGACAATTCGGCGCAGTAATATCGCAGGCGTATGTGATGGGAATAAAATTACGTGATGCATCTACACCGATGGCGAAGGAGAAAACTAGCCAGCAGTCTTTAACAATAACCAGAATTTAGCTCGCTTGACTCGTTCCTGTAACATATCAAAGCAAATATGTACAGTGGTAGTGATATGTACCTTTTCTTTAATGTCCAATTGCCGAAAATCGACAAGTTTAGTCTCCGCGGTGTGTTCGGTTAACATTCCGCACTAAAAAAATAAAAATAGTAAGGAGAGAACCCAACTGGATGAATCATCGTTAACAAACCATAGTCAAATCAGCGCATGGAATACTCACTGCTAGTCAGTTGAAAATCCGCGCTGTCTCAGACAAATGGATAAACAATATTCTTGGTCAAAGTGTGGAGTGGGGTGTAGGTCCCCTTGAGTTTCTGTATGCGTGTTATTTTCTCCCTTTAAGGATCTCGGCTTAGTGCTTGACATTCGTGAGTCTCTCGATTTGATCATACTTTGTGGACAGTTTTTCGATGTCGAGTCCTGAACACATGAACTGAGATTTTTGGAAGGAAAATTATAGTAATGGGGATGTCATTACTATTAGCATCAATATTTTGGTACGCTTTCAGCCTTTTTCGTGACAGTCTTCTACGCCTTTCCTGACTTGTGGAACCCTGTCACTGTCCTATTGTCGGTTGTCTCCAGAGGAGGGCCGCAATCGCCTACTTAGGCTCGATTCTTCTCCATCTCATTTGTGTACTGAGTCTTTGAGGCTGTGCAGTTTAAATGTTGTCGAATATTATTGAGTTCTTTCCATTATAAATCCACATTTCAGTATAGTTGGAATACTAACCTTGAGCACGGCGATGTCGTTGATCCAGGAATCACTGGGGTCGTAATCCTGATGAGAAATGATGTCTGTCACATTGTGTTTTGTGCCCCCCTCGGTCACGATGTTGGTACCAGCTAGCACGTCGTATGTGTTGGAACTACAGCGGAAAAAAAAAGAGTGCGTCACATCTTTGCAAAAGAGAAGTAGCTGTAACTTTACACGGATCTGTTTGGGGGTGGACAGCGCTAAGGGAGATGCGTTGTCGGATTATACAGGGCGGTGAACCAGAACTCCGCCGACGAGCTTCAATAGGTGATAGTACCGACCAAACCAAGAAAATGTCTATAAAACGGTCACTTTTTTGTTTATCTTCGACACGGTGAAACATATCACTTTTACTGCATGCTCTGTACTTGCTGTGTTTTGGGAGGAGATGGTATGGAGCAAAACAAGAAAGAATATCCGGCAAACATGGGCTCTAAACTACTTATCTTAAGAGCTGTGAGCACTAGTATAGTAGAAGAGATACGTTTCATAGTTGTGAAGACGAACAGTTGCTCATAATTCTTAAGCTATGAGATTTAGGGCCCACGTTTACAGGACATTTTTACTTGATTTGGTCCATACTATCACCACTGACAGTCCTTCGGTGGATTTTTGGTTCGCCCTGTACAATGCGAAATATTTCATGCAAATGTTTTATGCATACAGTAACTGAAACTGTACTTAACTCAGAGGTTCATTTGGATTCCACAGACGTTTACTACGTATGGCCACACTGACTATGCTACGCTGTTACCTTAATGCGATTACTGCCACTTACCTTGCCATTTGTAAGGGTGACTAACAGTTCAACTTGGACCCCGAACGAAGCTGTAAGATAGCAGTTTTCATTACTGGAGTTGGGGCTATATTATGCTCAGTCAGAAAGGCATCCCTGCGCTCTTGGAAGGAGCGATTTTTATTTAAAACTTCCATGGTGCACATACGAGAAAATGGATAAGACATCAGTAGAACAATATTTTGCACGGTTAAGCACTAGTACGACAACATTCTTGTCTCTGATGTTCCTTGAGAACTCTACATCTGCAGCAACATCACATGGATCTGCGAAAATCCAGTTCTTATACCTACCAGACCATTCTCGTCTCAGACAAGCTTAGACACAAATATATACTCTATAATTTTTTAAAACCATTCTAGGTGCTCCTAATTTATTTTAATTCCAAGTTCAGAAGAGAAAGGGGCTTCTCCCTAACGAGAAAAGGTTTCTCTACAAAGTGAGGATGAAGATCCAGGAAATTCATACAAAATGCATACATCCAAAAAATGTTTTCCTAAAGACGTGGTAAAAGAAGGCATTCGTTCGATGCGCGCGCCACAAATTCCTCTCCTGTGCCAACTTCTTCATCTCAGAGTTGCACTTGCAACCTACATCCTAAATTATATGCTGGATGTATTCCAATCTGTCTTCCTCTACAGTCTCTACCCTTTACAGTTTCCGCTAGTGCCACCGAAATTATTCTGTTATTTTTACAGGTGACGTATCATACTTTCCTTCTTCTTGTTAGTGTTTTCCATACGTTCCGTTCCTCATTCCTCACCTTTTATCAGCGCACGCAATTTTCAACATTCTTCTGTAGCAACACATATCAAAGGCTTCGACTCTGTATGTTCCGGTTTTTCCACAATCCGTTTCTCACTACCATACAATGCTGTCCCGAAAACGCGTATTCTCAGAAATTTCCTCCTCAAATGAAGGCTTATGTTTGAAATTAGCAAACTTCTCTTGGCCAGTGCTCTTCTGCTTTTCGTGTCCTCCTTGGTCCATCCGTCATGAGTTATTTTTTTGGCTAGGTAGGAGAATTCCTTAACTTTGTCTACTTCATGATCCATAATTCTGATGTTAAGTTTTGTTAAGTTTCTCGCTGTTCTTATTTGGATGAAAGTAAATACAAGGACTTGTAAGTGAAATGTGAGTCCAATTGTATATTTAAATTTTAGTTCCGTTATGTATGAAAGTATGGCGAATGTTATGCGGTGGATGATAGAGAGAATGTCGAAATACTAAACTCCTTTTTCCAAAACTGTTCACTGAACAACATCATACTGAAATAGTCTTGCGAACTTCGAAATGATAGATTTCGAATTAGTCTCTACGTCAATCTTTGTACAACGTGGTTGAGGGACTTCGGGTGCTCAATATAAAATGTAACGTTAAAAACACCTTCTACGGTCTGTATTTTGAATGTAATTTATTTATGTGATCAGTTCCGCGGTTTCACTGCGCTGCCTTCAGGCCCAATGACCAACGTGTAGGAGGAATCCAAGCTCATGTGCAGAAGAAATAGGAGCGAGCATTAAGTAACTGATATCTGTAGACTACTATTTTCAACAAAGTGATCCCTTCGTTCATCAATTGAAGACTCTTGAGTAACTGGTACCTGTAGACTTCTAGTTTCAACAACACGTTCACTTCGTTCATCAACTGAAGACTGTTGAATTTTCTTCAGTTGGCAACGAAGTGATAGTGCTGTGGAAACTAGACGTGTACAAGTACCAGTTGCTTAAATTTGGCCCCTGTTCCGACTGCACATGGTGTTAGATTCCTTATACATGTTGGTCAGGAGGCCTGAAGATGGCGTAGTGAAACGGCGAAACTACTCGCATAAATATATGACATTCAGAATAGAGAGCAGCTGAAGGTGTTTTTAATTTTACATTTGATGTCGGAATAAGGTGAGTATGCGATGGAAAAGCCACTGAAATCGTTCAATAGGAGGGAAGCCACTGGAATGATGGGATACCACTACGATTCTACTTACATTATGGGAAAGGCCCTACTCCCCCTCTAGCAGCAGTCTACAGCAGCCCACTGCAGGAGTGAAACGATCCTAGTGAATGGAATAAAGCTTAGGTCATTCCTGTTTTTGAGAACACACACCCAAAACTATAGTTCTCTATCGCTGACGTCGATCCGTTTTTGGTTTGGAATACGTTTTATGCTCACGTATTATGACAGTTCTGGAAACTGAAAACCTCCTGTGTAGGAATCAATGCGCATCGCACAAGCAACGATCATGTTAAATACAGCCAGGTCGTTCTATTCGTCCACGACTACCAGAAATCACTAGACCGGTGTCCATGTTGATGCTGTGTCCGTTGACTTCCAGAACACCTTCTATACAGTTCTGCCCTGACACCTAATGGATAAAATTGTAGCGCACGAAATATGAGACCTGCTGTGCGACTGAAGAGCTCCTAGCAAACAGAACACAGCATGACATTTTTAACGGAGAGAAAGCTTCAGGCAAGGACGTAGTTTTGGGCGTACGTAAGAGTTACACGATTATTACATTTGACAGAAAGTATGTAAATGATCTGCTCGATAATGTCGGAACATCCACGAGGTTTTTAGCGGATGATGCTGATGTAGTATTCATAGAAGTCGTAAAGCTAGGAAATTGTAGCGATATGCCGCAAAGGACCGACAGCTCATGAATGGATTGGTATTTGGTCGTCATTGTTGTATTCACCAAATAAGTTTGGCTTAGAACATAACGGTGGCAGGAAGAGTAGCCCCTACAGCAGAACGTAATTTCTGTTTTGAGGTGGCTTGCTAAGTATGCAGCAACTAAACAGCTTCGTCACAGCGCCCAACAGGTTTACCTGTTCCATAGCGCATTTGGATGATATCTTTCAGGTAAATGGTGTGGAACGAGCCAGTTAACAGGATGGGTATATGTGATTGCTGTTTACGTTAATGAATATATTTTTAATCCTATTCACAAATTACATTTCAAAATAAATTTTTTTTAAATACGAGTACTACCAAATTTTAAAAATAATCTCGTCCCTGAACGGAATGGGTTGCCTATGAGAAATGGTTTTACGTTAGATTTAATACTTGTTTTGCTAGATGTCATATATTTTATGTTATTGAGCAACTGATCAAAAAATTTAGTTTCTGAACCAGTGACAGCTTCGGTTCCTGGTAATAAAGGTCGTTTTTATCTAGTGTTGTAAATATGGACTTCACTATTCTTCTCAAATTGTGATGGATTATTTATGACGCCGGCCGGTGTGGCCGTGCGGTTCTAGGCGCTTCAGTCTGGAGCCGCGTGACCACTACGGTCGCAGGTTCGAACCCTGCCTCGGGCATGAATGTGTGTGTTGTCCTTAGGTTAGTTAGGTTTAAGTAGTTCTAAGTTCTAGGGGACTGACGACCACAGATGTTAAGTCCCATAGTGCTGAGAGACATTTCAACTATTTTATTATTTGTGACGTATTTGTTTAGTGAATATATACAGGGTGATTTTTTCCACCGTGTACGAACTATAGAGATTTATCGATGAGAGGTTACGGGAAAAAAAGTCTGATTAACTTATGCCCGGAAATGCACGGTCTCCATGCTAGAGGCCATTTATTCAATCACACTTTGTTACAGAGAATGCAGTCTAAGATACTCTGTACCATGCAGCGACAGTTACATTATGCATGGTTTCCTCCTAAAGGGTGGTAACGTTCCTCATACGACATGCCCTAGCACCCTCTCCTGCCGTAGTAGTTGGTAATGTATTTACCGATTCACTTCCCTTGCTGACTCACCTTGTAGTGGATGTGATACATCGTTGTACACAATGTTTCCTTATTCGAATCGAGAGCTTGCCTACATGGTGTTTACTTATGGAAAGGCAAATGGCAACGGGCAGCGGGCAGCAAGGTTGTATCAGGAGACCTATATCCGCCGACAACAACCTCAGCATTCAATGTTTGCAGCAGTCTGAGACAGGGTCGTTTCAGGAAGCAGGAAATCCTGAAGGGCGTACCCAAAATGTTCGGACACGACTTAGTGCATAATGTGATTAACACTGTGGAAGGCGACCGCCGTGTCAGTACCAGGCAGTTGGCCCGCAGTAGGGGATAAGCCAACCGTGTGAAACATTCTCCATGATAATTGTTACTACTCTTATCAGTTAAAGCGTGTGCAGGGCTCACTAGCGACAGACTTTCCACATTGGGACCAGTTTTGTTACTGGTTTCTTCACCAGGCAACTACGATTCCGGGATTTGTGCATCCATCCTATTCACAGATGAGGCCACCTTTACGCGGAGTGGTGTCTTCAAAACAGTCATCTGTGGGATAGTGTGCAGAACCCCCATGGTATGGAGACAGCGAATCATCAGCATCGGTGCAGCCGGAACGTCAGGGTCGAGATAAGTGGCGGCCGTATTTTGGGACCAGCCTTCCTTCCGCGTCGCCTAACAGGCCGAACTACCGGTGTTTCATGCTGGTGAGTTTGTAACAACAACGACTCTGTACTACTGTACATATAAGTAATTCTTTTCATTTGATTTTACGCTAAACTTATGCAGTTGATGTTCTGATTTAATTTCTTTTTGTTTCGTGCCATTATGCTAAGAAAACTGTAAATAAGTTTCATTGTGAATAGTAATGTTTATGTCAAATGTCAAGTAATATTGTAATAGAATTGAAATGTAACAAACGTTGAAACTGGTGTAAGATGTTTAAAATTGTAACTTTGCGTCTGGTCCGTACGTAGGCAATGTGTTAGGATATGTAGAATGCAAAACCTCGGGTGTATACCCTGTCTGTCAAGGAGTAGTAAAAGGTGGATGGCAGGCGAGCGCGGGAAAATGCACGCGGGCACTGCACGTCACAACGGCCTCAGGAGTAGTTGGAGTTTGGCACTGGTTTGAGCAACACCTTCTGGAGCTAGGAGGCTCTCCTGGAAGACATAGCTTCCATGAGCCTCGGGTATGCCGTTCCAACGCCCACACAGCATGGAAAAATTCCATAGGCACTAAATGGAAAAGTATTGCGACGCTAAGAAGAATTAAAGCGCCGAACGTCAAGAGCCATACCTGCGCTTGTATGTGTGCTCTGTGCCTCGCCATCTTGCCGCCCACCAACACTTCAGCTGAATCACCGTGTATAATAATCTTATCGCCGGCCGCTGTGGCCGAGCTGTTCTAGGCGCTTCAGTCCGGAAGCACGCGGTTGCTACGGTCTCAGGTTCGAATCCTGCCTCGGGTATGGATGTTTGTGATGTCCTTAGGTTAGTTAGGTTTACGTAGTTCTAAGTACAGGGAACTGATGACCTCAGATGTTAAGTTCCATAGTGGTTAGAGCCATTTGAACCATCTGAATAATCTTATACCACTTGCTAGGGGTGGCGGTTTTGCCAGTAAACAAGGTTTCCCTTGCGAGATTTATATATGAACTACTTCAACAGCCTCGCAGGGGCGGTAGCGAGACAAAACAATCAGGTTAGTACTACCTGTGACAACAGATATTTCTGGTTGTATAAAGTTTGATGTAATTGTGTAAGTAGGCTGTTTAGGTTTTTTTATTGGTAACGCCACCTCTGTATAAAAATCACTGGCTGTGCTGTGTGCAGTCTGTGTCTAGTTTGCATTGTTGTCTGCCATTGTAGTGTTGGGCAGCGGCAGCTGGATGTGAACAGCGCGTAGCGTTGCGCAGTTGGAGGTGAGCCGCCAGCAGTGGTGGATGTGGGGAGAGAGATGGCGGGGTTTTGTAATTTGTCGTGAACTGCTATATATATTATGACTATTATGGTAAATACATTGTTTCTTCTCTATCAAAATATTTCATTTGATAACTATGCCTATCAGTAGTTAGTGCCTTCCGTAGTTTGAATCTTTTATTTAGCTGGCAGTAGTGGTACTCGCTGTATTGCAGTAGTTCGAGTAACCAAGATTTTTGTGAGATAAGCGATTTGTGAAATGCATAGGTTAATGTTAGTCAGGGCCATTCTTTTGTAGGGATTTCTGAAAGTCAGATTGCGTTGCGCTAAAAATATTGTATGTCAGTTTAAGCACAGTCATGTATAAATTGTTCAAAGGGGACGTTTCATATGGCGACCCTGCCAGGATACCTCACTGGAATCTTCTGATTTTTTCTTGTAGTTTGTGTAATTAGTGTAGCTATTGTTTATTGCTAGCGCATAATCATACAGAGAATTTCCTTTGTAGTTGTAGTTTTTCATTGTTGTACAGTAAAACAGTTGTGGCATGCATGTAGATTTGCACCAAGTATTTCGTAGTTGCAATTAACTAGATATTATTTTCAGTGCTATGTTAATGTGTTCTCTTATTTTTGCTCTTCAAATTGTGCTTTTCTGTGTTATCGTGTGAAATATTGTGACAATAATGGCGTGTGAAAAACGTAACACTAGGCTCCAAAGTAAACTGAGAAATAATAGTGACGACGAGTGTAGCTTACCAGCACCGCTGTGTAATGAATTAACAGACATTCAAAGTAGTAATTTGGTAACTGTGCATAGGGAAATGGAGCGGGCGTCAAATAATGGTGTAGACAGTGAAACAGGTAGTGAACAGGGAAGCATTATCGATCGATCGGTCGGCAACAGCTCGCCTCAGGAATCAGGAATGACAGAACACAATATTGCAAATACTGTAGACTCAGGTTTTGGGTTCTCACCGTTTTCTCAAATGAGTCAAGAAACATTTTCTGCTTGTCAAAATGTGAATGTTGCCGGTGCAACTTCACTGCCGAAAAGCACTGAGGAACATGTTTCAGACACCAGTGCATTGTTATTACAGATAACGCAACAAATAGGACAAAGGCTACAAAAATTAGACACAATGGAACAAAATCTTCAAAAGTTAGACACAATGGAACAAAATCAGAGACAAACACAGCAAAAGTTAGACACAATGGAACAAAATCTTTAAAAGTTAGACACGATGGAACAGAATCAGAAACAAACACAGCATAAGCTACAAAAGTTAAACACAGTGGAACAAAATCTTAAAAAGTTAGACACAGTGGAACAAAATCTTAAAAAATTAGACGCAATGGAACAAAATCTTCACACCACGCTTGAACAAACATGTGAAGATTTGACTACTGAGTTACATAAAATCGAATCGAAATGTCAAACAGTCTGTAACGACCTAAAAACACAAATTTGTGAGCATTTACAACCTATTTCTTCGCGGCATGAAAATGCATTACAGAATCATGAAGCAGCCATAAAAGAACTGCAAATTATTGTTCATGAAAATCATGAGACCTTGCAAGCTAAATTGACTCAGTTGCATCTACCGATTCGGTTACGCAACTTGCAAAAACTCAGGAAAACTTAAAGGACACAGTAGAAAGACACATGGAGGAAATTAGTACATTATCAGAGAAAGTAGTTGAACTTTCGGATCAGGTCACTAACTTATCTACAAAGGTAGATGATGATCTGAATGACACAAGACGTGTAGCCTTCACTGACACAGAAGAGTATGAACAAATTAGGAAATTCAAACAAAATCAGAATCAAATTAATACGCAACACCAAAGAGAAATCTGGGAAGTACAAGATCAGCTGACACAGGTAATACAAGAATTACGTATTTCAGGGACACTCGCGCCCCAATACAGGAAGAGGGACATAGAAATACGGAACAGCCACAAAATAATAACACAGCGCATTTCGGAAATTATGAAAGAAATTGGCAAGGTGCACCGAATTTTGAAATGGAACCGCCGAAACGACGTAACAATTACCGATATGCGACTCGCCGACATGATGACTTTGACTATAAGCTGTTCATTACTACACGTAAATTCTGGCAACGACATTCATCCACAAACGTGGCTCCATCAATTCTCTCACTGTTTTCCTCCCAACTGGTCATTAGAGCACAGATTAGAATTTATGTGTGGCTACTTAGAGAATGAACCAGCTGTAAGAATGCGATCGGTCATTCACGATTGCCACAGTGAAGGAGAATTTTACCATGCCTTCCTCTCAGCATATTGGTCTCAAGCCACACAAGACCGAGTAAAACATGGCATCATAACGATGAAACATTTCGAACAATCTGAATTTTCCAGTCTTGTGAAATATTTTGAAGACATGTTGCACAAGAATCAGTACCTGTCAAACCCATACAGCCCCTCAGAACTCATCCGCATTTGCTTAATCAAATTACCTGAACATTTACAGCATATTATTTTAGCAGGACGTTGCAAAGAAGACATTGAGGCTTTTCAGGGACTGTTACAAGAACTGGAAATTGACACTGACAATCGGGGAACGCGGAAACGGTAGCACAACAATTACAGGTCACATCTGTCACAATTCCGCGATGAAAGAAATAATAACTGGACACGACAAGGCTATTCACACAACACATATCGTGACCAAAACACACACCACCCGTATGACAACCGTTGGCAGAGTAGTAATAATTACAGGGAAAGATCACCTCTCCGCAGTAGTGACTATCACAGAGACAATCAGAGAAACAGACAATTTGGGAACCAAAATAATTATTATCAAGGGAGACAGAATAACTTTAGACGCAACGGTCCAGCGTGCAGTTACGATTCAGGGAGAAATTCTCCACCACTTAACCGACAAGAAAGAAACTACAGGAACTACCGACATGACGACAGACGATGTGATCGTAACGACAGACCTGAATTGCATCAGAACTGGCGGGATTTAAACAGGGCAGGGCCCTCTCGTCACGGTGAATTTGTAGAAGTTAGGTCTCCAAATCCCAATAACGACACGCGCCAACAAAGGAACAGACAATGACTCGCACCACAGACAGCCGCGTGCGCCGGCTGGCTCAGAGAAAAATAACATAGACGCTAACCTTGAGAAAAATTTTAGCATTCCTTACCGACGTATAAAACATGACAATTGCTTTTCAGTTGAAAGTCTGCGTACTAGGAAGAGTAAAGGGTTACACCACATTTCACATGTAAAACCGTTTATTGAAAGATAATCTGCTTTTTAACTTAGTCTTTGCCATAAAATTTTTCGCTTCACATTTCTAGTATGCTTTGTCAGACTTAGAATCTGTTACCATGCAACAATGTTTGAAGTTAAATATCCAGTCAAGAACCAAGAGAACTTATTTAAACAGAAATTACGAATGCATTGTTATTGCGAACAGACGACACAGTGTTATTGTGTGTGTACATTCTTGCTTGTTAGTTGCACGATTACGTAACGACTATAAGGCTCACATACTTAGAACATTTACCAGTACTGCTAATGAGATTTTAATGCAACATTTTGGTTTACCTGAAAATACATTCTGGATTTAAAGTACTTTCTGTAAGATACCAGATGACACAGTGGTTAGTTTATGTGACAGCTACACGATTTTATCACGACGCTACTAATGAGTGACAATTTACAATGTTGCTTTTGCGGTGTTTCTGTTTTATATCTGCACAGTTTTTCTGAATTATTCTGGAAAGTAAAACATGTTTTAGTAGTAACTTTTGTGGTATAGCTACAATGAGACAGCCTTTTCCGTAGCACAACAATACGTTACAGCACAGTACTTTCTTCATCACGGCAATAAGCGTAATAACTAAGATATCTATACGCAAAGCATTTCACTTTTGTTTATCATGAGGTAAGTACATTGGCTTCTGCAGAACTTGGCTTTCGGAGGACAATAACTACGACACTTCCACATAGATTATCATACAGCAAGACGCACATTTAGCGCTACAGGACATGTATTTGAGTGATTAATTTTGTACTTAAATCATTTATTTTTAAAGATATTTGAAGTACAATAATACAAAGGTGTTCCGTAATACATTTCATTCCATTGTTGTAATCTGTAACACCTGAGGGTATAATTACATTAATCCTCAGTGGGGTACACGCCTACTTTGTGTACCATGTGTTTGGCAAGCACAAGGAGCCCTAGCTAATATGATATTTGCTTATACAACTTTACACATCGGTACCACATTTTTCTAACACTCAAATTACACAGCTATCTGATCATTTAACTGAGAGATAAACATTTTTTTACTACATCAGTGACAGATGTTTACGTAATTACACAGTTGGATAACTTCACACTTATGAAATTGTATTTTGTCTGTACTTTGTGAACTGTTCATATTTTTTCGGACCCATTGTAATATTATGAGAGCTTTGAATGATGTATTTGGTATGGGATAATGATTTTTAAAGTACGTTTGAAGTAGATGACACTTTTGACATGAGCAGAGAATTTTTTTTAGGTTTTGAAATTACTGAAGGAAGCTACGACGATTTTGAGATTTGGCTGAGGTTTCATGATGTTATGATGACGATGTGTATTACGCTGTTGCGGTTTGTTTATGATCAATAAGCTGATGCTATATGAGGAATTTGATTATGCTACGTATTTATTATGACGAAATATTGAAGAAGTGTCGACGAATATGTATATGTGTAATAAGGTAAGGAATAATGAGTAGTGGTTAGGGACTCTGGTTTGTGAAAAAGGTTGTTGGAAACCAAGAATCGCACTTTAAGAGTTATGAAATGTATGTAAATGCGTGAATGTATTACAATGCCGCCGAAAATTTTTTGGACACTGTTATATCAATAGGATTTTGTTTCTACAGATTTGTAACGCAAATTCTTGACCTGTGAAATATTTTTATATGAGACTATCACTGTGGCAGAAACTGCCATCGTAAATATTTCAGCAAGAAAGGTAAGTGACCTTGGTGTAATGCGTTTTGGGCGCCCAGCTGAGAGGTAGACATCTGACAAAAGAAAGCCATTAGGTGCAAAAAAAAAGAGGCCATTATCCTCGCTATTGACATTCCATTGTAGAAAGCATCGCAAATACGACACCCTCGAACTTGAAAACATATGATTACACTGTGGAGTTCTTAATTTATGATATTTACTGAAATGAAATGATGAGAAACATTTTATGTCTATTGTCTTGTTAGTTGAAAGATTGTTTACTGCATTATGAAATGCCATATGGCTAGTGAATGACATTTGACGCCTTGCTTTGCCTATTTTTTTTAATATCTAGTTTCTAGCTGCACTGCAGCATTGGTTAAAATAAAATTTAATATATGTACTAATATAGTTATTTTATGCCTACAGATCCAGTCAATAAGAAATTAATGATCTACTTCCAAGAAAACGAGGGCACATAAATAGACATTTCCCTTCACAGGAATTGCATAAATAATTTCTTTACGATTTGGTAACTAGTGTAAGTTCTCGTGATGCATCACTCTAGTGTTAAGATGTGACATAGGTATTAGACATGGCCATTTTAGTGTACTATTTTTTCTGCTTGAGCTTTGTCATGTTTAGGTATAAGTTATTTCATTTTCTGCTATTGCCTGCCAGGCATAGTGCTACTAAATATCACTATACATTACTCTGTTAAGCCAGTTTTACTACTGATTTATTTTTCTTGTTTGCTGCTCATTGCCTTATATTAGTTCTAATATTGCTGCTTGCTTTGACAATTTCCATTTTTTTTTCATTGCTATTTGTATTAATTGTTTTGTGCTGCTGCATTGCCTCGTCCCTTAGTTTAGCATCTGAGCTCAGTAGATTTAAGTTAGCTTAAGAGGGGGTAGACTATATAAGAAACTAACTATGATGAATTGGAAGAAATGCATTTAGAAGCTATAAGAAAATGGTTTGGCAAAAAAAAAGTATTTTGAAAGAGGTTATGAACCAAAAAAGTAGGGTTTAGGGACAACAGGTTTAGGTAGGATTTTCTTGGAAATAAATGATGAGGTAAGATAATGGAAAATAAATAATGAGGTAAGAAATGTGTGAACATATAAATACAGAAAGCATGCTTGGGTAGAATTTTTTTGGTGGAAACAAATATTGAAATAAGATGAAAGATATGTGGAATGAAGTTCTGGGTTGGACTGCAGTACCAAATGTTACACTGAAAACAAACCCTGTCCTTTCCTTTTGTGTTATCCCACTAAGTGTTTGTGTACCCTTGTGTATTTGTTTTTTTTCCTGTCTCTGTGTACTGTTTCATAGAAATTTTTTTCCTTCTAATACTAAGCTACATTCACTATGATGAGGAATATTGTTATCCTCAAACATAATTTGCATTAATAATATGTTACTTAGTTCGTAAAGATGTTTAGACATTATTTATTCCATTTTGTCTTAATGTTCATGTGTGAAGTTCATGTTTCAAAAATTATTCTGATCTTTTATGTATATAGTATGTACTCATGTCATAATTCCTGTAACACTGAGGTATATATTATTTCGATTCTTTTGTAAAGCCTGTGTTACTACAAATGTTATCTGTATTGTTATGTTCTTTAATGATGTATTTTGTACCTTTGTTATTGTATTCTCATGTTATAAAATTGTAATTGACACCAGTTCATCATATTATTACCTTGTAAGTTACATTTCACTGCACACGTTTCTGTTGGTCATAGTATATGGACAATATGTGAGAAGTAGGGACTGTTAGTGTTTACACGTGTGTTAATAATTCAGCAAGGGACTGGATAACAGCATTGCTGGTTCTAAGGACAATTCCAAAAACTTTGTGAATGCACAAGTGGTGGTTATGGACTTGCTATATTATCCGCAAGACTCTTCAATAGTGATTGTGCACCTCCACAGTCACAACAGATGGCTGCTGGCCATCTCTACAAGGACTACAGTGGGTCTGCACCTCTGGTGGCCCACCAATACTGTAATCTCTACCAAGACTATAGTGGGTCTGCTCTGTGATGACCTACCTACCAATATTCTTCAAAACTTCGAATGACTCTGCTGTGGGTTTGCTCTGTTGTGACTCATTACTTGTCTGGATGTCGAGAGTCAGCACTGTCTTTCCGTTGGAAAGACAACGCTACTTCTTCAAGACTGCATGGAAATCCACTACTTCTGTGTGCATTCTCTTTTACTGTTCAGACTTTGAAAAAAAAGAAAAACACTGTAATTTTACTGTGATGAATCAGGACTGTCTTTATAGACTGTGAGAAAATTTTAGCTTTTGACCAACATTGTATCAATAAGTGTGTGCATTTGATATCTTTGTTATTGCAGTTATGAAAAATTTTATCAAATCATTATTGGCCACTGCCCAAAACAATTTGTAAAATTTTTTGTGGGGAGCTTGGGGGCTATGTAAGTAAGCTGTTTAGGTTTTTTTATTGGTAACGCCACCTCTGTAAAAAAATCACTGGCTGTGCTGTGTGCAGTCTGTGTCTAGTTTGCATTGTTGTCTGCCATTGTAGTGTTGGGCAGCGGCAGCTGGATGTGAACAGCGCGTAGCGTTGCGCAGTTGGAGGTGAGCCGCCAGCAGTGGTGGATGTGGGGAGAGAGATGGCGGAGTTTTGAAATTTGTCATGAACTGCTATATATATTATGACTATTAAGGTAAATACATTGTTTCTTCTCTATGAAAATATTTCATTTGATAACTATGCCTATCAGTAGTTAGTGCCTTCCGTAGTTTGAATCTTTTATTTAGCTGGCAGTAGCGGCGCTCGCTGTATTGCAGTAGTTCGAGTAACCAAGATTTTTGTGAGGTAAGCGATTTGTGAAACGCATAGGTTAATGTTAGTCAGGGCCATTCTTTTGTAGGGATTTCTGAAAGTCAGATTGCGTTGCGCTAAAAATATTGTATGTCAGTTTAAGCACAGTCATTTATAAATTGTTCAAAGGGGACGTTTCAATTGTAGTACACATTTCTAACAAATAATACAAAAAAAAGTGACTACAGTACTACTCTTACTTGATCTCTGAACAAATTCTCCAATCTACTTCCGAACACTGTGTCTTACGCTTTGCCGGCCGGTGTGGCCGAGCGGTTCTAGGCGCTTCAGTGTGGAACCGCGCGACCGCTACGGTCGCAGGTTCGAATCCTGCCTCGGGCATGGATGTGTGTGATGTTCTTAGGTTAGTTTGGTTTAATTAGTTCTAAGTTCTAGGGGACTGATGACTTCAGATGTTAAGTCCCATAGTGCTCAGAGCCATTTGAACCATTCTTACGTTTTGATCTTAATACTCATCACTGGCTACGTCAAAAGTACACGGAAACGCGAATACAATTTCCACTAGTTTTTCGTCTTCTCTAACTATAAACGACACTCTTGCGGCAGTCATTGTCAGTGAGTAGCTCGGTATTGACGGTATGTACTGTGAGCTGCCGCGCGGGGTAGCCGCGCTGTCAGAGGCGCCTTGTCATGGTCCGCGCGGCTACCCCCGTCGGGTATTCGAGTTCTCCCTCCGGGGCATGGGTGTGTTTGTCGTCCTTAGCGTAAGTTAGTTTAAGTTAGTAGTGTGTAAGCTTAGGGGTCGATGAGCTCAGCAGTTTGGTCCCATACGACCTTACCACAAATTTCCAAATTTTAATGTGAGCTGAGGCTGCGGCTCGATTTCTCCCCGAGCGGTGTAGCCTCACAGCTCATGCGGTCCATCTGTCGCCCCAGACACTCCTAAAGCCGTCGGCACACGGACCGCGCTTTTGAACGTCTACGTTGAGCGTGTCGAGTTCAACGAGCTGCTGAACGCTCAGGTACGGTGCGACTTGTGCATACGGTACGTGGGCCCCAACGTGGTATACGCGATCACAACGCCCTCCAGCGGCAGTTGTCGGTGGTGTCTGGTTTGTAAATCACACTGTTTACGAAATGGAAGGACAAGAAATTCCTATATTAGCTCCATTAAAACGTATATTTCCTCCCTTGTCCATATCAGGTTGTTCTGTATGTAGTACACACAGATAAAAACTTCAATATATGTGCACATGTAATAAGGCAAAAATGAAAGTACCATGCCCAGTCAATAAGGAGATCGGCTTACAGAAGTTCCATTATTTGCTGATGGGCCGCCTTCAGCTGATTTACAATACCTCTTAAATTAATGTTGTTGTCTTGTCCTTTTGCATGAAATGTTTTAAGATAGTGCCTTCTGCCTTTTGATTGTAACTCTCCCTGTTGCTTAATATGCGACCTCCAGCCAAGTTCCATTTAAATTAAATTGCTAAGGCCTTCAGCCTGTTTAGACTGAAGATTTAGAAAATATTTTTGGTTGAAACCTCCAGAAGAACCTTGTAATTCAATTTCATGCTTAGGCCTTGTGTCTTGGATTTTGAGTGTGGCCTACAGCCAATATAAAGTTGATAAATGGAGGTCGATTAAAGTATTAAGTGTTTTGCATCCTTGTTGTAATACTGTGTGTTGATAAATAAAGTTTGTATGTTGAATTCCCCCCCCCCCCCTTCCCCATGAACCATGGACCTTGCCGTTGGTGGGGAGGCTTGCGTGCCTCAGCGATACAGATAGCCGTACCGTAGGTGCAACCACAACGGAGGGGTATCTGTTGAGAGGCCAGACAAACTTGTGGTTCCTGAAGAGGGGAAGCAGCCTTTTCAGTAGTTGCAGGGGCAACAGTCTGGATGATTGACTGATCTGGCCTTCTAGCACTAACCAAAACGGCCTTGCTGTGATGGGACTGCGAACGACTGCAAGCAAGAGGAAACTACAGCCATGATTTTTCCCGAGGACATGTAGCTTTACTTTATGGTTAAATGATGATGGCCTCCTCTTGGGTAAAATATTCCGGAGGTAAAATAGTCCCCCATTCGGATCTCCGGGCGCGGACTACTCAAGAAGGCATCGTTATCAGGAGAAAGAAAACTGGCGTTCTACGGATCGGAACGTGGAATGTCAGATCCCTTAATCGGGCAGGTAGGTTAGAAAACTTAAAAAAGGAAATGCATAGGTTAAAGTTAGATGTAGTGGGAATTAGTGAAGTCGGTGGCAGGAGGAACAATACTTCTGGTCAGGTGAATACAGGGTTATACCTTGGGTAACAGAAGAAATATTGAATTTAATTGATGAAAGGAGAAAATATAAAAATGCAGTAAATGAAGCAGGCAAAAAGGAATACAAACAACAAATGTAAGGATGGAGAGGCATATATCACTAGGGGTAAGATAGATACTGCCTACAGGAAAATTGAAGAGACCTTCGGAGAAAAGAGAACCACTTGTATGAATATCAAGAGCTCAGATGGAAACCCAGTTCTAAGCAAAGAAGGGAAAGCAGAAAGGTGGAAGGATTATATAGAGGGTCTATACAAGGGCGATGTACTTGAGGACAATATTACGGAAATGGAAGAGGATGTAGATGAAGATGAAATGGGAGATATGATACTGCGTGAAGAGTCTGACAGAGCACTGAAATACCTAAGTCGGAACAAGGCCCCGGGAATAGACAACATTTCACTAGAAATACTGATAGCCTTGGAAGAGCCAGTACTGACAAAACTCTACCATCTGGTGAGCAGGTTGTATGAGACAGGCGAAATACCCTCAGACTTCAAGAAGAATATAATACTTCCAATGCCAAAGAAAGCAGGTGTTGACAGACGTGAAAATTACCGAACTATCAGATTAATAAGTCACGGCTGCAAAATACTAACGCGAATTCTTTGCAGACGAATGGAAAAACTAATAGAAGCCGACCTCAGGGAAGATCAGTTTGGAATCCGTAGAAATGTTGGAATACGTGAGGCAATACTGACCCTACGACTTATCTTACAAGATAGATTTAGGAAAGGCAAACCTACGATTCTAGCATTTGTAGACTTAGAGAAAACTTTTGACTATGTTGACTAGAATACTCTCTTTCAAATTCTGAAGGTGGCAGGGGTAAAATGCATGGATCGAAAGGCTATTTACAATTTGTACAGAAACCAGAAGGCTGTTATAAGAGTCGAGGGGCATGAAAGGGAAGCAGTGGTTGGGAATGGAGTGAGACAGGGTTGTAGCCCATCCCCGATGTTGTTCAATCTGTATATTGAGCAAGCAGTAAAGGAAACAAAAGAAAAATTTGGATTAGGAATTAAAATCCATGGAGAAGAAATAAGAACTTTGAGGTTCACCGATGACATTGTAATTCTGTCAGAGACAGCAAAGGACGTGGAAGAGCAATTGAACGGAATGGACAGTATCTTGAGAGGAGGATATAAGATGAACATCAACAAAAGCAAAACAAGGATAATGGAATGTAGTCGAATTAAGTCGGGCGATGCTGAGGGAATTAGATTAGGAAATGAGACATATAAGTAGTAAAGGAGGTTTGCTATTTAGGGAGCAAAACAACTGATGATGGTCGAAGTAGAGAAGATATAAAATGTAGATTGACAAATTTAAAGCAAGCGTTTCTGAAGAAGAGAAATTGGTTAACATCTACTATAGATTTTAGTGTCAGGAAGTCGTTTCTGAAAGTATTTGTATGGAGTGTAGCCATGTATAGAAGTGAAGCATGGACGATAAATAGTTTGGACAAGAAGAGAATAGAAGCTTTCGAAATGTGGCGCTACAGAAGAATGCTGAAGATTAGATGGGTAGATCACATAACTAATGTATTTCTTAAATTAATGTTTTTGTCTGGCCCTTTTGCATGAAATGTTTAAGATAAGGCCTTCTGCCTTTTAAATTGAAACTCTTTACTAGGCCTTAAGCCGTTGAACGTATTTGATTGATATGTGGCTTTCAGCAGAGTATTGATATCTCTTAAATTACGTTCTTGCATTGCCCTTAAGGCATAGGATTGTTATTTTTTTATAGGGGCCTTCAGCCGAATTTTGTATGGAAATTTTTAAGATATGGCCTTCTGCCTTTTAAAATTCAAACTCTTCTTTCCAGGGCTTAAGCCATTAAATTATTTGCTGATGTACGGCCTTCAGCTGAGTTTTAATATCTCTTAAATTAATGTTGTTGTCTTGCCCTTTTGCATGAAATGTTTTAAGATAGGGCCTCCTGCTTTTTGATTGTAACTCTCCCTATTGCTTAATATGCAGCCTCCAGCCAAGTTCCATTTAAATTAAATTCCTAAGGCTTTCAGCCTGTTTAGACAGAAGATTTAGAAAATATTTTTGGGCGAAACCTCCAGAAGAACCTTATAATTCAATTTCTTGCTTAGGTCTTGTGTCCTGGATTTTGAGTGTGGTCTACAGCTGATCTAAAGTTAATCAAGGGTGGTCGATTAAAGTTTTAAGTGTTTTATATCCTTGTTGTAATACTGTGTGTTGATGAGTAAAGTTTGTATGTTGAATGCAACTGACAGGAACTCATTTTGGCCCCTTTCCACAACCTAATCCGCTCTGTCCTGCTAGTGCAGGCGTTTCAAATAATAATGTTGAAAAAACAGAGAATGTGGTGCCAACAACGTCCTGCGTTTAATGGACGATACTCTCTGGGAATATGCCACTAATCGGTGTATTTTACATGCTTGAGTAGCTACTCACACTTCGACGCAGTGGGCTGCTGTGACCACCCAGTTCTCGTTCAGGATGGAGGCGCCACACTGGTGATATCCTTTGGCCCGCAGCGACACCTGAAACACAAAGTATTACATCCTCCCAGCTGCTACAAAGAGCAAAAAAGACATCGAACAAATAAAAAAGTCCCATAATCCAAATTTTCACTTCTTTCTCGCACTGAGCATGTTTCATGCGCAGGTAGTTTTGAAGGCTCAACATCTACAGTAAGCCACGTTACGGTATGTGGCGGAGGGTAATTCATGTGTAACCATCAGTTGGGCCCTTCCCGGTTCACTATCGAATGTCGCGTGAGAGGAACGACTGCCAATGAACCTCCGCGTGAGGACTTAACTGCCGAATTTACCTTTGCGTCCGTCGATTTCGTCTCGTTAACAACAATGTGTTGGGTTAAAGCTGGCAGGGAATTCTGAATTGAATCACAATATTATCTGATACTCGGTAAGCTCTTCTTTTGTTCACTATAGAACAGCACTGAACTGCAAAGAATGCTTTCCGGAAGCCAACAAACAAGGCGTCAACTTGGCTGCATATGACTACTGTACCATTGATTTCGTGGACGAACAACGGTGTGTTTCGCAGCATCTCTTCTTATGGAACACGTGTTGATTTTTGTATAGGAGATCTTTATTCTCCAAAAATGTCATAATACGGAAGTATAGCACATGTTTCATAATTCTGCTACAAAGTGGCATCAGCGATTTAGGACTATAATTATGTGCATCTGCCTGACAACGCTTCTCGCAAGTGGGAATGATTTTTTCAGATCTAGAATGAAATTTTCATTCTGCAACGGAGTGTGCGCTGATATGAAACTTCCTGGCAGATTAAAACTGTGTGTTGCACTGAGACTCGAGCTCAGGACCTTTGCCTTTCAGGGGCAAGTGCTCTACCGTCTGAGCTACCCAAGCACGACTCACGATCCGTCCTCAAAGCTTCAATTATGCAAGTACCTCGTCTCCCACCTTCCAAACTTCACAGAAGCTCTTCTGCGAACCTTGCAGAACTAGCACTCCTGGAAGATAGGATACTGCGGAGACATAGCTTAGCCACAGCCAGGGGGATGTTTCCAGACTGAGATTTTCACTCTGCAGCGGAGTGTGCGCTGATATGAAACTTCCTGGCACATTAAAACTGTATGCCGGAACGAGACTCGAACTTGGGATCTTTGCCCTTCGCGGGCAAGTGCTCTACCGTCTGAAGCAAAGGTCCCGAGTTCTAGTCTCGGTCTGGCACACGGTTTTAATGTGCCAGGAAGTTTTTGCAGATCTGATGGCAAAATTTTATCTTATATTTCATTGAATGCTTCTTGCATTGCTCTCCTTGTGCTCATTTTGGCTTCGTTCGGCTTCTGTTTGTCAACTGAAACTATGGCAAATGAGCCTTTACGGGTCTTTCCTATGCATCACACGCTTGCTCAGCACATACTGGGAGAAGGCGGATTGTACAATTCTGTCGAATTTAATCTAGTTTTGCTCCACATCATCGTTCTCGCAGCTGAATATCTCGAAATGGTTCAAATGGCTCTAAGCACTATGGGACTTAACATCTGAGGTCATCTGTCCCCTAGACTTAGAACTATTTACACCTAAATAACCTAAGGATATCACACATATCCATGTCCGAGGCAGAATTCGAACCTGTGACCGTAGCCGCAGCGCAGTTCGGGACTGAAGTGCCTAGAACCGCTCGGCTACAGCGGCCGGCTGAATATCTCATGTATGACGCCCAAATACTGTGCAATTATGCCGGCTGGTGTGGCCGAGCAGTTCTAGGCGCTTCAGTCTGGAACCGCGTGACCGCTACGGTCGCAGGTTCGAATCCTGCCTCGGGCATGGATGTGTGTGATGTCCTTAGGTTAGTTAGATTTAAGTAGTTCTAAGGTCTAGGGGACTGATGACCTAAGATGTTAAGTCCCATAGCGCTCAGAGCCATTTTTTTGGTGCAATTATTGCTCTTGCTAAGTTACGTTTTACCAACTTCCTTATCTTTATAACGTCTGTAGTCATTGATACAAGTCACGTTAACCGATTCGAAAACTTGTATTCGCGAACTAGTTCTCTAGCTGCTCGAAGCAATTTTCGAAGAAGTACTCAGAACACTCTCACAAAAATCCCTCTCTCTGGTATTATATATAATCGCAGAACACTCCATTCTATACCTGCCAAATTGTCTCCCAAGCGCTCTGCCACTGTAGCTCCTGAGATAGGTCTTCCACCAACCTGTTACGCAGAATAAGGCGTGCTTCTGTGTGGTTTGTGTCACTGTGGTGCGCCCCTGTTACTTGTTGCTTAAATGTGTGCTAATTATGGAAAGGAAATACGGGGGAGACTTAAACCCGGTGCCAGTTTATAACCTACACCTCTCGAATAATACTAACGGCGTTCCTGTGCTTAACATCTCCATCCGATGGACGGTTCGTCGTCAATACTCCCACATGTCCTAGTTCCATCAGATTCTGACATACGCTGGACAGCGTAAGAGTGCATTATTTGACACAGTTTCTTAATTCATTCCACTTTCTTTCCGTGTTTCTTCTCTTCTTAACTGTTCCCATGAGATACACAGCTACTAGACCTACGTTAAGAAAAACCCTCTGAAGATGACAGAAGCTCTCTCTAAGTTGCTTTATGTGAGGAAGCTCTAAAGCAGGGAAAAATATCTGCTCACTTGAATTCTCGCTCACCAGCGTTCTACTGTTTTGGACATCAGACTTTACTAGTGGTTTCTGGTTATTTTACTACAAACATTCGATTGCAATCTACAGAGCGTACCAACATTGCCACCAATATTGAAGTTCCAAAGAGTTTTGCTGTACGGGATGTATACCTACAGGTAGCTGAGAAATTTTCTTTCTCCTTTCTGAGTAACAGAGAGATTCCCCCCAAAAAAATGGCTCTGAGCACTATGGGACTCAACATCTATGGTCATAAGTCCCCTAGAACTTAGAACTACTTAAACCTAACTAACCTAAGGACAGCACACAACACCCAGCCATCACGAGGCAGAGAAAATCCCTGACCCCCCCGGGAATCGAACCCGGGAACCCGGGCGTGGGGAGCGAGAACGCTACTGCACGACCACGAGCTGCGAGATTCCCCAATGGGTGGGAGTGCTACTGGCGATGTTTATGAATAACTTTTCTGTTACCAGTCACGATTTTCGTGATAACAGAAAAGTTATTTATAGACAAACCAAGTGTTTTCGCAGTCGCAGGCTTTCAAAGAAATCATTTATGATGGACAAAAACAGATTGTTACTGGGAAGTTGAACTGTAGAAAAGTAACTAGCAAGAAGCAACCCAATCTGCGCCCTATGAATTTCCTCTTTTTAGCGGTTATAAGTTACACAGTCAGGCATTTGGCCAGCTTCTTTGGTATCAATACTCACCTGATGAGGGAACTCCCCAGGTGCGGCTTCGACGCCGTTGACTATGCGACCATGTAGTACCGACACCCTCCGCTGCACTGAGCCACCTGCAACGGAACTTACATTTGCCATGTGTTCTTCATGCAATGAAGGTACGGACATTGTTGACAATAACAGGTCCACGAATGCGTATTTACTCTGTATTACATGAATTTCCATTTGTGCTCTGTTAATATGTCATGTTAGTGTAACTGCTTTTTAAAAACCGTATCCGAAAAACTTTTGTCAGTGCTGCACTCTGTACGATATCTAATATAACTTCGACCATGTATTCCTCCAAATCACTGAAGTGGTATGTCTGAATGTCTTTGGCATAAAAGATATATACGAACCTTACTCATTCTTTAACTGCATCACTGGAACCTGTCTCTCACAAGCCCGATGACACTAGCATTTTATTGTATCTGGTAACACTCGCTGTTATTTATGACATTATAAACGTTATTCTTATTTTATTGCTTTGACTATAGTGGTTTATAAACAGTACTGCAATCGATTATTTTTATGACTGTTATGTGCTATGCCGCCCATCGCTACTTTTACAGTCCGGCCGTACTTCGCCTTGTATTTCTTTTAACCCGTCACAGTGTGTGGTTTTTTTGTGTACAGTTATTAGCTTTTTATCCCAATTTTACAGTTTTTGCAATCAACACGATCAAACGCCTTAGTTAAAACAGAAAGTTGCACTGTAGAAAAACCTTTCGAGAGTGGAACGGTGAAGACACAGCTTGAAGGTGGTTCATTGAACAGTCTCCCAGGCACTTTATTGTGAATAGCAGAGTAATCACGTAGACGTAGATGTTTAATTTTACCAGTACCTCACAGAGAAAAGAGACTATAGCGTTTTAATTGTTAAACTACTTCTAAAGCCGAACTGTACATTTGATAGCAAATTATGTGGTATAAAATGATCAATTACCCTTACATACACAGCCTTTTCAATAACTTTAGCAAACACTGATGGCACAGAAATAGCTCTAAAACTGTCTGCATTATCTCTTTCTTCCTTTTTATAAAGCGACTTTACTATAGAGTACTTTAATCGTTGAGGAAACTGACTGTTCTTAAAGGAAAAATTACAAATACGGTTAAATACAGGGCTAACATGTGCAGCACGGTACTATAATATTCTGCTAGGCACTCCATCATATCCGTGAGAGCCGTCAGTCTTCAATGATTTAATTACTGACTCAATCTCCCCATTCTCAGTATCACAGAAGAGTATTTCAGACATCAACCTCAAAAGGCATTTTCTAAGAGAGTTATACGATTCCCCGTAGAAACTAAGTTTTTATATCATTCACCGGCAATGCTCAGAAAATGATTGTTAAATACTGTACATATATCTGACTTACCAATAACAGATATATTTCTGTTACAAACTGACTTCATATCGTCGACCTCGTGCTGCTGACCAGACGCTTCCTTCACAGCGGATCACATGGTTTTAATTTTATCCTGTGAATTAGCTATTCTATTTGCGTACCACATACTCTTTGCCTTCCTAATAACATTTTTTTTCACTTTAAAATACTGTTCGTAATGGGCTACTGAAGCTTGATTGTGACTTTCTACCAAATTTGATATAATTCCTGCATTGTTCTACATGATATCCTTGTCCTACTAGTCAGACACCCACACTGGTTTTCATTACAAGTACCCCGTTTAGAATTTTCTAATGGAAAGCAACTCTCAAAGAGCATGAGAAATGTGTTAAGGAAAGCATTATATTTGTCATGTATGTTATCGGGACTATAAACATCCTGTCACTCTTGTTCCTTAACGAGGTTTAAAAAACTCTCTATTGCCGTTGGATTAGCTTTTCTACATAGTTTGTAATTATAAGTAACATTTGTTTGAGTAAAAAAGCCCTTTGATGTCAAAATTTGTGCGTCATGATCTGAAAGGCCATTCACCCTTTTACTAATAGAATGCCCGTCTAGTAATGCAGAATGATTAAAAATATTGTCGATGGCTGCGCCTCTGTTCCCCTGCACCCTAGTTGGAAAAAACACAATCTGCATCAGAATATATTAGTTTAGGAGATCTAGCAACATCCTTTTTCTTGCACAATCGTATACAAAATTAATATTGATCACCATATATAACTAATTTTTAGAACTTCCTATAAAATGAATCAAAAACCCTCTCTAGCTTGGTGTAGGGGACCGACAAACAACAACAATTAGAAGATTAGTGAAACTAAACTCGGTTTCCCTTGCACAACATTCAAATACCTGTTCAGTGCAGTGCCGTGATGCGTCTATGGACACAAATGGATTACAGTTTTTTTTTTTTTTTTACGTACATGGCCACTCCCCAAATCCGCAAAGAACTCCTTGAAAAACAGCGAGCTAATCTGTATACTGGTATAGGAAGCCTCTGAATTGTCAGATTATTCAACTGGTGCTCCGATATACCAATAACGTCAGAGTCAACGTTTCACTAACTTCATCTCTAATACCTCTTATATTTTGATGAAATATGGAAATTCCTTCTCTACTTGGATACCTGCCCTCCTCTGAAGGCGATTCCTTTGCTAGAGGGACTTTCTTTAAGCAGGTATACCTATCAGCTACCTTCAATCTATAAAAGGTGCAGCTCTAACACCAACTACTATAGGAAATAGTGATACCACCACTATCCACTACACTGTCACCTGTAAGATTTGCCAGCCTCTGCTTCCCGTACCAACTGAGGTGCAGGCCATGTCCAGTGAAACCCGATCTGCTGATGGCCTCCACTGGTACAACAGCAATGAGACCCATGCCATCCGCAATCAGCGCCTTCTTCAGCCCCACGTTAACACACCTTACAGTAACATTAAGATGAAGCCAATAATGACGCTGATGCAGTTACACGAAGTGAACATTAGTGCCACCAGTTTGAGAATCCCTCTTTAACAGGTCACCATCTACATCATATTCCCCGTCCCTAGGCGCTACAGTCCGGAACAGCGCGACCGCTACGGTCCTTAGGTTAGTTAGGTTTAAGTAGTTCTAAGTTCTAGGGAACTGGTGACCTCAGATGTTCAGTCCCATAGTGCTCAGAACCATTTGAACCATTTTGACATCTATTGAAAGAACTAACAATAGTGGTGTCGAAACGCTGTCCCCATTACGAAAGCAACAACTTTTATTAATACAACTAAACAACGACCAACACCAGTACCACCAAAACTTCATACAACTTCTTAACTAAAACCAAAAATTCAAGCGAACACTGGAAAGCTCAAAGAAATTAAAAAAGTTAATGAAAATTTTACTGAAATACTTCACTAGAAACAATTAAGAAACGTCAGCTGAAAACTACCACACGAAATTTGCTAACCGACTTCAACGCACAGTCAACTCTAAAGAACACAGTGAGAGAACGTTTCCAAAAGTTTATTTAACCGTTATTTCGCTACAAACAGCACTAGACACCGTTGAAAGCTACTAAAATTAATAATTGTATAACAGTGCACCAAACACTTTGACATCAGCATCTGGGGTACCCATCGCGCACAGACCTTCCGGTAGCCAAGCAAAGCAATAATGTGACCCACAAGTCCTTGTGAAAAGCAGATTGTGCTTGCAATTGTATGACGATCATCCTGAATCAATCTGTCAACATTTTGCTTGTGAAACTCTCTGGTTGCTGTCGCAGGACGTCCAACTCTTTGTTTGTCACGCAGGTCAGTTGTTCCCGCCTCAACATCTTTAAACTTACTCGCCCAACGACGCACAGTACTCACATCAACACAATCACCATAAACTGTTTTCATTCTCTGATGAATCTCCTTTGGGGTGACATTCTGCTGTCAAGAATTCAATGACTGCACGTTGCTTAAATCGCATTGACCGACCGTCTGTACAGTGTTCCGTACTTTACACTGTAACAACACAACCGTTCAACGCTAAGGCTTCCGGCCAACTGGAGCTGTAGGGAAGAGGCTGCGGCACAAGCTAGTACCTGCCGCATACCAATGCTGCCAACTGTTGAAGAGTTACGAAGGTGGAGGCATTACTTTTCAGTCAACCCTCGTATGTTGGCGGCGGTACACTCGTTTGCGTTCAGCTTCAAATGGTATTTCTCTAAATTTTCTCAACATCAGTTCTCGAAAAGAGCGTCGCTTTCCCTCCAGGGATACCCATTTCAGTTTCCGAAACATCTCCGTAACACTAACGTGTTGTTCAGACCTACCGGTTAAAAATCTAGCAGCCCGCCCCTGAATTGCTTCGATGTCTTTCTTCAATCTGACCTGGTGCGGATCCCAAACACTTGAGCAGTACTCAAGAACAGTTCGCACCAGCGTCCTATATGCGGCCTCCTTTACAGGTGAAACATTCTTCCCTACCACAGTTCTCACATTTCATTTCGCTTTCCAGCGTTAGGCCCAGATATTTAGAAGACTTGACTGTGTCAATGAGGACATTAGTAATAATAAACCCGAGCATTACAGGATTCTTCTTCCTGCTCATCCGTATTAACTAACATTTTTCCACATTTAGTGCTAGCTGCCATTCATCATACCAACTAGAAATTTTGTCTAAGGTGTCTTGTATCCGCCTCAACTTCGACACCTTACCGTACACTACAGCATCCTCAGCAAACATCCCCAGACTGCTGCCCACCCTGTCCGCCAAATCATTTATGTTAATAGAGTACAACAGCGGTCCTATCACACTTCCCTGGGACTCTCCTGACGGTATCCTGGTCCCTGATCAACATTCGCCGTCGAGGACAACATTACTTACGATGTCTTCGAGCCATTTTCATGTCTAAGAACGTATCCCATATGCTCATACCTTCGTTAACACCGTCGTGCCAAATGCTTTCAGGAAATCTAGAAATATGGAATCAGCCCATTGCCCTTCATCCGTAGTTCGCAGTATATCATGTGAAAAAAGAGCAACCTGAGTTTCACACGAGCGATGCTTTCTAAAGGCACGCTGATTCAAGGACATAAGCTTCTCAGTCTCAAGAAAGTCTAATACATTCGAACTAAGAATATGTTAGAGTATTCTACAGCAAAGCGAAGTCCGGGATATTGGTCTGTAATTTTGCAGGTCCGTCCTTCTACCCTTCTTATGTACTGGAGTCACCTGCGTTTTTTTTCAGTCAGTTGGGACTTTGTGCTGGGCGAGAGATTAACGGTAAATGCAGGCTAGGTAAGGGGCCAATACCGTAGAGTACGCTCTGTAAAACCGAACTGGAATTCCATCCGGACCTGGTGAATTATTTGCTTTCAAATCTTTCAGTTCTTTCTCTACGCCAGAGATGCTTATTACTATATCGTCCATACGGGAGTCCGTCCGACGGCCAAATAACGGTATGTCTGCACGATTCTCCTGTGTGAACCATGTCTTGAACGTGGAATTTAAAACTTCAGCTTTCGTTTTGCAATTTTCAGCTGTCTCACTAGACCGGTCAACAAGAGACTGAATGGAAGCCTCAGACCCGCTTAGCGATGTTACGTAGAACCAAAATTTTCTCCGGTTCTCTGCCAGATCCTTTCCTAAAGTATAACGGTAGTTGTCGTATGCTTCGCTCATAGATTTGACAGATGCGCTAATCTCTACTAACCTTCGCTTGTCGTCATTTGTGCGTTCTTATTTGAACCGAGAGTGCAACAGCCCCTACTTTGGCGGGTTCGTATCTCGTGATATCTACTGGGAAATTTTGCATTAAATACGGCTGTATGGGTGCTTTTGATCAGATAACGTATGTACAAACATAAATGCCCGTAGTAAAATTTCTTTTTTGAGGGTGGAGGGGGGAGGGGGGGAGGTAGGAGAATGAAACAGATCAAGACACCTGACACTCCACCTCTTGGATCCACGCCCGAGTCTTCTAATCATAGCATGAATTAAAGGAACCTTAATATATGGTATAATGAAGAAATGATTCATTTCCTCTCACATTAAGAGTGAAACACAGCATGTAGATGATTCAAATGGCTCTGAGCACTGTGCGACTTAACATCTGAGGTCATTAGTCCCCTAGAACTTAGAACTACTTAAACCTAACTAACGTAAGGACATCACACACATCCATGCCCGGGGCAGGATTCGAACCTGCGACCGTAGCAGTCGCGCGGTTCTGGACTGAAGCGCCTAGAACCGCTCGGCCACACCGGCAGGCACAGCATGTAGACACACAAGTAAATAGATGTAGTTCTCACCTGGAGCGCACCGCACGGACGCTGCTAGGAGCAATAGAAGCAACGCAATCGGCGGCATGGTGTTCTTTACGTGCCTAGAAACCCTACACAACGTCTTTATGACAATCGTCGCAGCTAGATATCAGCCAATGACGATAATGCGTCGATTACGGCTCTTATCACTGTTAAGTGCCTGTTACAAGAGCGTGACAACATTCCCGTCGATCAAGCTAACATCTAGTCATATCCTCTAAAAGGCCATTTACAACTTGTACTGAAACTAGAAGGCAGTTACAAGAGTCGAGGCAGTGGTTGAGAAGCGAGTGAGACAGGGTTTAAGCCTGTCCTCAATGTTATTCAATGTGTGCACTGAGTAAAGGAAATCAAAGAAAAATTTAGAGCAGGAATTAATGTTCAGGGAGAAGAAAAACTTAGAGGTTTACCGCTCACGTTGTTATTGTCCTTGACAGCAAAGAACTCGTAGGAGTAGTTGAACGGAGTCGATAGCCTCTCGAAAGGACGATATAAGATGAACATCAACAAAAGCAAAAGAAGGGTGATGGGATGTAGTAGGATTGAAGGACATGATGCTGAGTGAATTAGTTTAGGTAATGGGACACTAGAGGTAGTAGATGAGTTTCGTTAGTTGGGCAGAAAAATGAGTGATGACGGCCGCAGCAGATAGGATATAAAATGCAGACTGGCAGTGGCAAGGAAAGCGTTTCTGAAGAAGAGAAATTTGTTAACATCGAATATAGCTCTGTTAAGAAGTTTCTTCTGAAGGTATTTGTCTGGATTGTAGCCATGTATGGAACTGAAACATGGACGATAAAGAGTTGAGACAAGAAGAAAATAAAGGCTAGTGCTACAGAATGAAACCTTCCCGTCTCCTCTATATCTCTTTTGTTACGCAACCATCCCTTTTACAATAACCTATGAAACCTTCCCTTAGGATTTCTATCTCTTGCTTAATAATAACAAATTAATTCTCTTTCTCAATCTTCACATACAAATTTAAATGCTGCTTATTAAAAGTTATTTTCTGATTATTTCGACGAAAATAGAATGTGTCGTCGTCGCGGCCCTCAGTCGTTACCTCCAATAACCCAAAACTGTTCCTTACCTTTTTTACTGTTACTGGATCGCCATCTGACTGCTACATCGAACTGCGACATGAATATACTTACTCTGCTTTACTATACTCTATTAGCTGCTGGTGGGCTGTCATAATAAGTGGCTTTATTTATTATCAAAGCTGACTTTATTCTTTAACAGCAAAGCTGACGTTATTCTTTAATTAATTTGACTGAAGTTTCGTAATTCATAGTCAAACTTTTTCTTGACAACAATAAAATTTTGCGAAGTTTCACGTTGATGGTTTTTGAGATGGATTATAGTCAGTAATGCAGTATTGCTGGCAAAAATTAATTATATTCTGAATGAAATGATTTTAGAAACGTTCAAACGGTACTTACTTTTTACAATAATCTTACATCTAGCAATGCGCAAACATACCTTCAGTAGTCTTGAGTTTCTCAAAAAAATTAATTCAATAATATTAGTTCCTCTTATAATAATAGTTAGCTGATGTCTCTGTACATCCGTTTGTAATCTTTTGTAAATCATAGCTGGTGGCTGGCAGACACACCGCTCCTCTCAACCTCTCGCTTCAGACCTGCTACCGACTCGCTTCACATCTCGCTTACTACTGACTTCCTGCGAACGCTAAAGTGCAGTCTCTCCTGCCAACAATGCTTTCTGGTGCAGACAATCCCTGCTGCCATTACAAAATGTATCAATGCGCGGTCTTTCCCGTTCTTTTCTTAAAATGTATCCATACGCTGTCTCTCCCGCCCTTTTTGAAATTATATCAATGTGCGGTCTCTCTTGCCAACAATACTTTGGTGCAGACATTCCCTGCTAGCACAATTATTTCCAACATGACAAATATTAATTATTCCTACTTAATCCTATTAATAAAATATAAAAATCTTTCATAAATTGTGGTTTGACAATAGAAATATACACGTCTTACAAGAAGAATGCTGAAGATTAGGTAGGTAGATTCAGTAACTGATGAAGAGATACTGGATAGAATTGGGGAGACATTCGCTGCACAGCTTGCCTAAAGAAGGGATCGGTCGACAGGACTCATTATAAGACATCAAGGGATCACCAATTTAATATTAGAGGGAAGTGCGGGGGGGGGGGGGGGGTACAAATAGGAGAGCTAGACCAAGAGATGATTACAGGAAGAAGATTCAGAAGGCTGTAGGTTGCAGCACTTACTTGGAGTTGAAGAGGCTTGCACCTTAGAAGTCGGGGCACATGAAGTATTAGATTCGTGAGGACATCCATTTACTGTTTTCTTTGTCCGATAGGTTATGTTGACTGTTAGCGGTTTTAATTGCGTAGTTTCATTCGATATGCAGATATTTTTAATCATTTGATTGTCTATCACATTATGTAGGAAACATCTGTTAGTCACAAAAATCAGTCGATATTCTTCGAATGGCATAGGGCCTGAAGAATTTTCCTCTAAATTTAATAGGTGTAGCTTTCGAATATGAACTTCTTGTGCTAAACATAACCGTTTGCTATCATGAATCCTATAATGTGATTTGCGGCGTCTCAGTGACTGTATATGTTGATGCGCTTTAGATATGGTTCTTCCTTTCAATTTGTTTGCTCTTGTGTTATGTTTTCCTCTGGTCTCTACATGTGTTCCCTGTAGTGGCCAACACCTTTTTAAGAGTAATAGGACGTTTTTTGGTGATGCCATGCGACGCGAAGAAGTCTGGTTGACATACCTCAACATCCTGTATTTTTTCATCTCCGTCAATACGCACTTCATATTCACAGGAAACAAAATGATGTGTGTGTTCCTTCAAGTGGACATTCCTGTGTTCATCTCCGTATGACAGCATTTACACTGATGAGTCCAGTCAGTTGAGTTTTCTGTATCATAGGAAGCCATTTGAATTAATTATTTCCTTAACCTATTCCTCACCGAGCGGGGTAGCGCAGTGGTTATCACACTGGACTCGCATTCGGAAGGACGACGCTTCAAGCCCGCGTCCGGCCATCCTGATTTAGGTTTCCCGCGATTTCCCTAAGTTGCTGTAGGCAAACGTCGGGATGGTTCCTTTGAAAGGGCACGGCCGACTTCCTACCCTAATCCGATGGGACTGATAACTCGCTGTTTGGTTCCCTCTCCCATATCAACCGACCAATCTATTTTTTTCTATAAATGGAACATTTTGAAAACATCTCAATCGTAAGGACTTACAGTCATCACGTGTAGCGTTGAGTCATGGCCCGTAATCTTTATGAAGAATCAGAAATGCGTCCAGCACTTTTCTGTTCTTTGTATTCTGCACAGCACCTGGCCTGCGCTTAAACGTCGCCACGTTGGCACTGCTGCTCGGCCCAGCGTCGAACCTGACTTACCTGGTCCAGCCGAAGCACGTCCACTTGCCGACCACAAAATGCTCAACGAGATACTCAGCGCACACACACAGCTTCTAGCCACTCGTAATGTCGCAGGTTTCCACAGAAAATGTAGTTCATTCTTTTGTGTGTGAGGCGCTATCAGGGACAGACGATAGGTAAAGGCCAGTAGGTACCTTTTTTGATTTAAGAGGGACATTCGATTGTGTGTTTCGTGCAATACTTTCAAATAAGTTTGGAACATTATGAGATTATGGAAAAAGGTCAACAATGGTTCACTTAATACCTGGAAAATAAGGAGCAGAAGATTGTTCTCCTGTGTGAACAGAGTCGAGTTCTGGGTCCACTGCCTGTCTTGACTTATGTAGATGACTTGCAACTAACCACGACAGATGACAAATGACTAAAAATTTTCCCTTTACGGTACGTAAATGTTAATTGTTAGTGCGCAGGTTTTTATATAATCTAAAAAACCAAAATATGTAGATATTTATGTAATGGAATGGGGTAAAATATTTAAGAAAATATGTAACCCCATGAAAATATTTAATTAAATATTTTACCTAAAACAGAAATTTCAACTGAAGTCGACTACTGAATTACGAACGCTCAAATGGCTCTGAGCACTATGGGACTTAACTGCTGAGATCATCAGTCCCCTAGAACTTAGAACTACTTAAACCTAAGTAACCTAAGGACGTCACACACAGCCATACCCGAGGCAGGCTTCGAACCTGCGACCGTAGCGGTCGCGCGGTTCCAGACTGTAGCGCCTAGAACCGCTCGGCCACTCCGGCCGGCACTGAATTGCGCTACAGCCTACTTTATTAACTTCATGTATACTTAAGTGTACCAGAAATACGAAAAGTACGTTAAGAAGATAATTTTATCTTAATCAATCTATTTTACACTGATGAGACAAAACATTCTGACCACCTGCCCGACAGCATATTTGTCCGGCTTCGGAAGGAAATACACCACTGACTCTGCGTATTATGGGTCCGACAGTTTGTTGGTAAGTTTGTGGAGGTATGCAGCATTAGACGTCTACGCACAGGTCGTGTAATTCGCGTAAATGACGGACCGCTGATCTGCGTACGCTGATGGCGCCCGATAGCAACCCAGATGGGTTCCATAGGATTTACATCAGGTGAATATGGCCGCCGAGACATCAACATGATCACTATAATGCTCCTCAAACAACTGTAGCACGGTTCTGGTTCCGAGGCCCGTACAGTTGTACTGCTGAAAGATGACATCGTAGTTGGGGAAGACATCAAGCAAGAAGGGATGTAGGTGGTTCGCAGCTGTCAGCGTGTCTTCGATTATTAGTACAGGTCCCATGCAAGCGCAGAAGAACGTCTCCCGTCCCTTAATACTGCTCCCACCAGCCCGCGCCCGTGGCGCGCTGCACGTTTCGAGCCGCCGTTCACTTCGATGACGGCGTTTGTGGAGACGACCATCGTCCGAGTGCAGCAAAAATGTGATTCACCTAAAGAGCTGACACGTTTCCATTGAGTGACGGTCTAATACCGATGGTCCCGTGCCCACTGCGATTGTAACGAACGATTTTGGTGGGTGAACATGTCAACACGTAGGGATGGTCTGCTGCGGAGCTCCGTGTTCAACAATGTGCTATGAACGGTGTGCTCCGGAACACTTGCGCGTGCACAAGCCATATGCTCTTTGGGCAGATATGCCACAGATCCCCATCTATCCTACTTTACAGGGCAGACAAGCCTCCGAACCCCACGGTCTGTGAAGAGTCAAGGACGTCCAACCATTTAGCGCCTAGTGGTAGTTTCACTCTCCTTCAACCTCCTTCCGTAGATGCTTACGATGGTAGCACGTGACCATTCGACCAACTTCGCGGTTTTCGAGATACTCGTTCACAGGCTTTGCGTAATAACAATGTGCCCTTTGTCAGTGCCGCTTATATCAATGGATTTCCCAATCTGCAGCCCACATCTTCGTTAGGATGATTCCTCATCCGTGTCTGCTTCGCTAGCATACTTTTGCTACCGCGTCACGTGCCCGCAGCGTCACCACGCTGCATCCAACGTCGCGGTAGGCAGTGGTCATAGCGTTTTGTCTTATCAATGTATTTTGAAAGTCTCTACTGTGATAATGAAAGTAAATTGTTTTCTTTTGTTGGGTATTGTAGCAAGTTTAGGTCAGGAGAAGGATAAGCAGTTACTATAACACGAACATAAATTACTAGTAACTTATTAAAACTTGAACATGGTAAATATTAACGTTGGGAACAAGTAGTGTCCACTCAGATGACAAGAAATAGGTCCTACTCTGACACTACAGTACAGACTGACAGTTTTACACGAAAGTAGGGGAAGGGAGGGGAAGATGACGAGGAGTCTAAGATGACGGGTTGTTAATGTAATGGGATTGCCGGGAGAGAGGAGCACTTAAAAGACTTGCCTTGCTAAATGGTAGCGCTTCACGTGTGCTACAATAGGAACTAAAGCTAACCGCCACCATTTAGCCGGAAGACACCATCATATGTGTTTAAACGCATGTTCGTTGTAATATTTCAGTGCATCGAAATGTCCGCCCCCGGTAGCTGAATGGTCAACGTGACGGATTGTCAGTTCTCAGGGCCCGGGTTCGATTCCCTGCTGGGTCGGGGAATTATCTCCGCCCATGGAGTGGGTGTTGTGCTGTCCTCATCCTATCCTCATCGACTGCGGGTCGCCGAAGTGGCGTCAAATTGGAAGACTGGCACCCGGCGAACGGCCTGCCCGACGCGGGGGTTCTAGCCATACGATTAAATTAGAAAGAAGTGCAGCGAAATAACTTGTGAACTACATGTGGTAGGTTTTCCAACCTTGTTTCAGCTTTTTCGTAAACTATAAACTATGCCATTTCTTAAATGAATATAGTAATCTCCATAGAGAATTTAGTGAACTCTTGTATTTAGGTTTAGATTATAAGTGGTCGATTCGGGTAGTCTGACTAATGTACTTGATGCACGTCCGCCCCCGGTAGCTGAGTGGTAGTGGACCAGATTTTTTTTGTTATAGGATGAAAAGTGGCGGTGGCATTTAGGTGTTTTTTCTAAGGGGCTTTCAAAAAAAAGATAAAAAAAGATAAAAACACAACCGGAGACCACCCCCAGGTGCTTCGTAATTTTTTTTCTGTTTTTTCTTATTGTTATTTTACTTAGTTTCTTCAGATAAAAAAAGAAAAAAAGGAAATTAAAAAATTTAAAAAAGTGGTCAGCGCGACAGAATGTCCATCCTAAAGGCTCGGGTTCGATTCCCGGCTGGGTCGGAGATTTTCCCCGCTCGGGGACGGGGTGTTGTGTTGTCCTAATCATTATCATTTCATTCGCATCGACGCGCAAGACGCCGAAGTGGTGTCAAATCGAAAGACTTGCACCCGGCGAACGGTCACACGACATTTACATGGTGGACAAGATGACGAATTCGTCATCTTATCTTAACATTTCGTAAATTATTTTAATTATCTTTTCAATTTCATTTGCATTATTCAATATGGGTAAGAAATATCAAAGAAAGATCAATTAACAGCAATGGCCACAGGAATCTATGACCCTAGCCGTGGAGGTGGTAAACAATGATGCGGCAGTGTACGCAGCTGCGAAAAGTACAATGTTCCAGAAGCTACACTGCGGCGTTACGCCAAGGAACACAAAAGAAGTAAGTAGTTTTAAATGTAATATGTCAGTTTTAAGTTGCAGGGACCATAGAAGCTAAATATAGTGCCCTTTAATTACCGTATTACGTTCGAAAAAAATTAAAATTTATGCATTTTTCAGAAAATGCCGAACCGGACTGTTTCGATAGACATTCACTGATGAACAGCTGCAAAACCTCAAGGAATATACCCAGGACTTGGACAGAAGAGCTTTCGGCTTAAAACTTGCAAAACTCGCCTTTGACTGCGCAGAAACACTGCAAATTCCACACTGCTTCGATAAAGAAAACAAGAAAATGGGTAAAGACTTCATCCAGAGCTTTAAGGATAAATTCAGCTTTTCTCTCAGAAAACCAGAAGCTACATCTGCAGCCAGACTGGCAGCCTTTAACAAAACTAGCGTTGGAGCGTTCCTTAATTTGTATTCACAGATTCTAGCTAAGAAAACATATGGGCCTCATCAAATTTAGGAGACTGGTTGCCCAACTGTTCTCACTAAAAATTTGAGTGTCTTAAGCCCAAAAGGAAATAATATCAAATTATGTTCTTCTGAAAGCGGCGTGAACTTTAGTGCAGCATGCAGTTTCAGTGCTGTTGGTCATTTTGTCCCACCTTCTTCACATTCCGCAGGTTGCGAAACAATTCGACGCCAGGTTCTGTAGGTGCGTGTAATGAATCGGGGTGGATGGACGCTGAAACCTTTATCCTGTGGTTACAACAGTTCATGAACAGTGTAAGACCAAGCAAGAAAAACACAGTTCTGTTACTAATGTATAACCACACATCACATGTCACATTGAATATTGATAAATTATGTCGAAAAAACCGTATTAGTTTACTGGGTTTTCCCTTCTGTACCAGCCAACGTATGCAACCGCTGTATGCGGCTTTCAGTGGCCCATTTAAAACTGCCTACAGCCGGGCTTGTGATGATTACTTAATGAGAAATCCGGGACAAGTGATAACTATTAAAGACGTTGCGTGGTTATTTGATGTAGCATACAACGAGGCTGCTACAATAAGTAACGCCGTAAACTGCTTTCAAGCAACTGAATTAGTTCCACTGAATTCCCAAATATTCAGTGAGTCTGACTGAGCCATCGATGACAGCAGAGATACCACACAATGCCTCAATGGTTACCCTGGATGATGAAGAAGTAGCTGGACCATTTGGCGCCTCTGCAGATGACACCGCAATAGGCCTAGCTGGACCGTCTTGTGCTCCTGAAGTTAACACTGATGAAACTGCAAAGCCTGGACCGTCTAAGAAGAAAGACAAAGAAAAGAAGAAAACCAAAAGAAAAGAGATGAAAAATCAGAATACCAAAAAGGTGTCTAAGAGAAAAAGAAAAAAAATGTTATAAGGAACATTTTTTGGAAGATTCCTCAAATTCGTCGATAACAGTCAATTGCAGTGATGATGACGACGATATTGATTTCGTCGGAGAAGAAGTTTGTACAGTCTGCAGTGACCATTGAAAATCAAAGGCATGGTATGCTTGTTCTCGCTGTCACAAATGGGTCCACGCTGCTTGAAATTGACTCACTGTTGCAGAAGCTAAGCGTAAAGCACATGTATGCGACTAACGTGCTTAAAGTAAAATGATTTTTATTAAGTAAAATGATTTTTTTTTAAGTTTATTCATTTGTGACTTCCTTAGCAATCTTATCCACCTTCTCCCATCATCTTACCCACAAACGAGGGTAAGATGACGAATTTGCATCATTTACAAAATAATAATAAATCACCATAATTGGTAGATTTAGAAAAATGATAGAGTCACTAGTTGAAAATAAAACTGTAATGGTTAAATTATTAATGTACGCAATTGGTTCAAAAACATGAGGGTAAAAAAAATCGAAAGCTTAGTGTCATCATCTTACCCTCCCTTATCCCTTTCCCTACGATAGTCTTGAATTGATTATAAGCTCAGAAATATAGTTGCTCACTAATTACATAGAGAATGGGCTGATGGGCACTGCGCTCGGACATGCATACACTATGTAATCAAAAGTATTTGGATATCCCCCAAAAAATACGTTTTTCATATTAGGTGCATTGTGCTGCCACCTACTGTCAGGTACTCCATATCAGCGACCTCAAGCAGTCATTAGACATTGTGAGAGACCAGAATGGGTCGCTCCGCGGAACTCACGGACTTCGAACGTGGTCAGGTGATTGGGTGTAACTTGTGTCATACCTCTGTACGCCAGCTTTCCACACTCCTAAACATCCATAGGTGTACTGTTTCCGATGTGATAATGGTGTGGAAACGTGAAGGGACACGTACAGCACAAAAGCGTACAGGCCGACCTCGTCTGTTGACTGGGAGACCGCCAATAGTTGAAGAGGGTCCTAATGTGTAATAGGCAGACATCTATCCACACCATCACACAGGAATTCCAAACTGCATCAGGATCCACGGCAAGTACTATGACACTTAGGCAGGAGGTGGGAAAACTTGGATTTCATGATCGAGCGTCTGCTCATAAGCCACAGATCACGCCAGTAAATGCTAAACAACGCCTTCCTTGGTGTAAGGGGTGTAAACATTGGACGATTGAAAAGTGGAAAAACGTTGTGTGGAGTGACGAATCACGGTACACAATGTGGCGATCCGATGGCAGGTTGTGGGTATGGCGAATGCCCAGTGAACGTCATCTGCCAGTAAGTGTAGTGCCAACAGTAAAATTCGTAGGCAGTGGTGTTATGGTGTGGTCGTGTTTTTATGTAGGCGGATTGCGCCCCTTGTTATTTTGCGTGGCACTATCACAGCACAGGCCTACATTGATGTTTTAGGCATCTTCTTGTTTCCCACTGTTGAAAAGCAATTCGGGGATGGCGATTGCATCTTTCAACACGATCGAGCACCTGTTCATAACGCACGGCCTGTGGCGGAGTGGTTACTTGACATCCCTGTAAAGGACTGACCTGCACAGAGTCCTGATCTGAATCCTATTGAACACCTTTGCGATGTTTTGGAACGCCGACTTCGTGCCAGGCCTCACCGACCGACATCTATACCCCTCCTCAGTGCAGCACTCCGTGAAGAATGGGCTGCCGTTCCCCAAGAAACCTTCCAGCACCTGACTGAACGTATGCCTGCGAGAGTGTAAGGCTAAGTGTATCACAAATTCACCATCTTTTAGTCCATTATGGAGGAAAACTTTAGGAGTTGAGTGTGCATGAGGGAGAAGTGCACAGAGACCAGCCATGTGTCGCTTAACTTGTGAGACCAGGTCGGGCAGATCTGGGGCGTAATTGAAGATTTTTGGAGCACAAACTCCGCCGGCAGGGACAGTCCTGCACAGTATCGAATTGCAGAAAGCGACGCTCCAAGATCGTGCTTGTGGGCCTTACAGACTCCCACGAGTACTCATGGTAATCCCTCTCTCCAGAGTCCATCAAGGCACATGAGAGCGGTCTTTAAGGTGTGCTGCCACCACTTGATGATCCCGTTTCTCTGTTGGTGACATGCTTTCGTTCTGAATTGGCAGGTGCCAAGGAAGAGAGCAGATTGGAAATGCTGATGCTGGTTCATTGTAATGGGTACAGGACAGTCAAAACATGAAATAAAGGTTTTGGCCCTGGACATAGCCGTTACATCCTTGAGTGGTACAGCTTCTACCCATCGAGTGACATGGTCTGCCACTCACAGGGTGTACTGGTAGCCATCAGAGATGGGTAGTGGAATCGCAATTTCTAAATACACATGCTGAAAGCGTCCCTTTGGAACTACAAAGCAACTCAGGGGTGGTTAAGTGTGATGTGAAACATTGCTGTTTTGTCACAAGGTCGCACACACAGTATGAACCTTGCAATCCTTCTTCACATTAAGTCATATGAAATGGTCTGTCACCAGACACGTAGACTGACTCACACTGCGGTGACGAAGTTCTGTAACTGGTCGATGATGATGTGGCGGTACGGATGGATGGAGTTCAAGAGGGTTTGCACGTATTTGAGAAACGTCTTAGAGTATCGAACGCGGTTGTGGGTACGTGGGTGGAAGGGTCATGGAGAAGAGCATGTAACTGTAGATATTAATCTTGTGCTTCAGCAAACTGTTCGTAGTCGACCTGGGATGATACGGCGTTGATGTTTGAGAAGTAATCTGCCACGACATTTTTCTCATCGTTCAGATGACTTAAGTGGGTGGTGAACTGTGCAACCAAATCCCAGCGCCGAACCTGTTATGGGCAAGTGACCTTTGGGTGGTTTCAGATAGTCAGCAAGTGGATAGTCGTCATATAAATAATCAGTGGATGCCCTTCAGTATCTTGCTGGAAGTAATGTGTTACTTCATAAATTGCTAGTAGCTCTCGATAGTATGTTGACCAGTTGCATTGTAAAGCCGAGAGCTTGCGTGACAAAAAATGGAGTGGCTGTTGAACACCCACTATATATTTCAGGGTACCACCAATAGCGGAGTCACTCGCGTCTGCAGGTATGATGAACTGGAATTCAGGGAAGGGGTGCGCAAAAGCAATGGCTTGGACAGTGCAGTCATTAATACGTTTGAAAGTGTTCTGAATGTTTGCTGTCCACGTGAGATTGTGTTTGTCAGCAGTATTCTTGCCGGTGTTGGTTTGAGTGAGTGACCCTTAAGAAAAGCTGCCTGCGGAATGTGGCTTTGATAAAAATTTATCTTGCCTAAAAATCGAATATTTATATAGCCACTCGTAGTCCTCCAGTGTTGGCAGCTGGGTATATTTTTTATGTGATGGTGTAGGGTGAATGCCACAGATGTCTACAACATGACCGAGGCAAACGATTTACTTCTGTCAGAGTTGGAAGTTCTCTTCTTGGACCACAACTGTGATGTCAGACAGTGTGTTGAAAACTTGTCTGAGATGCGAGTTATGGGGGTCATCATTCGATGAGAAAACATTGGGCTGTCATCGAGATAGGTAACTTGTGAAGTACGCTGACACTGAAGTGGCATTCTTAAGACTATATGGCATAAATAAGCCAAAAGCCGTGATAGTAACTGTTTTGTGAATATTGTCCGAGCACACATGGATTTGCAGACATGCAGTCAATGCCACTAAACACAGAGGCTTCGCCAAATTATAATAGTAATCCTGGATGTGTGGAAATGGGTAACTGTCCAGCGTTGTGCGAGCGTTGAGAACTATGTAGTCACTACTCAACCTATTACATCTATCGTTTTTGGGAACCAATTTGATGGGTGAAGCCCAGAAATTGTCAGAGGAATGTGTGATGCCTGTTTGAAGGAGTTCGTCTACCGCTACCTTAGTGAGCTCGAGTAAATCCGTAAGTAGTCTACGCAATGTCGATGCACCGAGAGACTGGGCGTAGTGATGATATTATGAACCATTCCGTCTCTAATTGCGCACTGCACAAATTGATCTTGCGGGGAAGAACACGGAGACGGGTTAGAGGAGGGGCGAGAGAAAATCGCAGTACTGATCTTTGTGTGAGCAGGTGAAGATGGTGCCTTAGGTTCATCCGCAGAACGCGGATGAGCTTCGGGGACGAGTCGGTGCAGAGAGCCGGAGGGGGCGTCGGAAATGAGTGGAGGCGGTCGACTTAGCTCGTGGAGATGGTGCCTTGCCACGTGGAGCTTTTCCTCGACTTCATGAGTTCTGTGCTGGATAGCATCGTTTTTATGTTGGAGGTGGATGTCCGTCACTTACTTGTCGCACTAGAGCTGTTGTACTTTCTGAATAAGGGCAATGGTGTGAAGGCAGTCCTGAAGTACCGGTGACTGTCGGGCATTGCCGTGACTGGTGGAAGCTATTGCGTAAAGTGGGCGGCGCCGTTGTGCCGGGCCATCAATGGAGCGTGGCCGACGATACCTGTGACATAGCGGCTACTAGCCGTATGAGAACACGACGCCAGACAGGTCGGGAACCAAAAGGGAGTTCTGGAGGAAGCCTGCACTAAAGACTGACGGAAACTTATTAACCTATTAGATAATTGGTATTGAAGTCTGGATACAATCAAAAGTACTGTTGCCTTTTGTGATACTATATCAGTTTAATTCCTAAGGTTCCCACTATACTTTTGTTATCCCAATTTTTCTGGAGGAAATGACACGCACTATTGATCGCTTAAGCCACTAATAAAGAATTTCCATCCTTTACCATAATTTCCGAATATGCCAGCTGTACTCGCAAATAGTTCTCTGCACTTTTTTACATTGTTAAGTAACCGTTTAAAATGTAAACCTAATTACTGCCCGGACGTATAACTCATCAATTCTAGAAAAGTTCATTTTCATAAAAAAATATGTTGTTTCGAAAATTCCTAAATATCCTTACGCCAGTTGATAAATCCCCTTCCTTCTCTAAAATCCTCAGTCTACTGCCAGGACCCATAACACCTCTCCGTGTCTGTATACGCAATCAGTAGTAAAGTCGGTGTCTAGAAATTATTCTTTTAACAGTTTGAAGTTAGTGTGCTTATTTGGACAAAGTTATACATTGAAGGACATAAAAATCTGTTGGAATCAGTTATTATTTCCGCTTCGCTCCTCGCGTTGACAACATGTCTGTATGAAACAACTGTACAAACTTCTTTGGTCGTTGTTAGCACAGACTTTCTTTACCAGATTGCACTTCGTAAACGTTTTTGTTCTGTGCCACAATTAATGTTCATGACTACTTTAATGAAGAAGTGTGTTCAGCTGTCTGTTTATATAAACTGTGAATTATGAGACGAATTTCACGATAAATGTCGCCACTGAAGCTGTTACTGAATATACACTAGCCGGGTTGATGTGTTCTGTAAATTGCAGAGTTAAAGAACCTGGTCATAGTGCAGCAGGTCAATATAACGTTGGTAAATGTGTGACCCAGTGAAACTAAAGAAGAGTGGTGTTGGAGCCATTGCTGTCCAACATCCTTCAGTACTCCAAACGTTTTCTGTGTGGAGACGACGAACTTAGGCTCTATCGACAAGAGCAAGAAGATTTAGCTCTTGAATAGCACGTAAGGAAAATGAACATCTAAATATTTCTGTTCTTTTACTAGGATGGTCAATTCTCCCTGTTTAGACGAGCGTCAGCAAAATATTTTTGCATTCGGAGGAGGAAGATGGTGAGTAACGAAGGTCTAGCCACAACGAAAATTCCTTTTTTTTAATTACGCCACTCCCAGGTTGTAGCATATCCGTGACACACCGTTTTGCTATAATACAAAATGAACTGCCTTTCGTTGTACTTTATGAATGTCCGCCATCAATCCTATCCCTATCATGAAGCAACACTCTAGCAAAAGGACGGAGAAGCAAAGTCTTGGACGTCTCTTTAGTAGATCTGTTGCGTCTTCTACGCGTTCTGCCATTAAAATTCAGCTTTTGGTTCGCTTTCCCCACACCATTATCTCTTTGATCGCTCGAATTAAGGTGTTGACAATTGTAATTCCAAAGCATGTAGTTGAACCGAAAACGTTTCGTTTGTGTTATTAATCATGCAACCAAAACTGAGCAGGTTCCTTTAAGTACTAATACGGATGACCTCACACTTTTCATAGTTCTGTGTCAACTACCACTTTTCACGCTATACAGGCGTCTTGTCTAAATCTTTTGTACTTCGTGTTGATCTGATGACTTTACTAGATGCTGAACGACAGCGTCACCTGCAAACGATGTGAGAGGGCTCTTCACATTGTCTCCCAAATCGTTCATATAGATTAACAACAGCAGTGAGCCTATAACACTTACTTTGGGAACACGAGACATTACTTCTGTTTTAACCGATGACTTTCCATCAGTTACTACGAACTGTGACATTTCTGACTGGAAATCACGAATCACTTTGCACAACTGGTATCGGGGAATGAAGACTCCTGCGCCATCTGTTGGTGTTCTGTTAAATCCGTACATTGTGCTGCGCTCTGCAGCGGATATATTTCAACAGTAACTGTAAAATGGACGTGTGAGAATAAAGGTGTGTGTGAGTAGAAGTTTTACTGTGTCCTTTATTTCACTAGTGTGTAGCAACATTTTGGTGCCGAAACCCGGGAGAACATGAGGAGATAGAGTGCTACTACACATTAAAGAGGACTCGACGCCGGCGGAGAAGCTTTTGAGCGACTTCAGTCTCAAAATCCGGTCACGTCACGCCACGTCCAGCTCACACAGATAAGTTGCTGCATTGCTCTGAAACTGTAGCAAAGGAAACTGCGGGGCGATTGATTTGTATGTGACGTTACTTGGTGCATGTTTGTTGGTGGCAGAGCAATAGAGGGCAGTTGGCGTATTATTTGCAAAGCACAAATAGAACTTGCTAAAGTATTGGTAGACTGCAGCGCAATCTGTTAGCAACAGCGACCACTACTAAAGGTCGCGGAAGTTGAAAACTGCACGGTCGCGTCATCTGTTGAGAACTACAAACACCACTAGGGGGTTGCTAACAGTTCACGCTCCACGACAGCGCCATCCCTTAGCGATAGCATCCAACTGACCTTGAACGCACTCCCGCGATATAAAGCAAAACCACCAACTCACCATGGCAGAAGCAGTAGCTACGAACTTGGGGAGGCTGCGCCGGAAGCGGACGACCTTGCGATAGAATGTGACGCGTTTCGTCAGCCAAATAAACGCCCTCGATGGTTCTACAGCTGCAGAAGAAGTAGAACACTTCCAGGAACGCCTTCAGGAAACAGTAGAAGAGTTGACCCGACTCAACGATACAATTCAGGACTTGCTGGATGACTCTGAATACGAAGCCGACAAGGAAGCTTGTGAGGAATATACTAATAAATGCAAACGGGCCCTCCGAAAGGCGAAAGGCCTTCTAGGACGAGCGCGCTCAGGAGACAGAAACGCGACGTCAGCGGCTCAACAACACGCCTGTATGGACATAAAATTGCCTACTATCAAACTGCACCCATTTTCAGGGGACATAGAAGCTTGGCCTCGATTTTGGGAGCAGTTCACAGCCTCCATAGACGAGAATCCGATGGTGTCAACAATGAACAAGCATGTATTCCTCCGTGGTTACCTTGATGGGGAACCTAAGGACTTGGTCGATGGCATTGCTGTTACAGCTGATACATATGAGCAGACTAAGCAAATTTTGAAATCCAAATATGGGGATAAGAACAGAATTATCCAAAGTCACCTGGATTTCTTGGAGAATCTTAACACTTCGACTTCAGGCAGTCCAGAGGCTCTCAATTCCACCTACATTGAGTGCCATAAGCGCATCCAAGCACTACGAGCTCTAGGAGAAAATGTGGACTCTTATGGGAGAGTGCTTGCACCCAAACTTCTTCGAGCCTTTCCTGAAGAAATTTGCAAAAATTGGCTTGTTCATGCCCGAAGGCAAAAGATTGAAGAAGGGAACCTCACCCACCTTATGGAGTTCATAAATGAAGAGGTGGAAGGAGCTATCAACACACGCAAATTTCGTGGAGATACTGTACCACGCGAAAATTACGTACCAACAGCATCTGCCTTCCATGTAAAGGTTAAAACGAAGAGGGACAAGAAGAAACAACAGAATTCAGAGCCCTTCTGTGTGTATTGCAGCGAAAGAGGGCACTGGGGCCAAGACTGCCAAAAGATTGCAAGCTTGCAGGCAAGAATCGACGCCCTCAAGACAATGAACCGTTGCTTTCTATGCCTGAGACGTGGCCGCAACAGAAATCAGTGTTTCAAACGGGAAAAGGCGTCCTGTGCGAAATGTAAGGGGGAGCATCACATTTCTATCTGTAGTAGCCATACCACAGCAGTAAATAAAATTGAAACTATGACTTCTAACTTCACATACCTGCAGACTGCTCGTGTGAGTATCACAGGACCCACTGGTAAGAGCAAACAGACACGTACCATCCTGGACACAGGGAGTCAATCGAGTTTCATTCACCATTCACTGATCGAATCTCTCCAACTAAGTGTCATTGGAAGCACTACTCTCGAGATAACTGCTTTCGAATCCAGTTACAGTTCATCACTCTCAAGGAAGAAGTGCAGTTTAATATGATGGGATGCTCCACTAATTCCCACATATCAGTAACAGCCTTTGAAAGCACAAATAATTTTTCTCAGCAACCAACAGTGCCACAAGATGTAGGAGATATGGCCTTGAGGGGTGGTACACCACTCGCAGATCCTAAAGGAGACACTGAAGATCTACCTATTGAGATCCTGATTGGAGCTGATTATTACTGGAGAATCGTGATTTTGGAACAACCAATCAAGGTATCACCATCATTGGTTCTTCTCCCAACAATCTTTGGATATGTTCTCAGTGGAAACAGATCTAGCACCACCGTCAACAGAGCAACTGTCAACTTTATTCAGGGCGGCTGCAGTGACATATCTGATGAGTCAGTGCGCCGATTTTGGGACCTGGAGACAATGGGGATAACAGAACATCAAGAGCGAGCATTAAAACCCATGGACCACCCCATTTATCAGGAATTCCGAGAATCATACTGTATGGAATATGGCCGCAGAGTTGTATCTCTGCCTCGAAAGAAGGATATGCCTCTCTCCTGCAACCGCACAACTGCTGAAGCGCGTCTTCCCTCCTTACAAAACAAGCTGCGAGGGAATGAAGAGCTGAAGGTCATTTACCACGAGACCATGTCGAAATATATTGAGAAGAACCAGGTAGAGGTAGCACCTGAGGACTGTACTGCTGGAAACACATTCTACCTGTCACACCACATTGTGAAGAAATGCATAGTGGAAGTGTGAAGTACAGAATAGTCTTCGATGCATCCTCACATGAGCCAGAGTCTCTATCGCTGAATGATGCCCTCGAAAAGGGACCAAATTTACTTCCGGATATTCTATCAATCTTACTATGATTCCACACGCTTCCGGTGGGTTTAGTGTGTGATGTGGACCAAGCTTTCCTGCAGTTAACGTCGAAAGAAGAAGACAGAGACCTCACGAGGTTCCTTTGGTATCATGTTGAGCAAGCTGGAAGTGGTGCCTACATGACCACAAATGACGTGATTACATACCGCTTCAAACGTTTGCCATTTGGACTTGCACCAAGCCCATTCCTGTTGTCAGCTGCCATAAGGGAGCTAGCAGCACTAAATAGTGAAAAATATCCACAATCTTCAAGACTTGTAAACAAGTCAGTGTTCATGGACGATTTCATAGCCAGTGTTAGAGTCAGCGACACCGCTGCAACTGTTTACCATGAACTGACAGAACTTTTCCAGCAGATAAGTCTCCCATTGTCCAAATGGGAGACTAATTCGAATGATCTGAAGGCAATATGGGATGTCAAAGGCCTTGAAACAAAGACCACAACCCAAGTTTTAGGAATTAATTGGAACACAGAAGATGACTCCATCTGCAGTGACTACGAGAAGATAGCTGAAAATCTAATGGACAAACTGGCTACCAATAGAAATGTTCTTCGAGCAGCTGCTCAGTTTTATGACCCCCCTGGGTGTGTTCACTCCTGTTGGGATCGTTTCAAAGATAATTTTGCAAGACACACAGCTGAAGGGTCTTACATGGGAGGAAGTTTTGCCCACAGATCTTGCATGTCGTTGGCACTCATGGGTCTCAAAGCTTCATCACTTGTCATCACTACATATTCCTAGATGGATAGGGACGCTGGGCACAGGTGGCTCTGCGGAGGTGCATGTATTCTGTGATGCATCTGAAAGAGCCTACGGCGCTGTTTTGTATATAAGGACATCTACTGAAACTGGATACACTGTGCACCTTGTCTGTAGCAAGAACAGACTGGCCCCTATCAAGAAGGTAACTCTACCCAGGTTGGAATTACTTGCTGCATTGGTCAGATCACGACTCCTTCATTACTTTTGCCAGGAAACAGGGTTTGATGCCAACAGAGCTACCTTGTGGAGCGACTCGACAGTCACTTTGGAATGGGTACGGAGTGATCCAAACAAATGGAAAACATTTATCTGTAATCGCGTGACAGAGATATTGACATACACCACACCCAGCCAATGGAGGCATTGTCCGGGAAGCCGAAATCCTGCAGATCATCTCACGTGGGGACTAGAAGCAAATCTGCTAGCCACTCTTGATATCTGGTGGGGTGGTCCACCACGGCTTTCAGAAGACAAGCAGTTGTGGCCACTGGAAATCTCAGCCCCACCTCCATAAATGCCAGAAGCCAAAACGAGAGCAAATATCACTCTGATCACCATCACTGAACCACTACTGGACATTGCAAGGTTTAGTTCATATTGGCGAGTACTGCACATAACTGCCTATGTATTTCGATTTATCAGCACAACAAGAAACAAAAATAGAATCTCCGGCAGTTTTAGTGCTTTAGAATTACAAAATGCCCGCAGCTACTGGATCAGAAGAGTTCAAGAGGAACTATTCACTAGTGAACTGTCTGCATTGCGTAAGGGAGAACAATTGCCCAAGGAATCAAAGATTGCTCGATACAATCCCTTTATATCGGATGGCATCCTTCGTCTTGGTGGTAGGCTGCAATGTGCTGCACTATCACACTCAGAGAAGCATCCAGTTATATTGGATGGACGTCACCATTTCACTGAGCTTCTCATCAGACACACACATGTAAGACTGCATCATCTCAGTGTGCGGATTGTGTTAGGGGAACTGCGAGAAGAATTTTGGATTCTGCGAGGACGATAAGCTGTTAGGAGAGTTCTTCACTCTTGTCTACCATGCAAGATAATACACAGTCGCCGGTATGAAGAGATGCAGGCCCCACTACCACTGGACAGAGTACAGCCTTCAAGACCATTTGCAGTAACAGGCATCGATTTTGCCGGGCCATTATATGTCAAATCTGGACATCAAACAAAAAAGTCCTACATGGTCCTATTCACATGTGCAACAACACGGGCCATTCATATTGAACTTGCAACTGACATGTCCACTGACAGATTTTTGATGGCCATGCAACGCTTTGCGGGACGTAGGAGCCTACCAATCACTGTCTACTCAGACAATGCTACAACATTCCATGCAGCCAACTCAGAACTGGCAGCGCTTTTCAAAACCATGCAACAAACTGACGTACAGCTCTACTGTGCCCACCATGGAATCACTTGGAAATTCATACCACCACGTGTGGCTTGGTGGGGAGGCTGGTGGGAACGCATGATAGGCTCAGTCAAGCGCTGCCTGACGAAAGTTCTTGGTCGCTCCCAGGTGGATGAAGAGAGCTTAAACACCACCTTGATCAGCATAGAAGCCGCAATAAACTCACGACCCATCACTCAAGGAGAGAGAGACACTGCATTGACGCCAGCTCACTTTATAAATGGTGGGAAATTAGTAACAATCCCATGTGGGCCAGAGCCAGCAACTAGAAAGGACCTTGCCAAGGAGTTCCGACTCAGACAAAAGGTCAACGACGACATCTGGCGCAGGTGGAAGACAGAATACCTCCTGCTGCTAAGACAATATCATGAGATGAAGGGATACCCTTCGCAAAGGAAACCAAGAATTGGAGAGGTGGTTCTGCTCCAAGAAGACAGCAAACCACGGCACTTGTGGAAGAGGGCTGTGGTAGAAGAAGTGCGGCATGGCAGAGACAGTAAAATACGGTGCATCATCCTCCGCCAGCCAGATGGTATGAAGATCTGTCGACCGGTCCAGCTGGTCATCCCCCTCGAGATGGACCAGGGTGGGGAGGATGTCGGGGAATGAAGACTCCTACGCCATCTGTTGGTGTTCTGTTAAGTCTGTACATTGTGCTGCCCTCTGCAGCGGATGTATTTCAACAGTAACGGTAAAATGGACGTGTGAGAATAAAGGTGTGTGTGAGCAGAAGTTTTACTGTGTCCTTGATTTCACTAGCGTGTAGCAACAACTGGGACGATACTCCATACGCTTTGAATTCGATTACAAGCCGCTTGTGAGGAATGGTGTCAAAAACCTTGTAATCTAGAAATATGGAAACAACTTGAGATCCCCTGTCATTAGAACTCATCACCTGCAGCGAATATACAGCCAGTTGTGTTTCACAAGAACGATATTTTCTGAATCAATGCTGCTATGTGTCAACAGATTGTTTTCTGCGAGGTATCTCATAATGTTCAAGCGCAGTACACGTTCCAAAATCTTACTACAAATTGATATTAGTGATATGAGCCTATAATTCAGCAGATTACTTCCATTTCCTGTCTTGTATCTTGGTGTAACCTGTGCAACTTTCCAGTCCTTGCGTGTATATTTCGGCGAGCGAGAGGTTCTGTATAATTGTTAAATATGGAGCCATTTCATCAGCATAATCCGAAAGGAACCTAATTTGTAAACAGTCTAGACCGGAAGTTATTTAGTGACTTAAGTTACTTCGCTCCACAGGGGCTATCCACTTCTATGCAACTCATGCTCACAGATGTTCTTGATTTAAATTCTGGAATATTTACTGCATCTTCTTTGATCAAGGAATTTAGGAAAACCGTGTTTAGTAACTCCACTTTAGTGGAGATGCCATCGGTAACATTATCATTGCTATTGCACAGTGAATGTATTGATTGTGAACTGCTGCTGGTGCACTTTACATAGAGTGGGGTCTCTTTGGATTTCTGCCAGATTTCGTGACAGTTCATTGTGGAAACAATGGAAAAAATAAAGCATTGAAGTCCGTACTACATCTCTAAAACACTGCCAATCTTGAAGATTTTGCGTTCTTATAAATCTGACATCTTTTTTTCGTTACTTCTGCAACTATGTCCTGAACTGTTTTGTGTACCATATGGGATCTTTCCGTCTTTTATTAATTTTCTTGGTATGACTCAACTCCTTTCAGTGCTATTTCTCTGAATTTAAGCCACATCTGGTCTACGATTTGTAAACTCCCCCTTACTAATCGGCCTATTCTGCTTGAAAATATGACCGTGGATCGCGTGTATACCTAATGGAATTTTTCTTATTGGATAAGGCCATCTTTCCCGAAGAAGTAATACCGATAAGTAGGGGGAAAGTGTACAACCGAGCTTTCTGACAGAAAAGTCAACTAAAAATAAAAAAGTAATTAAACCGAACAGGGTTACAATTTGGAAAAATGAAAGTAATTTTGTGCATTCACTCACGAACAACACTGGACAGAAAAGGTGTACCACTGGTCGTGAATCCAAAAGTTACACTAATGAACGAAAAGGAAATAATTACAGTCGCTAGCCCACTAGGGCGATTTACATCCAATGTCCTGTACAAGATGATGTGAAAGAAAATCATTTATTATTAAACACTGACGTGGCAACTGAAGGTTGTCACGTTTTTTGACACTAATTTTAAGTGAGTACGTAATGATAAAGAAAACTGAGAAGTCACTTTTACGTTAAGTTTGTCATTAAATGTTGAAAAAAGTAATCGAGTAATGATTTGAAAATATGCACTTAAACTGTACGTTAGTATTGAACTTCGTTACGTGAACAATGACTTTCAGAGACCTCAACATAACATCATCAAAGAAATTTAGAGAAAGGCAAGCACTTTTTACTTTGCAGCTACTTAGTTTTCAAATTAGATTTCATATTATTGTCTGAACAACTGAGCCTTTTTTTTACTGACTTGAACAGAATTAAATGCTAGAATACGTACCAAACCAAACAGCCATGTGCTCCAAGCTATATGTAAAATAAATAAAACTTCCGCACTCTTAATTTGTGTATTTTCTTTAGATATGGATTTTTTCCAGTGATAGATTCTCAAACTTCGGTTAGCATATAAGGAAGAAAGGTAACAAGGACCCTGATTGGTAACAATGTCTGGAGGCAATGAGGACACGATCGCCCTGAATTTACCTGATTATTATTTAAATAAAGTTCATTAATCAAATCACATTCAGTTGTGCTGCTGGATTAGTCGTTAATACTTTCTAGCAATGAACAGTCTTACTTCAGTGCTGTGTGTGCGACGAAACTCGGAGCCGACGACCAATCCGTGTTGCTGGAACTGCTGCTGTTGTTGAAATGGTAGCATCTTGTGGGGCCACGGCTAATTACAGGAACTAGCAATCGTAATTAATACGGCCTCTTCCGCCTGTCCACTATCCTTCCTTCTGCTACTAGTCATCTGGCCGACGCGCGTACATGTTGCCGCCGAAATGGTACACTACTGCGAGAACATTAACACCACACTTCCGCACACTACAAGCGTTGGAACCCGTCTCCCGCTCTCTCCGCTCGCTCTGCGCAACAACCCCCTACCCAAAGATTTTACAACGCACAAGCACTGCTATTATCGTTGCTAGTCGATGCAAATAACAATTCATTTGGCTTTTTCCCAGAGCTTATAAGTTTCACAGTAAAACTCAGATAAATACAATAAAACGTCAACAGACTTCTACCTATACAGTGAAGCAATGTCCTTACTTATTAAAAGAAAGCATTAAATTACAAATATTTACATACTATTTTAAAAAATTATATATTGGTAGCAGGTGCCATGCATCCTGCATTTTCGGTGTTACACGTGCCCCCACATTTCATGACTTTTTTTCCGGAGGGAAACAAATTCAGGGAAGTCCTAAAATGTAAACAAACGTAAGTGCAGGTTCATACAGTTACACAATTTTGTCTGCATAAAATCCAATAATCGCCGGGTTATCAATTCACAAAATTATTGCAGTTATGTAGGGTCACGTTATTTACATAACGACCCTGTGTCATTATTACTTAAAACATTATAGTATAACAACACATCTTAAAAACAAACACTTCCTTCAAGAAATCAGTAAGTTTAAAATTGCTACAAATATTATGGAAAACTTACTCAATATTGGCATAGAAAAATTCAAGCATTATTTAAAGGTACATAAAGAATAGTAAAAAAACTTTCAGAACAGGATAAGAAATAGTAATTACATAATTCATTACGTAAATGAGTATAATGAACATGAAAAAAAAAATATTTTTTTCAAGTGTCCTCTCGCATTGCGCGAGTTCGTATTTAAATAACGTCGATATCAAACATAAACATTTACATCAAAACCTTTAACAGCTGGCGCTGAAAGAAAACCAATTCGCGTTGCACACGCACATTCACAAAGAACGCCGAAGCGCTACAAGAGCCAGCAACGACTCAGTTCAAGCGGAGCATTGTTGTGTGCGGTATAGCGGCACGCTAGATCTCCGTGTTTGTGTATGCAGTGGCATTCCGGAACGTCCACCTGCCTCAAATTGAGTAATCTCAAGGAGTCCTCTTTTTAATTCCATCACAGTGGATAACTCAACACTGTCCGTTAATACACATGTGTACACAGACCTGAAACTTACAGTTCGTCTAAGTACATCGGTAATAACTCACATCGTACAGATTACAATAAAATTTTAACATAATAAATACATATACAAAGTTCACAAACTCAATAATACTAGAATAGCACGTAATGGCTTGGTTTCTCTTTTCTCATTTCGGACTAATTAGACCTTGACTGGTACAATTTTAAATAGACAATATTACGCACACCTAACAGCTTGCCTGATTTAGGAAAAGCTAAACAGTAAGCGTTAGTATGAGGCACACTGATAATCTCAAAAGGTCCACTGTAAATGAATTTAAATTTTGAAATTTCATGGTCCATCTCGCTTGACTTTTCGTGTGCTTTAACAACTGCAAGATCGCTAACAGCAAATTTGGCAAACCGGGCTTTAGCGTCATAACGCCGCATTCGCGCTTCAGATTTCCTTTTCATCATTTCTCTTAGGTGTTCTTTCTTTACTTCAAGGCTAATATCAACTCTCGGAGGGAAATCAATCATTTCATCCACTAAATTTTAGACTTATAGTCTAAAAGTGTTTCTTCCGGAGTGTAGCCCGTGGATTCATGCGTTAAGGCGTTCATTATTTTCTCAAAATCACCGACTTCATTGCCCCACGATCTGTGATTGTGATGACGATACGTGCGGCAAAGCCGACCTAATTCACGCATGTACCGTTTCGCGGGATTCCCGCTTGGGCAATAGGCCGAAATGTGTATTACTTCAATTCCATTACTTTTCATTCCTTCATTCCATAATTTGGAAGTAAATTGCGCTCCGATATCGGACAAAACCGCTTTTGGTTTGCCGACGTGCACAAAGTAATCATTAACAAAGCTGCTATAAACCGCTCTAGCTGTTGCGTTTCTTTTCGGATGTAACTTGATGAACTTAGAAAATGTTTCTAGCACCACTAATATGTACGCGAAACTCCCTGAAGTCTTGGGCAGTGGAGCATAGAGGTCGGTAGGAACCAAATCCAGCACATCGTTAGGTCTTATGCTCTGCATAGGGCCACGGTTCGTACCATTCGTTACCTTGACCCTCTGACACTTATTACATGTCTTTATTCTTTTAGCAACTCTTTTTTGCATATTATTAAAATTTACAACTTCCGCTAGCTTCTCAGCGCACTTCTTTGGTCCGCAATGACCATAAGCTAAATGATAGTAGTCAATTATCTCAGTGACGTACTTGGCTGGCCAACACACTAGCCAGTTATTATTGTCTTCACCTTTACGTATGTACAAGATATGTTTATATATTTTGTAATACTTTCTCAGTTTCTCCCCTTCTCTACTCCTTTCGTCATACTTCTTCTTAACGATTATTAGACAGTCGTCCTTGTTTTGATGACGACGCATGTTTTTACAGATGCTCTCTACTCTTTTACGACCTACATCTTGAAAGCAGTACAATTTCAGTACGCCTTCAGACTCGTCCTCCACAAGCCGATGATCTGTTTCACGCAAACGTGACAGCGCGTCCGCTATATAGTTGTCTGATTCTCTCACGTAACAAATGTCATAATAAAACTGCTGCAAGAAAAGAGACCACCGTGTCAATCTTTCATGCAGTAAACGACAATCCTTCAGGTAAGTGAACGCCTTGTGATCCGTGTGAATTATCACCTTTCGGTCCCACAAATAACCTTTAAATTTTCTGAAACTTAATACGATAGCTAGACATTCTTTCTCAGAAATCGTATAGTTTCGCTCACATTTCGTCAACTTCCGGCTTGCGAATGTGACTGTTCAGTGTTATTTTTTTTTCTCCTTCTCCCACCTCTTGAAACAATTCAACTCCTAAGCCATAATTAGATGAGTCCGTTCCCATATGAAATGGCAACGCAAGATCAGGATGGTACAGTAAGTTATTCTGTATTAATTCATTTTTCAGTCTTTCAAATGCGGCCTGACACTCGTCAGTCCACACAAATGGCGTATTTTTTCGCAACGAGTTGTTCAGATTTGGATCGTTGAAGGCAAGCTCCTGCACGAACTTGTGACAGAATCCTGAGAGCCCTAGGAAACTCTTTAACTGTTTTCGGCGGAGTACAGTTCTTCATTGCCTCCACTTTCTGTGGATCTCTGTTGTCACAATGTGACCAAGAAAATTCAGTTCTTTCTTCACAAACTCACACTTCTTCAGTTTCAGCGTCATTCCACCTTTGCGTAACGCACTGAAAACTTCATCTAACAATTCGCAATGTTCTAGCCACGACGAATTCGCCATCAGCAAATCGTCCACGTACACTGTTAATTTTGAGCTCAGGGCAGCACCTAACACCTTATCCAGGGCCCTGATAAAGACAGAAACAGATATATTCAGGCCGAATGGCACTACAATGTACTGGTAACATCGGCCTGCATATAAAACGCCGTATATTTCCTACACTCTTCTTCTAAGGCTATTTGCCAGTACCCAGCTGAGAGGTCAAGGCTAGTCATAAACTGTCCATTGTGAAATCTTTGCAGTATCTCTTCCATACTTTCTGGCCTATCTGTCTCACGTTGAACGACCTTGTTCAACGTCTGTGCGTCTATCACAATCCTGACACTACCATCTCTCTTACCTACTATTATTAAGGGATTGTTATAGGGGCTGGTACTCCTCTCTATAACATTCCATTCTAACTTCCGATCTATCTCTTGTTGGACAGTCTCCTTCTTGGATAGCGGCACCGCATATGGTCTTACAAAGAATGGTTAATGGGGTATTACATTTAACTTGCACTGATACCCAGTAACAAGCCCCGGTTTATTTGAAAACACGTTCTTGTTTCTCATTATTACGTCATATAGGTCTCGTTTTTGTTCAGGTGGGGCGTTTGGCAATCTGTCTACAATGCTCTCTAATTCGTCTTCCAAACAATTGTCGACGTTCATATTGTGGATAAAGTAGTATTCCATTTTTCTGCCTAAACCAATCCCATTAGGACAAGTAACAAGATGAATAGGTTTGTATTCACTACTCACATCGTCACTCGTTTCATCAAAACTCATATTTACTTCGGTTTTGTCTTTGGAAATGCATTTCATGGTCTTATTATTGCAGTTAATAATTGCACTATATTTTAACAACCAGTCTAAAACCACAATAATATCGATGCACAGATCTGGCACAACGACAAATTCCTATTCGAATGATTCTCCTTGAATCTCAAAACATACAAATATTTGGTTTGTTATCGGTTTACTATTCCTTCCGGTAACACTGATTATTTTGACTCCCATTACTGGCATTACTACTACTTCTGGTTTATCTTTCAGTAATTCAGAAGTTTTTCCCGACATAGCACTTAGCTCTGCCCCTGTATCAATTAAAATTTACATTCGTAGACTGTGCATATTAACGGGCGCTACACTCTGTCTACACCTGTCATCATCAGTGGTTTGGTCTTCCCACAACAAATCCTCATCTATCTCCAGGTCGTCCCAGAAAAACCCGTCCGGTTCCGATGCCGACAACGGTTTATTCGGCGGTTTTCTAATTCTTTGTGTTTGTACGTTTTTTATCTCTATTTGTCTGTCCAGCGTTAGTTGAACTTGTTTCGATCTCAACACCATAATCTTACTATCAATTTCATCGATTAATGAACTTTGTTTAACCAATAGTTCGCTTATTGTCACGCCAGGTAGGTATTCATCGGAAAGATGGCTGTCATCTTCCGAGAGTTTTGGAGAAAAGTGATCTGTTTTCTTTTATGTCTCATCTCCCGAGCTCACGCAACCCTCATCACTCTCGTCTGACAGTATAACGTCAGGTTTGACCTCGTAGATATTGTAATCTACGTGGCTTTCAATTAGTTGTACCTGGTCATTATCGCCAAATTCATCTCGCCCCTCCTCGTAACATCCGCCTCAGTTTTCAATAGGACTAGCGTCGCTGGGGTTGGCTACTTCAAAAACTTCATTTGGACAAGCCTGCCGTTCAGGTACAGAGCTCTCCGTTTTCCCAGAGCTTATAAGTTTCACAGTAAACACAGATAAATACAATAAAACGTCAACAGACTTCTACCTAAATCTACACATACAGTGAAGTAATGTCCTTACTTATTAAAAGAAAGCATTTAAACTACAAATATTTACATACAAATTAAAAAAAATATTATGTATCGGTAGCAGGTGCCATGCATCCTGAATTTTCGGTGTTACGGGTTATACAGTTCGGAAAGAACAGAGACGGTCTCTTAGGGAGCTGTCAAGCGAATTAATATCAGTTTTTTTAATATATGTATTTTGCTTCAGTTTTGGTTGTTGTGGATATTACGGCATTCAGTCTCGTTACAATAACCTCGTGGTCGTTAGCTCCTGTATTCATCATGACGCTGTCTGTTTGCTCACGATTCTTTGCTGCCAAGAGGTCTAGTATGTTATCGCAACCATTTACACTTCATGTGGGCACCTGAACTGAATAACTTTCGGAGAATGCGTTTAGCACAATTCCGTACAAAGTTTTATGCCTACCACCGACATCTGTTTTCGCCGACATACCGAGGGTAGATTGAAATCACCTCCATATGTAAATGTATGTGTCGGGTACACCTTCGAAATGAAACTGAAATTTTCATGGAACACTGCAGTAACTATATCATATGCGTGAAGGGGTCTGTGAAAGCAACCAATTATTAATTTATTCCAGTTGTCGAGTATATGCATACTACGTTGCAGCAATTATCTACTTCAATTTCGCTTCGAAGTAAACTACTTCTAACACCAAAAAATTTAATTTCATCCTTCCTTTCTGAACAACTTGGTAAAAGCTTCGGCTGATCGTATCTCCGGCTTTAGCTAACTCTCAGTACCTATAGCAATGCATCAGTGCTTTGTAATCGCGTGAGCGTTTGGTACTCTGATTTTTTTCCCAACATAGCTACGACAGTTTACAACTATAATACAAATATTTCCTGGAGGTCTACCTCCGTCTTGCGTTTGACCTGCAACCTTTGAGATAGAACTGCTATTTCTACACTTTCGAAACCCTCTAACCTATCAATTTCTTGATTACAACTGTTGAGCTCTATTCAAGATAACGAAGTTGTAGTGTACAAATATATTCGAAGAATGATAACACGTACCCGTGATGACAGCGGCATGCTGAAGAGGGACATTGACGTCATCAGTAACCTCCATTAATGTTGTTATCTGACTTACCACTACCGTGATAATAGTTACGCTGTAGACGAATGCATAGTTGCCCAGCAAGATGACCCACACTCAGCGTCTGGATGAAATACGCAGTCGTCATTGTGGAACAGTGGTTCCGATCCTGCGCATAATTACCTTCTGAGATGAAAAATGAAATCTTATGAGCAGTAATAAGAAAAGGGTTAAACTGTGTTTCGGTCACGAAACTATATTACTTTTAAAATATCAGACACATTTGCTGACCAAGAAAGCAATATGAGTTCACTAAAATGCTCCTCAAACCTCTGTAACATCATTCAGACCTTGCAACACGGACACTTATCCCGCTGGAAGATGTCATCGCAGGAGGGGGAAATTTCCAGCATGAAGAGATGCAGGTGGTCCGCGATAAAGTTCACGTAATCATCTTGTGATGTTGCAGTTCTTCTTATTTCCGTGCTTGCTAAGAAACCCATGACAATTTGCAGATTGTGTAGCAGACTCACAGTTACAAACATAAACATGTAATAGCTTCTTGCAAGAAAGGAAATAAAGAGTTATAAAGATGGCACTAAAAGTGCTGAAACATATCTGGGTGAAACAAAACTCCATAGGTGTCTTGCGTAATGTAACACCTACAGCGCCTCTCGGTGTTGAAAAAAACAAAAATAGCTCCCAAATTAGCTCCCATGTCCTTAAAATATCAATTCACAAAATGACCCAAGTCCCTCCACAAGTAGTAATTACGAAAAATAAATAAAAAACAAATAGAGGGAAATATCTAGTATAGAAAGCAAAAGAAAAGGAAAAGAAAATTTAATTATAAATTTTAGAAACATGGGAAGGGGGAAAAACAGTAGAAAATATTAAAATATTAGTAATTCCAATACGTAAGAAAATCAATATTATAGTCATAGAACGTAGGTCTGCGACACCAAAGATAGTGTTTATTAAAGTATAAATAGCCATACGTTGTAATTACGATACTCCAGTCTCTAGTCTGTTCTAATTCGGAAGTTATTTAGGACGTACAGCTTTAGAGAACAACAATTGGGACTTTATTAAACGGGGATCAAGAATAGATCGTGACGAGATTGTTTTTGAGGATTGTCAATTCAAGACTTTAATTTGAACATTTATCAGATTAGATAAACGGGAAGGTGAATAGTAATCTTTTTGGCTTTAATGTCAATTCGTGTGAATATTTAAACGCTTTACTGAATTGAGAATTTTAGCCAGATTCGGACTTTGAACTGTGATAGTGGGAAACTTTAACTTCACCCAACTAGTGATCATAGTTAATGACAGTTTGTGGATATTAAACAGAAATAACTTATTTACCGAAAGTGACAGGATGTTATCTAACATCTCTGATGCTAGCGGGAATCCTACTTAGACATCTAATTAAAGAACTTCTTTGAATGACATCGTATGAGTGAACCTATTTATTAATAATTCTTGTCAATAAACTGACGTTGTTAATTTGAAACGTAATACAAGTCTTGAACATTAATTTCACCTAGATTAATGAACGTTAAGGTTACGTGATCTATGCCAAGAACAAACTAGCCCATCGGGAAAGACGGCCTGTGGCGCGTTCGTCACGGCACGTGACACTGCAGGTGTTACGAGTGCCAGCAGCCATCTACAGTGGAAAGCGAGTTTAATAATTCTTAACTATGTGTTGAAATGGATGTACGTTTTCGATAGCACACGACAAAATTGAGAGCTTTAGTGGGTAGCTTTTCAATTAAATACTGATTTCCCATGGGCCCTGCACAGAGCAGAACATTCGCGAAGTGTGGCGGACAAGCCTACTAGTGTGACGTCACAAGTTAATTGCACGGCCTGTATATCTAATGGGTCCCACTCGCAGCAACAGCAGCACTACCAGGAGGCATTCAACCACGTGGTGGGCGGTGGTCATAATGTTTTGGTTCATCAGTGTACATATAGAAAGATTATGCTTAATTATCTCTCCAAGTTGTGGGTAATACCAGATATTGCTTCATTACCCACTTTGCAACAAAAAACGAATAATTGACAGCATAAGACAACAGTAACAATGTAATGGTTACTACGCCGCTGTTCTCTATCGCTTGGGCCTTATCCCGCAGTTACACAGGGTCAGCCATCGTTAATCGGATGTGGCATGATAATGGTTAAGGGGTGGCCGGATGCCCTTCCTGCCGCCACCCCATACTCCCCCGGGATGGAATTAGTGTACCCCAACTGTCTGCGTCGAGTGTAATCCATGGAATAGTGCGAAAGTGTTCAGATGTCTGCGAGCCGTGTAACTGAGGTGGAACATGGGGACCAGCCCAGTATTCACCTAGTGGGATGTGGAAAACCGCCTAAAAACCACATACAGGCTGGCCGGCACATCAGTCCTCGTCGTTAATCCGCCGGGCGGATTTGATCCGGGGCCGGCAAGCCTACCTGAGTCCAGGAAGCAGCGCGTTAGCGCGCTCGGCTACCCTGGCGGGTGGTTACTACGCCACTCTATGGATTCCAAAGTGTTATTATGTTATTATTATTATTATTATTATTATTATGACAGAAAAAAATTAGACACATTGGCTACGAGCGCGCATTGATTTAAATCAATGGGGAAAGTTGAAAATTTGTGCTGAACTGGGATTCGAACCGGGTCTCCTGTTTACTAGGCAGATGCACTGAGCACTGCATCATCCGGACACAGTGGTTATCACAACCGCATGGACTACGCTAGCATGACTCCTGTCAGACCAAAATTCTCAACCTATCCACACATCTGCCCATTATTTTCATTGTTCGTGGAATTCCACCGATCCCCATGAAAACATTAATAATGTGCGGATAAGCTGAGAATTTTGCATTGACAGGCTCAAATGGCTCTGAGCACTATGGGACTTAACATCTATGGTCATCAGTCCCCTAGAACTTAGAACTACTTAAACCTAACTAACCTAAGGACAGCACACAACACCCAGCCATCACGAGGCAGAGAAAATCCCTGACCCCACCGGGAATCGAACCCGGGAACCCGGGCGTGGGAAGCGAGAACGCTACCGCACGACCACGAGATGCGGGCTGCATTGACGGGAGGCTTGCTAGAGTAGTCTGTTCAACTGCGCTGACCACTCTGTCTGGATGGATTGGTGGTCAGAGCTTCTGCGTAGTTAGCAGGAGACCCGGCCCCGAATCCTACTCTGTTACTAATTTTCAACTCTTCCCACTGATTTAAATCAATACCCACTCGCAGCCAATGTCTGTAATTCCTTTGTGTCTTAATTCATAGTGGCTGGTGGATCAAAACATTGCCTGTTCTTTTGGGCATGCCCAGAAGAACAGACACCACATGTATTATTATTATTACTACTGCTGTTATTGCTGAAAGTGGACTGACACATAGCGTTGGCGGCCTGAAGTCTCCCAATTTCTGCCATTTCTGGAGTATGGAGCCCAATAATCGTGAAATTTACATACAACAAGACATTTTAACTTGTTTGATTTTAAATTGGAGTGCAGGATGTGGAAGAAGACACAGTCGGTAAGAGAGATGACTAGTGTAGAGGAAGCATATTTTGTAACAAGTGTGTACCCTCAGTGTGGATAGTTAGCTCAATCTCTGAGGATGAGTTATAGATAGCACTCGCAAAACACTGAGAACTGCGTCATCATTCTGTAAAAGAAGATTACTAGAAATAATATTATAATAATGTCTTTTGAATCAATGCAAGTATTTGAACTGGACGCCACTTAGGCGTTGTGTGTCGCTAATCTACCACTGTGGCATTATTCCGACACAGCCTCACCACAATCTACTTTCAATACAATAATAACTTTTATGAACAGATAGACGGGGTGGCTATGGGCAGTCCTCTCAGTCCTGCTGTGGCTAACTTAATTATGGAGACTTTTGAACAACGGGCGTTGCAGACTGCCAGTAAGAGACCAGCCAGATGGTACCACTATGTCGATGACACGTTAGTAGTGTGGGAACACGTAGCAGAGGAGTTGGATGCCTTCCTGACACATCTAAACAGCATTAATCCGAAAATCCAATTCACTATGGAGACAGAAAGGAATGGGCAATTGAATTTCCTGGATGTGTCTGTGATTAAACGATGGGTCCGAATGTTGGGCCATGAGGTGTATAGAAAGCTCACACTGTAAGTAGGCTGTTTAGGTTTTTTTATTGGTAACGCCACCTCTGTATGAAAATCACTGGCTGTGCTGTGGGCAGTCTGTGTCTGCTTTGCATTGTTGTAATACTCGCCATTGTAGTGTTGGGCAGCGGCAGCTGGATGTGAACAGCGCGTAGCGTTGCGCAGTTGGAGGTGAGCCGCCAGCAGTGGTGGATGTGGGGAGAGAGATGGCGGAGTTTTGAAATTTGTCATGAACTGCTATATTTATATATGATGATATCAAGGTAAATACATTGTTTGTTCTCTATTAATATCTTTCATTTGCTAAGTATCCCTATCAGTAGTTAGTGCCTTCCATAGTTTGAATCTTTTATTTAGCTGGCAGTAGTGGCGCTCGCTGTATTGCAGTAGCTTGAGCAGCGAAGATTTTTGTGAGGTAAGTGATTTGTGAAAGGTATAGTTTAATGTTAGTCAGGGCCATTCTTTTGTAGGGAATTTTGAAAGTCAGATTGCGTTGCGCTAACAAAATATTGTGTGTCAGTTTAAGCACAGTCATGTATAATTGTTCAAAGGGGACGTTTCATATGTCGACCCTTAGCCGAGGATACCTCACTGGAATCTTCTGATTTTTTTCTTGTAGTTTGTGTATTTAGTGTAGCTTTTGTTTATTGCTAGCGCGTAATTGTAGAGAGAATCCCTTTTGTAGTTGTAGCCTTTCATTGTTGTACAGTAAATCAGTTGTGGCATGCATATAGATTTGCACCAAGTATTTCGCAGCTACGCTTGCAATTAACTAGATATTATTTTCAGTGCTATGTTAATGTGTTCTCTTATTTTTGCTCTTCAAATTGTGTTTTTCTGTGTTGTCGTGTGAAATACTGTGACAATAATGGCGTGTGAAAAACGTAATACTAGGCTCCAAAGTAAACTGAGAAATGACAGTGAAGACGAAAGCAGTGTGTTAGCGCCGCAGAGTAATGAATTAACTAATGTTCAAAGTAGTAATTTGGTAATTGCGCATAGGGAAATGGAGCGGGTGGCAAACAATGGTGTAGACAGTGAAACAGGTAGTGAACAGGGAAGCGTTATCGATCGATTGGTCGGCAACAGCTCGCCTCAGGAATCGGGAATGACAGAACACAATATTGCAAATACTGCAGACTCAGGTTTTGGGTTCTCACCGTTTTCTCAAATAAGTCAAGACACATTTTCCGCGTGTCAAAATGTGAATGTTGCCGCTGCAACTTCACTGCCGAAAAGCACTGAGGAACATGTTTCAGACACCAGTGCATTGTTATTACAATTAATGCAACAAATGGGACAAAAGCTTGAAAAGTTAGACACAATGGAACAACACCAGAGACAAACACAGCAACAGTTAGACACAGTGGAAGAAAATCTTAAAAAGTTAGACACAGTGGAACAAAATCTTAAAAAGTTAGACACAATGGAACAACACCAGAGACAAACACAGCAACAGTTAGACGCAATGGAACAAAATCTTCAAAAGTTAGACACCACACTTGAACAAACACGCGAAGATTTAACTACTGAGTTACATAACATTGAATCGAAATGTCAAAAAGTCTGTAATGACGTAAAAACTCAAATTTGTGAGCATTTTCAACCTATTTTTTCGCGGCATGAAAAGGCATTACAGAATCACGAAGCAGCCATAAAAGAACTGCAAATTATTGTTCATGAAGATCATGAGACCTTGCAAGCTAAATTTGACTCAGTTGCATCTACCGATTCGGTTACGCAACTTGCAAAAACTCAGGAAAACTTAAAGGTCACAGTAGACACGATTTCAACACAAATGGACACTCTGAAACTTGGTTCAGAACAATTTCAAAAACTTTGTGAGTGCACAAGTGGTGGTTTATGGACTTGCTATATTGTCCGCAAGACTCTTCAGTGGTGATTGTGCACCTGCACAGTCACAACAGATGGCTGTTGGTCATCTCTACCAGGACTACAGTGGGCCTGTCCACACTTTCTACAAGGACTGCAGTGGGTCTGCACCTCTGGTGGCCCAACAATACCGTAATCTCTACCAGGACTACAGTGTGTCTGCTCTGTGATGACCTACCTACCAATATTCTTCCAAACTACGACTGACTCTGCTGTGGGTTTGCTCTGTTGTGGCCCATTACCTGTATGTATGTCAAGAGTCAGCACTGTCTTTCCGTTGGAAGGACAACACTACTTCTTCAAGATTGCATGGAAATCCACTACTTCTATGTGCATTTTCTTTAACTGCTCAGACTTTGAGAAAAACTCTGCATTTTTACTGTGATGAACAATGTGGACTGTCTTTATGGACTGTGAGAAATTTTTAGCTTTTGACCAACATTGTATCAATAAGTGTGTGCATTTGATTTCTTTGTTATTGTAATTATGAAAAAAATTTTTCAAATCTGTATTGGCCACTGCCCGATCCAATTTGTAAAATTTTTTGTGGGGAGCATGGGGGCTATGTAAGTAGGCTGTTTAGGTTTTTTTATTGGTAACGCCACCTCTGTATGAAAATCACTGGCTGTGCTGTGGGCAGTCTGTGTCTGCTTTGCATTGTTGTAATACTCGCCATTGTAGTGTTGGGCAGCGGCAGCTGGATGTGAACAGCGCGTAGCGTTGCGCAGTTGGAGGTGAGCCGCCAGCAGTGGTGGATGTGGGGAGAGAGATGGCGGAGTTTTGAAATTTGTCATGAACTGCTATATTTATATATGATGATATCAAGGTAAATACATTGTTTGTTCTCCATTAATATCTTTCATTTGCTAACTATCCCTATCAGTAGTTAGTGCCTTCCATAGTTTGAATCTTTTATTTAGCTGGCAGTAGTGGCGCTCGCTGTATTGCAGTAGCTTGAGCAGCGAAGATTTTTGTGAGGTAAGTGATTTGTGAAAGGTATAGTTTAATGTTAGTCAGGGCCATTCTTTTGTAGGGAATTTTGAGAGTCAGATTGCGTTGCGCTAACAAAATATTGTGTGTCAGTTTAAGCACAGTCATGTATAATTCTTCAAAGGGAACGTTTCAACACATACTGATCGTTATCTACACAAAGAATCAAACCACCACCCTAGGCAAAAAAGAGGTGTGATGAAAACTTTGGTAGACAGGGCGTACAAACTTTGTGAACCTGTTTATTTAAAAGATGAGATTGAACATCTACGGTCAACTTTCGTGAAGAATGGCTGTTCTAGCAAGGATATAGATCGAGCACTTCGCTCTAGGCAGAGAATCAGGAGTAACGACGAACAACAGTCACCCAAGGGCAAAGTTTTTCTTCCGTTCATTAGTAAGGTCACAGATCGCATTGGGAAAGTTTTAGGCAAGTATGAGGTGGAAACTATTTTCACACCCACCAGGAAAAAGAAAGAATTTTTAAGGTCGGCAAAAGATGCACGACACCCTTTGGCTACACCGAGGGTATATAAAATTCCTTGTAGTTGTGGACAGGTTTACATCGGTACCACAAAGAGAAGTGTGAACACCCGTCTTGTTGAACATAAGAGGAATTTCCGCCTGGGTCACACGGATAAATCGGCCGTAGCGGAACATGTTTACCAGGAAGGTGATCATGAAATAAAATTCAGCGAGACGAGCGTCATATCAAAAACCTCACATTATTATGCACGCTTGTATAGAGAGGCTATCGAGATTGATAAACATCGTAATAATTTTAACAGGAAAGACGAAGGTGTTAAACTGGATAAAATTTGGATGTCAGCGTTGCACCGTAAGCGTGACGATCGATTACTTTCAATCGAGTATGTTGGCATTACCAGAGACAATCTCATAGCCGACGCCACGTGATCGACAGTGGCGCCCTCTGTACTGCCTATATAATCAGGGCTTCCTCGAGTTCTCTTCGTAGTTCGCCGCTTTACCTCCGAGGATGTCTCCCGCAGTCGGAGACGAAACGTCAAGAGAGAATTTTATACTTCGACCACGGCCTATCAGCCCAGAAGTTTTAAGTGAAGAAAACTAGAATGAATAGAAAATATTCCACATTCGATTCAGGGACTTGGACCAGATTTCTCTGATATCGATCTGTAGTTTCCATTTAAGGATAATTAACATATGGTTCAAATGGCTCTGAGCACTATGGAACTTAAAATCTGAGGTCATCAGTCCCCTAGAACTTAGAACTACTTAAACCTAACTAACCTAAGGACATCACACACATCCATGCCCGAGGCAGGATTCGAACCTGCGACCGTAGCAGTCGCGCGGTTCCGGACTGTAGCGCCTAGAACCGCTTGGCCACTGTGGCCGGCGCTTAACATATCCCTGTGGGATGTAGATTAATCGCAGAAACGAGTTTCATTTAAATGTCTCATAAGGTATTTTCTTTGATTCCCTTGTTTGACATTATAACGTTCAGAATAAAAAATTTCCTTATCTAATCTCCCCTGTGCACACTTGGACCAATACTTCACCAAAAACGCACCCTCAAATTGTTCATAGGTTTGACAGTTGCCCAAAGGGTGGTCTCGCCCTATACAAATCCTGTGATAAACTGTATTTTTTGTTAGCCAGACTAAGTTTTTGGTAACACACCTTTGAAAGATATAATAGAAGTGGCCACGGGTACACTCTTCTTTTCTGGAATAAACACCTGGAATTGTCCGTGTTTTAACAGACTCTCTTCTACCGAAACAGAAGAAAGACGGTGCTCTGTCTGTTTAGTGGTAATCGACTACTGCTATACACGTCCCTGTATAAACGTTTTCGGGTCCCTGTATAAATGTTTTCGGGAGACTCTACACTGTGGCAGAGGTCATTACTCTGGGCTAACCATTTGTTACCAGTTCCTTAAGAACATTCAATAACATCTGTACAACCTGATTAGCAAGAACATCTTCCTTGCTAGCCAAATTATCTATCTATTTCGACGTGTTTTGTTGTTCAATTTGTTGTTCAGTCGTCAAACTGTCTTGTTTTGTATTGATTCTCACCCATCATAGCGTCTAGTCTTTGAAGCATTTGTTGCAAGTGATGACGTTACCTCACTTGCTGAAGTAGGAAAATTATCTAAATTGTCACTGGCGACTTCGCCTTCTGTTACTTGATGTGACACATTCTCTATACCTGAGGATTCCATAACAGTAACCTGGCGTCCAGTTTTTTCCATATTAGTGTACAAGTTAATTCGTTAAAGCTGCAGCTGATCGTTTTGCAGTTAGCTTGTAAATACGTCACAGATGGTATTCGTGTGCGGTACTGTGTTATTAACGAAAAATATTTCTTGAAAAGAACAGCACTTTGCTATTACAAACTGTGCGTGCTCAAAAATGAACGTCTGCCATCTTATGATTTACTTGCAAAATTAGAATAATTACATAACAATTACAATGTTGGTAAACAAGAATTTCACTACACATTTGGGACTCACGTAAACAGATCTCATTACTTCGGAATTCCACACTACCATTTCGTACTGAATGAGTGTTCAAACGGTTCAAATGGCTCTAAGCACTATGGGACTTAACATCTGAGGTCATCAGTTCCCTATACTTAGAACTACTTAAACCTAACTAACCTAAGGACATCACACACCACCATGCCCGACGCAGGATTCGAACCTGCCATCGTAGCAGCAGTGCAGTTCCGGAATGAAGCTCCTACAACCGCTCGGCCACAGCGGGCGGCGAATGAGTGTAAAAATGTCCCATCTCGTGGTCTGCTATAGACAACAAAGTAAATTCAATGATTTTCTTGAGTATATAATTTTACCAGTCTTGATCTTACTATTGAATTTTCTTACTTTGTTTAAATATTTCTTGATTATTATTATGAACTTCTTCGTTCATTTGTACTTATCTGCATCTTCCTCGCCATATGATTACTTGGAAACGAAATAAACAATCATGTAATATACAATTGTGGATAAAAGTACACATACATTACAATTAATTATTTCACAATTATAGTGCTGTTCTCAGTCACCTGTGTGACGCCAGTTATCCGCGATCTGAGCAGAGAAAAAATTACGAAAAATCTTTTTGACTAAATGGTGTCCAAATTGGGACTGATTCGTTAACGATCCGTGGTTTCATACCACATAAAACGCTCGTCGCGTCGATGAGAGAGAAGACTACGTTGACATTATTCATTACAGACGCCTTACGACAAAATTCCTTTCTGTCACACCTTAAATTAGTAACATGAAACGGAGTAGTACATTTGAATCAACAGATTTGGCTAAACAAAATTAAATGACCATGGAATTTAAAATACACTCCTGGAAATTGAAATAAGAACACCGTGAATTCATCGTCCCAGGAAGGGGAAACTTTATTGACACATTCCTGGGGTCAGATACATCACATGATCACACTGACAGAACCACAGGCACATAGACACAGGCAACAGAGCATGCACAATGTCGGAACTAGTACAGTGTATATCCACCTTTCGCAGCAATGCAGGCTGCTATTCTCCCATGGAGACGATCGAAGAGATGCTGGATGTAGTCCTGTGGAACGGCTTGCCATGCCATTTCCACCTGGCGCCTCAATTGGACCAGCGTTCGTGCTGGACGTGCAGACCGCGTGAGACGACGCTTCATCCAGTCCCAAACATGCTCAATGGGGGACAGATCCGGAGATCTTGCTGGCCAGGGTAGTTGACTTACACCTTCTAGAGCACGTTGGGTGGCACGGGATACATGCGGACGTGCGTTGTCCTGTTGGAACAGCAAGTTCCCTTGCCGGTCTAGGAATGGTAGAACGATGGGTTCGATGACGGTTTGGATGTACCGTGCACTATTCAGTGTCCCCTCGACGATCACCAGTGGTGTACGGCCAGTGTAGGAGATCGCTCCCCACACCATGATGCCGGGTGTTGGCCCTGTGTGCCTCGGTCGTATGCAGTCCTGATTGTGGCGCTCACCTGCACGGCGCCAAACACGCATACGACCGTCATTGGCACCAAGGCAGAAGCGACTCTCATCGCTGAAGACGACACGTCTCCATTCGTCCCTCCATTCACGCCTGTCGCGACACCACTGGAGGCGGGCTGCACGATGTTGGGGCGTGAGCGGAAGACGGCCTAACGGTGTGCGGGACCGTAGCCCAGCTTCATGGAGACGGTTGCGAATGGTCCTCGCCGATACCCCAGGAGCAACAGTGTCCCTAATTTGCTGGGAAGTGGCGGTGCGGTCCCCTACGGCACTGCGTAGGATCCTACGGTCTTGGCGTGCATCCGTGCGTCGCTGCGGTCCGGTCCCAGGTCGACGGGCACGCGCACCTTCCGCCGACCACTGGCAACAACATCGATGTACTGTGGAGACCTCACGCCCCACGTGTTGAGCAATTCGGCGGTACGTCCACCCGGCCTCCCGCATGCCAACTATACGCCCTCGTTCAAAGTCCGTCAACTGCACATACGGTTCACGTCCACGCTGTCGCGGCATGCTACCAGTGTTAAAGACTGCGATGGAGCTCCGTATGCCACGGCAAACTGGCTGACACTGACGGCGGCGGTGCACAAATGCTGCGCAGCTAGCGCCATTCGACGCCCAACACCGCGGTTCCTGGTGTGTCCGCTGTGCCGTGCGTGTGATCATTGCTTGTACAGCCCTCTCGCAGTGTCCGGAGCAAGTATGGTGGGTCTGACACACCGGTGTCAATGTGTTCTTTTTTCCATTTCCAGGAGTGTAACATGTGCGCCTGTTTCACTAGCAAATCGGACTTCGTTCGTATAAAGGAAGCATGTTCTGTGTATTGCATGTAAGTAATAATCATCTCAATGAAATGGCCACAATGGCGGCTGAAAAGATCGGGGCCAAGCCGGCTAAGTCTGATAATAAAAACCCACCGCTTGTCCCGTGATATCAGCTATTAAAGTATAATATTGTGATCAAAATGAAAGAGCACAGCTCGATAACTTCGTTTTGATCGCAACTTATTATTTAATAAATAGATTTACATGTACCATGTGTCCATGTAGATACAACACGAGGGGAAGCTTAAGAACAGACAATAAGAGAAGAGTGAAATGAAATGTGTCTGTGGTTAGAGCCTCGTGTAGGGTTGACCGGTCGTCTCTTGCAAGTCTCTGCGAGAAGAATTTGACAGAGCTCTGAAAGATCTGAGTCGAAACAAGTCTCCGGGGGTAGTTAATATTCCATTTGAATTACTATACCCTTGGGAGAACCAGCCATGACATCTGATGTGCAAAATGTATGAGACAAGGGAAATACTCTCATACTTCAAGAAGAATGTAGTAATTCCAATTACAGAGAAAGCAGTTGCTGACAGGTGTGAAAATTACCGATCTGTCAGTTTCGTAAGTCAGTGTTGCATACTAACATGATTTTTTTACGCAGGGATGGAAAAACTGATAGAATTCGAACTTGCGGAAGATCAGTTTGGATTCCGGAGAAATCTAGGAACACGCGAGACATACTGGTACTAGGGTAAGGTTGAGTTGGGTTGTTTGGTGGAAGAGACCAAACAGCGAGGTCATCGGTCTCACCGGATTAGGGAAGGACGGGGAAGGAAGTCGGCCGTGCCCTTTCAAAGGAACCATCCCGGCATTTGCCTGGAGCGATTTAGGCAAATCACGGAAAATCTAAATCAGGATGGCCGGACGCGGGACGAGACATACTGATCATACGGCTCACCTTAGAAGATTTAGAAGTTAGGTTAAGGAAACACAAACCTACATTTATAGCATGTGTAGACTTAGAGAAAGCTTTCGACAATGTTGACTGGATTATTCTCTTTGAAATTTTGAAGATAGCAGGGGTAAAAGAACAGGGAGCGAAGCGTTATTTACAGTTTTTACAGGAACCAGACAGCAGTTTTTTAAGAGTCGAGAGAAATGAAAGAGGATATAAAATGTCGACAGGGAATGACAAGAAAAGCATTTCTGTAGAAAAGGTATGTGTTAACAGCGAATATAGAATTAACATCGAACACAGATTTAAGTATTAGGAAAATTTTCCTTAAGGTATTTGTCTGGGGTGTAGCCATTTATGGGAGTGAAACACGGACGATAGACTGTTTAGACAAAAAGACAATATAAGCTTTCGAAATGTGGAGCTACGGAAGAATGTTGAGGATTAGCTAGGTCGATCACGTAACGAATAACGAGGTACTGTGTAGAACTGAGGAGACAAGAAATTTGTGGTTAACTTGAGCAAAAGAAGGGATCAGCTAATACGACACGTTCTGACATTAAGGGATCACTAATTTAGTAGTGGAGGTAAGTGTGTGTATGAGGGGAGAGGGGGGTAAAATCGTAGAGGGAGGCAAGAGATGTTGGTTTGCAGTAGTTATTCGGAATTGAAGAGGATCGCGCAGGATAGAGTAGCATGGCGAGCTGCATCAGACCAGTCTTCGGACTGAAGACCACAACAACAACAAAATACAGGGTGTTCGTAAATTCCCGTTATAAACTTCCAAGACATGTAAAGGGGATTTTGGATAGAAACCCATGTCCGGAAACGTCATCCAGCGACACTACCGGAGCATCAGATTTATAGAAGCCGTCGCCTGTAGATGTATGTATATACAGGGTGATTCCGCGATGATATTAGAAACTTTCAAGGGTGATGGAGACGGATAAATGTATCAATTTGAGGTGAGGGTCCCGAGTTCGGGAACGAACGAGTCGGAAGTTACAAACTAAAATCATTCTGATACATCTGACAGTGGAATACATGTACCGGTACTGTTGTTGCTAAGAATGTACAGTATACAACTTTCAGAGGTGGTAGGTAGTATGGAGCAAAACAAGAAAAAAAGCCCACTAAACATGAGCTCTAAAATGCATGCCTGAGGAGCTATGAGCACCTGTTCATCTTCGGTAGTGTGAGACATATCTCCTCTATGGAACAAGTGCTCATAGCTGTTAAGGTATGTTTACTGCACATTTTTTCTTGTTTATGTCCATGCTACCACCTGTGGAACTTGTATATCCTACATTCCTAGCAACAACAGAACAGGTATATGTATTCCACAGTCAGTGGTGTCAGAACGGTGTTCGCTTGTAACTTCTGACCCGGTATTTCCGGACCAGGGCCCGCACCTAAAATTGATACATTTATCCTTCTCCATCATTCTTAAAAGTCTGTAACATCATCACGTTATCACACTGTATACACATACTTTACAGGCACCGGCTCATATAACTTCGATGCTCTGTAGTGTTGTTGGATGATGTTGTCCCAAAAACATTTATAGATTGTCCCAAAAACACTGACGAACTCGCCGCGCGGGCTAGGCTCTGGCTCTGAGCACTATGCGACTTAACTGCTAAGGTCATTAGTCGCCTAGAACTTAGAACTAATTAAACCTAACTAACCTAAGGACATCACACACATCCATGCCCGAGGCACGATTCGAACCTGCGACCGTTGCGGTCGCTCGGCTCCAGACTGAAGCGCCTAGAACCGCACGGCCACTCCGGCCGGACGCGCGGGCTAGGAGTGCGGTCTAAACGCGTCTTGTCACGGTTCGCAGGGCTCCCCCCGTCGAGTGTGAATTGGATCTTCTCGTGTATATTGCTCAAGTATTCGTGAAATCCATGTAGCTCCATCTCACCATGAATCTATATAAAAAACGTGTCGCCCACTTACGCAAATCAACATTGTGGGTGTAAAGGAGCTGAAGACAGTACCGTTGCTTCGAAGGTCTCCATGAATGTTGAAAGGTGGCTACACTGAGTCAAAGCGCCAGAGATTGCGCCAAAGATTATTATTCCGCCGCCTTCACTGGTAGTAGGAGTTCAGAGGTTGCCGTGGGCAGTACTTGTTGAGAGGGTGTCGAGAGCAGTACTAGTTGAGGACATGTCGTATGTAGTTGTTCTGTTGGGCGAAAGAGTAGATGCTGTTCGGCTGGTGTAATGTATAGATGGAAGATGTTGCAATGATCACAGTGTATTTTTCGTCAATATATATGGAGGTAACAAAAAAAAATTTATTTCACATCTCCTTAATGACAAAGCCTCTTGGTCACAGGTTCAGTCAACAAAGCATCTGGCTCGTGTTCATGTATTAGACTTGTAATTCTGGTTTCTATGTGCAATTATAGTATTTCTGGTTTTTCAATTAGTTCATTGTAAATGGTGTTTAAAATTTCTTGTCGTATTGAGGAAGAACCGTGCCCGATACATGTACGTTGAATCACACTACCACGCACAGAACAGTTACACTTGTGCTTTGTTGTTTTGTAGCTTTTATAGTTGCAGGGGACTTAATTAATCAATTGTGTTAACAGAAATTTCCTTTCATTCTTTATTGTTATTTTATGCAGTCATATTGCGTACTAATACTAGTCAGGGCCAACCGGTTACGAGACTTCGTAACCGGACACACAGCTACTAAAATTATTGCATAATAATTAAGCCCTCATGCAATGTATCGGCTGCTAACGGGAATCCAACGAAACCTTCCTATAGAGCCAGAGATGGTGAAGAGGAAGATTAGAGACGCCACTGAAATATTAAAACATCTTAAAAACATGCATGTATAAGGATGATGGACTTAAGTTACCCCATCCTGTCTGCAAGCCATCACGGCCTAACAGGCAGCCACATACATTTTCTCCACTTGGAGAGTCTGTGTTGTGATTTACTAGATTTGTAATCGTCATAAATGACATTCCACTGTCGATATGGCTATAATAGCACGTCCCGAAATCCAACAAATAAAAAAGAGGAAAAAAACTGCCGCCGCGTGGTCTTTGTGCAGTATGAGGAAAACGGCAGCCCACACCCCATTCGCCGATGATTACGAGCCGCGGCACACACTGTAAGAGGCAATAGACGACACCAAATCCCCACTCCCTCCACCACAGGGAACTTGTTGCGATAAAGTTTGCCACCCTTTCCGTCACTAGCGACCAATAACATGGTCGTTATCAAAATTTTGACGCAATGTCATGCTCTACAGAGCAATCGTCACAAAATGTAAATGACTCTGGACAACCAATACCAAGCTCGTGTAGTTTTAAGCAATTGACACGGTTGGAGCCCGAGAACATTTTATTCAATGTGACGTTCCTCCAGCACCAGTGGCTGCCGTACTGTAGGAATCATCTTCCGTTACTAGTCGTAGACTGCGTCGCCTGCCGATTACAGGTGAAACACAGGGAAGAGTTATGTGGATGCTACGATGTATCTCGGGAGAAAATGAAAAGGGGAATCACTAACTGTCTGTGGAACTGATCTGACAACAGAAAAAATCGCTGAACGTAGTTTTCGACCCATGGACATTGATATGTTACCTCATAATAAAAACTTAATTGTTAGAGGACACAATTTGACGTTAGTTTGATCGCATGATAGCTTTGTCACGCTGTCGTACCACACATTGAACACTGATAAGGCCCTTAATGGAGGCAGTAACGTTATCGGCTGATATCTGGCTGCGATCAATGGCCTTATAAAAGATGCCATGTGTGTTTTATGCGCATTAAGGACACCATTCCGCAGACAGCATTGGTTCTGTTGCTCCTAGCAGTGTCCGTGCGGTGTGCCCCAGGAGAGGTCTGCGTCTGTTTACGTGTCTACTTACGCTCTACGACTCACTCATAACGAGAGTGGAAAAGAATCCTTTCTTCATTCTACCACATTTTAAGGTTTGTTTATTTTACACACGGTGCATAAAGAACTGGGTGTGAATGCAATGGGTTCCTGATCTCATCCGCAACCCCCCACGTCTCAAAAAAAAAAAAAAAAAAAAAATTGCTTACAGACTTTTATATTTTGGGTACACTATCTGATCAAAACTCTCCGTAAACCCATATGTAACACGGAAGTGACCACCACGTGTCATGAATGCGGACCAGTCATTTTAAGAGAAGGTGGGGAGTGTTGAGCTGTCAGTAGGGAGACAGTGACAGCAGAATGGGTCGGTCAGGAGAGTTCAGAGGCATTGAACGTCTGAACTAGTGAGTTGACGTCACGTGAGTTAAAAATCCATCAGAGACATTTCAACCCTTCTAAAGCTGCCCAAGCTGACCGTTGGTGTCGTGACTGAAGAGGAACAACCACTGATAAATCAAGACCAGGCAGAACTCATGTACTGACGGACACGAAATGGCGGATGGTTGTTGCAAAAATCAGCGGAATGCATCACTCTTGAATTCCAGAGTGCAGACCAGCTAACGCCATGATTGTGATTAAGGAGTTCAAAAACGCGGGATACAATGTTCGCACAGTCTTTATAAGGAACGAACAAAAATGGTTCAAATGGCTCTGAGCACTATGGGACTTAACATCTATGGTCATCAGTCCCCTAGAACAACTTAAACCTAACTAACCTAAGGACATCACACAACACCCAGTCAACACGAGGCAGAGAAAATCCCTGACCCCGCCGGGAATCGAACCCGGGAATTCGAACGCAGGAAGCGAGAACGCTACCACACGACCACGAGCTGCGGACGAAGAGCGAACCTCTGTAGTCAGTGATAAGTGGCTCTTGAGATGTTGTAAGGAACGAGGCCACTGCACAGTGGATCACTGGAAACGAGTGATTTGTAGTGATGGTCACCCTGTACCCAGTCACAAACCAATGGTAGAGTATGGAGGAAGTCACCTGCTTTCATGTGTAGTGCCAACAGTGAAATACGGAGGAGGTGGTGTTACGTTGCGGATGTGTTTTCTGTTGTTAGAGTGTGGTCCCCTTATTGCACTTAAGAAACAAATTTTACACAATTGTGTAGTGGAGCAGTTGGGAGATGATGACTGTACCAGCATAACAATGCACCTTGTCATAAAGCATACTCTGTGACCCCATGGCTTGCGAACAATAACATTCCTGAAATGGTCTGTGCTCACCGGAGTCCCGAGCTGAACACAATGGAACACCTTCAGTGCCAGTTAGACTTCACTCCAGATCCCAGTGTCCCAATACCACTGCCTTCTCTAGTTTCCTCTATAATTTCCTTTCGAAGGACCTATCCCAGCGACTTAGGGAGATCACAGAAAACCTAAATTTGGATCGCTGGCTGCGAGTTTGAATCGTCGTCCTCCCGAATGCGAATGCAGTGGGCTAACTATTGCGCCACATCGCTCGGTCTAAAAAGTGTCCGGATATTTCTGATCGTATAGTAATCAAGTATGTGTAACACGAAGACAAAGTTGAAAGCTACAAGAAAAAATATTTTCAAATAAAAATGTAAAGCACACCCGGAAGAACCAGAATGTTTGGGCAATAAAGTTAGGTACGCATTTGGATTTGCGTTTTAATCTAATAAAAATCATAAGCTGTATGCGATACAAAATGGAAATAGAAGAATCACTGCGAAGGGACAGTTCGTGGCAGATGGAAGACATTGTTTTAAATCTGATATCATTGAATGTATTCCATTGCTTTATACAAACCACTCTAGACACGCCAGTAGAATAAGAATGACGTTCATAATATGATAAATAGTAGATACCGTAAGGTACTAGTATCATCGAGAAAGGTTTTACTTACGTAGATGAAGAATGGGTGAGAATCAAACGTATTTTTACTGGGACAGACATCCGATTACAGCAACTAGAGGGGCTACGTAGTACCTAAACCATTGTGGTCGAGGTTTTTTGGCCTACATTTTCTACAGCACGTAGTACACCATAGGCACTGAAGAAGCATTTGCAAAAAGTTGGATTCTGATGATTGTGAATTGGTACCAGATATCTCTCAGTGTTGAGCACTGACAACAGCGTGGGAGAAATATTTTTTAATAGCAGTTTAATTGACGTAATATAGTTATCCTTGCACGTTCATTTTATGAAGCATACACGGTAAAAGTACGACCCATTACAGGCGGTGCAATGCTGCGGAAGGCGTCGGTTTTACAGGGACGCATAGTCAACGGCGTCCAAGCGGCCCCAGGGGAGTTCCCTCATCAGGTGAGTACTGATGCCTAAAGAGGCAGAAAAATGCTTCACAGTGTAAACTAAACGTGCTAAAAAAGAGGAATTTCGTATGGTGCTGACTTGGTTTCTGATAGACGAGAAATTTTCGCTATTTGTAGTTGCCTTGCTGCAATACAATTCTTCAATTACACTCCTACCCAATGATGAATCTCTACATCTCTCAGGAACGTGTAAGAAATTTTTCGGTTACCTGTAGCTACACGTCTTTTACAGCAATACCTCTTTGGAACTGCACTATTGGTCACCATGTAGACATACCTTTAAAATAGAAACGAATGTTTGTAACACAATAACAGCAAACCGTTAGCAAAGACTGATGTCTAATACTGTCAAAGCTTGATAAGAAATAATTCAAGAGACGACGAATTTTATCTTACCTATGGGACTTCCAGAAACATGTTCTATCCCTTCCAAAGGTTTTTCTTGATATATGTCTAGACCGCAAAAAATAAACTGTAAATATCTGCCAAAACATCTGAGAAAATTCGCCTGACGACGTATGGGAGGGACATCCTACACAGGGTGAACATTAATAAAACCGACAAACTGCAGGGAGTTATTTTTGACAGGAAATTGAGGAAAATGGGTGCTATAGATATGTGGTTCAAATGGCTCTAACAAGGGAACCTCCCCATCGCACCCCCCTCAGATTTAGTTATAAGTTGGCACGGGGATAGGCCATGAAAAACTGAACACAGATCAATCGAGAAAACAGGAAGAAGTTGTGTGGAACTATGAAAAAAATAAGCAAAATATACAAACTGAGTAGTCCATGTGCAAGATATACAACATCAAGGATAGTCTGAGCTCAGGAGCGCCGTGGTCCCGTGGTTAGCGTGAGCACCTGCGGAACGAGAAGTCCTTGATCAAGTATTCTCTCGAGTGAAAATTTTAATTTCTTTATTTTCGCAAAGTTATGATCTGTCCGTTCGTTCATTGACGTCTCTGTTCACTGTAATAAGTTTAGTGTCTGTGTTTTGCGACCGCACCGCAAAACCGTGCGATTAGTAGACGAAAGGACGTGCCTCTCCAATGGGAACCGAAAACATTTGATCGCAACCGATTCCTCCACAGGAAAACACGTCTGATATATTCTATACGACACTGGTGACGGCATGTGCTTCACATGACAGGAATATGTTGTCGACCCACCTAACTTGTACACTTGGCAATTGGGTAAAAAGATTCTTCTACCTTGCCCGATTTAGGTTTTCTTGTGGATGTGATTATCACTCCCAAAAAAGTGATGAAAACATAAGAGTTTGTCACATAAACTGCAACAAATAAATGCAACAGTTTCACAGTCGCACAGTTTTCCCTGTGCTCTGTCATAACATACACTCCTGGAAATGGAAAAAAGAACACATTGACACCGGTGTGTCAGACCCACCATACTTGCTCCGGACACTGCGACAGGGCTGTACAAGCAATCTACATCTACATCTACATTGATACTCCGCAAGCCACCCAACGGTGTGTGGCGGAGGGCACTTTACGTGCCACTGTCATTACCTCCCTTTCCTGTTCCAGTCGCGTATGGTTCGCGGGAAGAACGACTGTCTGAAAGCCTCCGTGCGCGCTCTAATCTCTCTAATTTTACATTCGTGATCTCCTCGGGAAGTATAAGTAGGGGGAAGCAATATATTCGATACCTCATCCAGAAACGCACCCTCTCGAAACCTGGCGAGCAAGCTACACCGCGATGCAGAGCGCCTCTCTTGCAGAGTCTGCCACTTGAGTTTATTAAACATCTCCGTAACGCTATCACGGTTACCAATTAACCCAGTGACGAAACGCGCCGCTCTTCTTTGGATCTTCTCTATCTCCTCCGTCAACCCGACCTGGTACGGATCCCACACTGATGAGCAATACTCAAGTATAGGTCGAACGAGTGTTTTGTAAGCCACCTCCTTTGTTGATGGACTACACTTTCTAAGCACTCTCCCAATGAATCTCAACCTGGTACCCGCCTTACCAACAATTAGTTTTATATGATCATTCCACTTCAAATCGTTCCGTACGCATACTCCCAGATATTTTACAGAAGTAACTGCTACCAGTGTTTGTTCCGCTATCATATAATCATACAATAAAGGATCCTTCTTTCTATGTATTCGCAATACATTACATTTGTCTATGTTAAGGGTCAGTTGCCACTCCCTGCACCAAGTGCCTATCCGCTGCAGATCTTCCTGTATTTCGCTACAATTTTCTAATGCAGCAACTTCTCTGTATACTACAGCATCATCCGCGAAAAGCCGCATGGAACCTCCGACACTATCTACTAAGTCATTTATATATATTGTGAAAAGCAATGGTCCCATAACACTCCCCTGTGGCACGCCAGAGGTTACTTTAACGTCTGTAGACGTCTCTCCATTGATACCAACATGCTGTGTTCTGTTTGCTAAAAACTCTTCAATCCAGCCACACAGCTGGTCTGATATTCCGTAGGCTCTTACTTTGTTTATCAGGCGACAGTGCGCAACTGTATCGAACGTCTTCCGGAAGTCAAGAAAAATAGCATCTACCTGGGAGCCTGTATCTAATATTTTCTGGGTCTCATGAACAAATAAGGCGAGTTGGGTCTCACACGATCGCTGTTTCCGGAATCCATGTTGATTCCTACATAGTAGATTCTGGGTTTCCAGAAATGACATGATACGCGAGCAAAAAACATGTTCTAAAATTCTACAAGAGATCGACGTAAGAGATATAGGTCTATAGTTTTGCGCATCTGATCGACGACCCTTCTTGAAGACTGGGACTATCTGTGCTCTTTTCCAATCATTTGGAACCCTCCGTTCCTCTAGAGACTTGCGGTACACGGCTGTTAGAAGGGGGGCAAGTTCTTTCGCGTACTCTGTGTAGAATCGAATTGGTATCCCGTCAGGTCCAGTGGACTTTCCTCTATTGAGTGATTCCAGTTGCTTTTCTATTCCTTGGACACTTATTTCGATGTCAGCCATGTTTTCGTTTGTGCGAGGATTTAGAGAAGGAACTGCAGTGCTGTGAAACAGCTTTGGAAAAAGGTGTTTAGTATTTCAGCTTTACGCGTGTCATCCTCTGTTTCAATGCCATCATCATCCCGTAGTGTCTGGATATGCTGTTTCGAGCCACTTACTGATTTAACGTAAGACCAGAACTTCCTAGGATTTTCTGTCAAGTCGGTACATAGAATTTTACTTTCGAATTCAATGAACGCTTCACGCATAGCCCTCCTTACGCTAACTTTGACATCGTTTAGCTTCTGTTTGTCTGAGAGGTTTTGGCTGCGTTTAAACTTGGAGTGGAGCTCTCTTTGCTTTCGCAGTAGTTTCCTAACTTTGTTGTTGTACCACGGTGGGTTTTTCCCGTCCCTCACAGTTTTACTCGGCACGTACCTGTCTAAAACGCATTTTACGATTGCCTTGAACTTTTTCCATAAACACTCAACATTGTCAGTGTCGGAACAGAAATTTTCGTTTTGATCTGTTAGGTAGTCTGAAATCTGCCTTCTATTACTCTTGCTAAACAGATAAACCTTCCTCCCTTTTTTTTATATTCCTATTAACTTCCATATTCAGGGATGCTGCAACGGCCTTATGATCACTGATTCCCTGTTCTGCACTTAAAGAGTCGAAAAGTTCGGGTCTGTTTGTTATCAGTAGGTCCAAGATGTTATCTCCACGAGTCGGTTCTCTGTTTAATTGCTCGAGGTAATTTTCGGATAGTGCACTCAGTATAATGTCACTCGATGCTCTGTCCCTACCACCCGTCCTAAACATCTGAGTGTCCCAGTCTATATCTGGTAAATTGAAATCTCCACCTAAGACTATAACATGCTGAGAAAATTTATGTGAAATGTATTCCAAATTTTCTCTCAGTTGTTCTGCCACTAATGCTGCTGAGTCGGGAGGTCGGTAAAAGGAGCCAATTATTAACCTAGTTCGGTTGTTTAGTGTAACCTCCACCCATAATAATTCACAGGAACTATCCACTTCTACTTCACTACAGGATAAACTACTACTAACAGCGATGAACACTCCACCACCGGTTGCATGCAATCTATCCTTTCTAAACACCGTCTGTACCTTTGTAAAAATTTCGGCAGAATGTATCTCTGGCTTAAGCCAGCTTTCTGTACCAATGATCACACGCACGGCACAGCGGACACACCAGGAACCGCGGTGTTGCCCGTCGAATGGCGCTAGCTGCGCAGCATTTGTGCACCGCCGCCGTCAGTGTCAGCCAGTTTGCCGTGGCATACGGAGCTCCATCGCAGTCTTTAACACTGGTAGCATGCCGCGACAGCGTGGATGTGAACCGTATGTGCAGTTGACGGACTTTGAGCGAGGGCGTATAGTGGGCATGCGGGAGGCCGGGTGGACGTACCGCCGAATTGCTCAACACGTGGGGCGTGAGGTCTCCACAGTACATCGATGTTGTCGCCAGTGGTCGGCGGAAGGTGCACGTGCCCGTCGACCTGGGACCGGACCGCAGCGACGCACAGATGCACGCCAAGACCGTAGGATCCTACGCAGTGCCGTAGGGGACCACACCGCCACTTCCCAGCAAATTAGGGACACTGTTGCTCCTGGGGTATCGGCGAGGACCATTCGCAACCGTCTCCATGAAGCTGGGCTACGGTCCCGCACACCGTTAGGCCGTCTTCCGCTCACGCCCCAACATCGTGCAGCCCGCCTCCAGTGGTGTCGCGACAGGCGTGAATGGAGGGACGAATGGAGACGTGTCGTCTTCAGTGATGAGAGTCGCTTCTGCCTTGATGCCAATGATGGTCGTATGCGTGTTTGGCGCCGTGCAGGTGAGCGCCACAATCAGGACTGCATACGACCGAGGCACACAGGGCCAACACCCGGCATCATGGTGTGGGGAGCGATCTCCTACACTGGCCGTACACCACTGGTGATCGTCGAGGGGACACTGAATAGTGCACGGTACATCCAAACCGTCATCGAACCCATCGTTCTACCATTCCTAGACCGGCAAGGGAACTTGCCGTTCCAACAGGACAATGCACGTCCGCATGTATCCCGTGCCACCCAACGTGCTCTAGAAGGTGTAAGTCAACTACCCTGGCCAGCAAGATCTCCGGATCTGTCCCCCATTGAGCATGTTTGAGACTGGATGAAGCGTCGTCTCACGCGGTCTGCACGTCCAGCACGAACGCTGGTCCAACTGAGGCGCCAGGTGGAAATGGCATGGCAAGCCGTTCCACAGGACTACATCCAGCATCTCTACGATCGTCTCGATGGGAGAATAGCAGCCTGCATTGCTGCGAAAGGTGGATATACACTGTACTAGTGCCGACATTGTGCATGCTCTGTTGCCTGTGTCTATGTGCCTGTGGTTCTGTCAGTGTGATCATGTGATGTATCTGACCCCAGGAATGTGTCAATAAAGTTTCCCCTTCCTGGGACAATGAATTCACGGTGTTCTTATTTCAATTTCCAGGAGTGTATGTTTTTAACGTTTTCAAATTTTTCCGTGTGTAGACCGTCAAATCCTGCATATGTCCAAGTAAATCTGAACATGTCCTGGAATTCTGGAGAGCGAAGTTGATTATGTGTGAGTGCCTGAACTTTGATAATTCTCTGAAAACAAAAAATTAAACTTTTCACTCGAGGGCAAACTTGAACCAAGGACCTTTCGTTCCGCAGGTGCTCACGCTAACCGCAGGACCACAGCGCTCCTGAGCTCAGACTATCCTTGATGTTGCCTATCCTGCGCATGGACTACTCAGTTTGTATATTTTGCTTATTTTTTTCATAGTTCCACAAAACTTCTTCCTGCTTTCTCGATTGATCTGTGTTCAGTTTATCAAAGCCTATCCACTGTGCCAACCTATAACTAAATCTGAGGAGGGTGCGATGGGGAGGTTCCCTTGTAAGCACTATGGGACTTAACATCTGAGGTCATCAGTCCCCTAGACTTAGAAATACTTAAACCTAACTAATCTAAGGACATCACACACATCCATGCCCGAGGCAGGATTCGAACTTGCGACCGTAGCAGCAGTGCGGTTCCGGACTGAAGTGCCTAGAACCGCTCGGCCACAACGGCCGGCTATAGACATGTGTCCTGAAATGTACAGTGTGCGTGCAACGACAACAGATCGTCCCGGGACACAGTATAAAGCTGCATTGCATCAAAGTCACAACAGTGGCCTCCATGAGATGCAATGCACTCGTCACACTTCGTATCATGGATTGCCGCACTCTTTCCCACGTTCCGGCCTCTCTGCGAATAACGTCACAGGCGTCGTGAACACGCTGTTGAAGGGTATGCACATGAGGAAGTGGTACAGCATACACAACGCTTTTCAGACCCCCCCCCCCCCCCAGAGGTAAAAATCCAGGATATTTAAGTCCGGTAATTGGCAGGCCCTGCTACAGGGTCTCCGCGTCCAGCGTACAGGGAAGATGTTGTTGAGGTGTCGGCGAACTACATAACCTCTCGTATTGTTCAAGGCATATTTTCAAGCAGCCCAGGCAAAGTATTCTGCAGGAAGTCCATGTACCTACCTCCGTCAGGCGTTCTGGAATACTAATCGGTCCAAGGACATGGTCGCCATAAATCCCCGCCCCCACATTTGTTACTGAACCGATGCTGAAGAGACACCTCAACCATCCCCAGAGAATTGTCCGTAGCCCACAGATGACAGGTTATGCAGATTGATGGTGCCAGTTCTAGGAAAGGTTGCTTTGTCGGTAAAGTGGACTGATGACAGAAATCCCGTAGTTGTGATGTTCTGGTGCAAAAACCATCGACAAAATCCTTCCCATAGAGGTAAATACGCTGCTAGTAATCATTTAATTCGTTGAAGGTGATAAGGACAGTAGAGGTTGTCATACAGGATTCACATAAACTTACTTTGGCTTACACGATATTGGCGGGCCACTTGGATGGAGCTTGTTTGTACTACGGTGCGCCTTAATATCCTGTAGCAACCAGTCCTCCAAATCTGGTACACGCACCGTCCTCCGACTCCCTGTAAGTTCGTCTCTCTGGAACGACCCATGATCACACGAACTCCCAAAACGGGTTTGAAATGTTGTGTGACGTATTCGGTATCTGTGAGGGTACTTGTTTTGATATAGCCCTGCTGCCTCTCGACTGTTTCCATCTTCTTGGCGCCGGCCGCGGTGGTCTAGCGGTTCTAGGCGCGCAGTCCGGAACCGCGCGACTGCTACGGTCGCAGGATCGAATCCTGCTTCGGGCATGGATGTGTGTGATGTCCTTAGGTTAGTTAGGTTTAAGTAGTTATAAGTTCTAGGGGACTGATGACCTCAGAAGGTAAGTCCCGTAGTGCTCAGAGCCATTTGAGCCATCTTCTTGGCCGTAGACAAACACCATCTCGGCATGTTCCCGACATTAATGCCGGACCGTTCGACTGCTTACGGTACGCTGCGTCGATCACACAGCGTGCAACACGCAAGGAACACACGGCACGTGGTCGCAGGAACTTCCATTCGTCAGTGCCCTCCACCGCGGTAACGTGCATTTCCGGACACACGTTCACAGGACCTTTTTCCTCCAGTCAGGAATCCGTCCCTGCTATTTGTCAGTTTTATTAATGTTCACCTTGTATGCAATAACCAGTTCAGTCACAGATAGCTACACTAGCACTTGCGCCGGCCTGAGTGGCCGAGCGGTTCTAGGCGCTTCAGTCTGGAACCGTGCAACCGCTACGGTCGCAGGTTGGAGTCCTGCCTCGGGCATGGATGTGTGTGTTGTCCTTAGGTCAGTTAGGTTTCAGTAGTTCTAAGTTCTAGGGGACTGATGACCTTAGATGTCAAGTCCCATAGCGCTCAGAGCCATTTGAACTAGCACTTGCAACGCCTTCCACTATATTCTACCTTCCATTTTTCAATTTTGAGTCGCTTTTTAGGAAATATGAAAGTGACCTAAATGCCTGTAATTCAGTTTACCGACAGAAAGTAAACCTATTATACCCTAAGGCAATTGTACGAGGAGGAGAAATCTCCGCAATGCCACACAGTGCAGTTAGAGTACACAGAAGTGATTATTAATACCACGGAGAAAATAGACGGTCGCCACGAGTGTGTAGCTCTAATTGATTTTCGTTACCATTCATTTATCTCATGAGTTATGTACAAATACCCTTAGTTACAGATCCTTCTTGGAATCTATGTTCCTACGTAACGTGTTTCCTTTTCTTTTTTATCGTATCTTAGATCCTCCGTGATTCAACTGACTCTTGTGTTCTCGTTGTAATGTCATTTTGGTAAATTCCTAGGTTTCCCCTTTTATACTTCAGACAGGGTACTTTTGTTCCATGCACGTACTAGGAGGGAAGATGACCTCAGTCTGTTAAATGTTGTTTTGTAAGTAACATCCCGTCTTCTTTTTTTATTAATTCATTTAGAAGTTATTAACAATGTATAATTGCTTATCTGGTCTTTTTTTTATTTTTTTATGACTGCTTCCCTAGTCTTGCAGCTTATCTTTTAATGCTTGCAGTTTACATTTTAACTATGTACTGTGATTGTCTATCATACGATGACATTCTGATGGTACAGTAGGCAAAAAAGTTGTGACTATAGACTAAAATAGCTCCCATGTGACCAATGGCTGCTGTTGCCCACAAGCACGTTAATGATTATTATGTAAAAGTAGATTCGGGTACAACCTGTTGGCTTCCGGACTGGCGACTACGCTATTTCGCTACATGTATAAAATTTCATGAAACTGCAGTTTTCTCCTTAGTGAAACCTTCGCCTAACTATTCAAAATTAATTTTTCTGAATACATATATTTATATTCAGTCGTCATTAAGGCAATGCGTTCACTTGTCACTCTAACAACTAGCTGTAAAGTTTTGCATCGTTTCGGTCTATTTTCTTCGAATCGACGCCTTTCCGATAAATTGGGTACTCATAACTACGGCGTATAAAGGGGGAGGCTACGTGGGGACTCGAACCGCAGTCCTTCCGCATGAAAGTCCAGTGTCTCACCACTGAACCACCAGGCTCTGTTTCGCTGGATCAAAACTGAAATGTTTCGTAAGTACTTCAGCATTGTACAGCCTCCTGCACACAAACATTTACGTTTCTTGCCAATTTCTTTGCTTTTTGCAAAAAGATTACCTTCCTTTCTTAAAGTGGTTATGTCATCTCCTGTTCAAGCAAAAAATACTTCTCTCTAAGAGCTATTCATCTGACAACTGACGTAAATATATGCGATGTGCACAGCACTAGGTAGTTTTCCCTTACTGAAGATTATAAACACGATATCTGAATTATTAATTACCGTTCTTCCTCTAGCAAAGGAAGACATAATTTTGTAATTGCTCTAATTCACTGAATCTTTGCCTCACAATACTTTCTTTTCCTCCTTATAAGTTTCCATGACATCATTGTGAACAAGACCTTCAAAGACAGTCACAACTATTACAAAATGGCTAAGTAGCTGTCACTGACTGATCTTAAATATAATAAGATAGACCCATTCATAAAAAGGAAATACTTCAATTACAGTACAAAATTACATACTGGAACCCATATTTCTATTAATATCCATATCAGACTGCAGTCTTGTCCAGAAGTTTCATTATCACAATGAGTTGTAGACAGATACCGATTATTTAAATTCCACGTTTCATTCAGTACATATTTAGTCTAAGTGAGATAGTATCTTAAGTCCCAGTTTTGTGTTTGAATACGTTAAAGAACTGAAGAAATAGTAAAATGTATCATAGTTCCTTACATATAATAGCAGTTTTGCCTATTATATACTGTCACTCATTAGACCAGTGCATTTGTGTGAGCCTTACTGATATACAGGGTGTTACAAAAAGGTACGGCCAAAATTTCAGGAAACATTCCTCACACACAAAGAAAGAAAATATGTTATGTGGACATGCGTCCGGAAAAGCTTACTTTCCATGTTAGAGCTCATTTTATTACTTCTCTTCAAATCACATTAATCATGGAATGGAAACACATAGCAACAGAACGTACCAGCCTGACTTGAAACACTTTGCTACAGGAAATGTTCAAAATGTCCTCCGTTAGCGAGGATGCATCATCCAGCCTCCGTCGCATAGAATCCCTGATGCGCTGATGCAGCCCTGGAGAATGGCGTATTGTATCACAGCCGGCCACAATACGAGCACGAAGAGTCTCTACATTTGATACCGGGGTTGCGTAGACAAGAGCTTTCAAATGCCCCCATAAATGAAAGTCAAGAGGGTTGAGGTCAGGAGAGCGTGGAGGCCATGGAATTGGTCCGCCTGTACCAATCCATCGGTCACCGAATCTGTTCTTGAGAAGCGTACAAACACTTCGACTGAAATGTGCAGGAGCTCCATCGTGCATGAACCACATGTTGTGTCGTACTTGTAAAGGCACATGTTCTAGCAGCACAGGTAGAGTATACCGTATGAAATCATGATAACGTGCTCCATTGAGCGTAGGTGGAAGAACATGGGGCCCACTCAAGACATCAACAACAATGCCTGCCCAAACGTACTGTAGAGCAATGAGTCGCATGTCAACACAAGCACCGAAGTCAACATTACCTTCCTTCAATTGGGCCAACTGGCGGTGAATCGAGGAAGTACAGTACATACTGACGAAACTAAAATGAGCTCTAACATGGAAATTAAGCGTTTCCGGACACATGTCCACATAACATATTTTCTTTATTTGTGTGTGAGGAATGTTTCCTGAAAGTTTGGCCATACCTTTTTGTAACACCCTGTATACTAAAGAAATTAACAGAAAACATCGAAGCATATAAAACAGAATTGTGATCAGCTGGGGCAAACATTATGAATTTTATTTCAGAGATAAATCTTTGCCGGATTAAGCTCAAGACACTTTCAAGAATGTATATACTCGTATTTGTAGTATTATTCGACTATTAATATTAGTTGCTCATAATTGTGTATTTAAACAATTTTTTGATAAATGCCTTCGAGTAAAATGTTTCTTGCAATCAATATGTTGATATAAATGTGAATATAATATGAATTATAGCTGTCCCTGATCACTAATATTTTAATATGAGTAGTAAAAATGTAAATTGTGTTAAGACATCAGAATATAGCTTCTTAAAATATGATTTTCTATCCAAATCACAATTACTTTATTCAATAATCTTTGTAGGGTGATTCAGGGGGTCCACTCCTCTATGAGGGAAAGATTATGGGGATAACGTCGTGGGGCCATGCACGTGCCACACCTCCCTACCCCAGGATCTACACACGTGTCTCCAGCTACTTAGACTCGATCATTGAGAGGACCAATGGATCATGGATGTCTCAATAACGCCGTCGGATCTGTATTGGCTACAGTTTTTAAATACTGATAAAAGTTAACGTTGAGTATTATCTTATTACAATATGTTATCAATATCAGTGCCTGCCTGCAGACGACAATAGTTTTTATCAGAAATTTCCTTTACCGCAATCTTGTACTGAGTGTGTGACACTGGATCAGGCTCTCTTTCGTTCCTAAAACATATACTTTCATTATAATATTTGTATGATCTGAAGCTTTTCCGGCGAAACAATATTTTGTATTGCTCTTGGCGACACAGCGGGGTGCAATTGTTTATGAAACACGATATTTCGACACTATATCTTGTCTGTTATCTTCAGGTGAGACCTGTAGTATGAGAGTCTTCGCTAAATCGCGTCTTCCCACTTCTTTCCTCACCGCCTGCCCACACGTCACGTCAGGTGGAATGGTTTAAAGGGAGCTGAGGTGGGGGACACGCGAGCGCCAAGTGATGGGTATAACTCCGATACCCCACCGCCTCATAGATTCTGCAACTGCATTTGCGTTAGAAAGTAGCTCTAAAACGACTTTGTGACTTCAGTCGGTTGAGCAATGAGAGTGAAGCTATTGGCACTGTTGATCAGGCCGCCACACACTCTTATTTCAACAACCTCATTAGATCGCAATCTCAAACGACAAGATCTGTCTTAGCACTTTCACTTGTTCGTATTTCATTGAATCCCATGTATTTATTCAGTGTTTCTCAATCACACATTAAGTTGGTTGCTCGAGTTCCGTGTGTCTCCTCTGCTCCTGCCATCTTTCTTCGACTGTCCGCACAGTCTGTCCAATGTAAATCTCCCTCCATTTTCAGGGAATACGGTAAACATCTGGATTGCGGACCCCATAGTCCTCTTTCAAAGTACCTAATATTGCATGCGTTCATAGGTGCACGGAAAACGCCTTTCATCTTACTCTGAGCTAAGAAATCTGCCGATTTTGTTTGATACTTGGCTAGCGTACACCAATGACGCCTTTCTTTTCTTTCCCATTCTCTTGCATTTGCTGGGCTTGTAGGATTTGTTTCTGGCTGTATCGGTTCTTTTTGAACAGGTTCTTCAGGTGATTGACCTCCCTTGGTTGACTTTCTTCGTCTGATATTGCTTTGCCCCTGTGAAATAGTGTACATGGCTCAACCTCACAATGTGAAGGCTGAAGGTAGGTGGAGGTGTGGATATACAAATCAATGTGAGTACCCTGCAGAATTATTCAAGAGATGGCAAAAAGAAGAAAGAGGTAACTGATAAAGAAATGAAATTAAGATGCTCTAGTGCTTTATTTCCCCAACTTTCTTAGTTGCTGCTCAACCAGACGCCATGAAAACGTTATCTTCGAGACTTTATAGATAAACGGAGAAACATAATGACTGAAATAACATTAAATGTGTTACTACAGTCCCATTACATCACACCGTGTCTTGTTGCCGGCCGTTGTGGCCGAGCGGTTCTAGGTGCTTCAGTCTGGAACCTCGAGACTGCTACGGTCGCAGGTTCGAATCCGGCCTCGGGCATGTATGTGTGTGATGTCCTTAGGTTGGTTAGGTTTAAGTAGTTCTAAGTTCTAGGGGACTGATGACCTCAAATGTTAAGCCCCATAGCGCTCAGAGCCATTTGAACCATGGTTATTTTTGCCATGTGAAAATACAAGTTAGTAGTATTTTTGTACTCTTATAATGTAAGCACAGTAAGGAAACTTAGCTCCTGAGAAACTCATAGATCTGCTACATTAGGCTATCAAACACACTTAACATCCTTATCTTCCTTAGTTGAAATCAATTTTTTTAAAATGACTGTCATACATTAGGTTGACATAAATTGAGAAATGTCATCACGAAGTGGGCCATTATCAAGACTGCAAAAAAGAAACATACATTAGACTAATAGAGACAGGATTAAACTGATAATTCTCACCATCAGCCTTGTAAGAAAAAATACCTATGAATATTATGAATGATTCACAACTTGAGACTGCTGAGAGAGCAAACCAGAAAACTTCTTTATCCCTCATATTAAATCGCAATTTACCTATTGAATGTTAAAAGTTCCAATAATGATATGTTCTTGTTTGGCTACAGAAAAGTAGTTTGTGTAATGGAACACCATAAACTTGAGGCAAAAGAGTATGTATGGAAGATCAACATTCCAATACAGCAGAAAACGCAATTGTATTGTCACAAAATCATAGAAAATACTTATAAATTTTAGTCTCAACAATGGGTGCAAGGATATCACCTATTTATAATATCCAAATTATTATAAATGAATATGGTACAGATAGCAACAGGAAAAATCATCCTCATATGCCTTTTCACATGAGGACCAACTCAAAGGATCCATGGTAAATGTCAGTGGTTCCCTGAAGAAATCCACTTATGATCGTAGTCACTTTTTACGGCTCACAATTCAAGGAACAAAAATCAGATACAAACACTTTGACGTCTGCAGTCTACACTCTCTGTATTGGCTTGTCATGACCAGCATCACAAAGTAAATAAAAAAGCTCCAAGTTCGCGGAAAAATACTTAGACGCTGAATGACAAAATTTCGTAGATGGTCTGTATTTACTTTCACAAACGAAGCATGCTATCGTTTTAACACTTCTTACTACATGATTTATCACATTAATTTCGTATTTAAATTCTCTTGTAAATAGGAAGTGTAAGGGCTCACGTAGGACAAAACTTTCATTCTACATCAAGGTTACTTCAGTTATTAACACTCCCAATCTTCGAAACATCAATAATATTAACTCTCTCTCTGTCTACATCTACGTCTACATCCATACTCCGCAAGCCAACTGACGGTGTGTGGCGGAGGGCACCTTGAGTACCTTTATCGGTTCTCCCTTCTATTCCAGTCTCGTATTGTTTGTGGAAAGATTGTCGGTATGCCTCTGTGTGGGCTCTAATCTCTTTGATTTTATCCTCATGGTCTCTTCGCGAGATATACGTAGGAGGGAGCAATATGCTGCTTGACTCCTCGTTGAAGGTATGTTCTCGAAACTTCAACAAAAGTGTCTCTCTTGCAGAGTCTTCCACTGCATTTGATCTATCATCTCCGTAACGCTATCACGACTACTAAATGATCCTGTAACGAAGCACGCTGCTCTTTCGCAGAACTCACAGATACAGTAGAGGTTCGCTCAATCTACCAGTCTATTACTTCAATTAGCGACAATACCACACTACAGTGCACTGCCTAGTGCATATACACTACCTTCTTCTCATAAATAGTATTGTGTCTACAGCTATTGCTCCATTTTACACAATAAAATAGTGTACTACCATTCTACCAAGAAATTTTGCACTGGTCGTGTCATATCATATTAACATGTTCTCTCGTCATCGTGACATCTCTGGTGGACGCACATATGGGAAAAAATCGGATAAATTGCAGAAGATCGTAGGAATAGTTGATGAAAACCATTTTTATTTATATATATAAAGACAAGGTTGGTTTTTTATAGCTTTTAAATACCAGACCAGTGATCATATACTCATATTTTAGCTTTAAGCCTTCACAGAACTTTTTTGTTTTCAGATGGTCTATTAATTTCATATACTTTCTAGCACATGCTCTTAAGATTATAAATTAGGCAAATCGCGCTTTCACGAGGACTGTGACGAACAGGAGGAGAACGATAGCTGCAAAAGTGACTGCTTAACTGAATGAAGCGCTCGCGGACCTTGTAAGCACCAAACCAACACTAAAGGTGCTCCAAAAGCAGGGATTTGCAGGATTAGCTGGAATCCCAAACCATTCATCAGCAATGCGAATACCTATTACAGGAGAACGAAGTGTCAAAGCCATAAAACCTGGACTGTGGAGCAACAGAAAAATGTCGTTCAATTGGATGAGCCTTGTTTCTCATTGTTTCCAGTGTTGGTCGAGAATATGTAACGAGAGTGAAACCTGACCGTGGTTCAGTGATGATTTGGGCGGCCACATCGTGGCATTCCCTGGAACCCATGGTTACTCTGCAAGATACCATTACTACCAACACCGTTTTGACAGATCGGGCCCATCCCATAGAACAACGTTTGTTTCCCAACGATAATGGTTCAAATGGCTCTGAGCACTATGGGACTTACCTGCTGTGGTCATCAGTCCCCTAGAACTTAGAACTACTTAAACCTAACTAACCTAAGGACATCACACACATCCATGCCCGAGGCAGGATTCGAACCTGCGACCGTAGCGGTCACGCGGTTCCTGACTTAGCGCCTAGAACCGCATGGCCACTCAACCCGGCCCCAACGGTAATGCTGTATTCCAAGAAAACAGTGCTCCTTCTGACACAGCTCACATCGTCCGTAACTGGCGTTATGGTAAGCACGCGCTGCTACAATGTGTCATTAACTTTCTATAGCAGTTTAACCTTAGCACTGGAGTCGTTATTTGGAGACAGGTAGAACTTTTGGATTGCAATATTTTAGTAGTTCACAAGCCAGCGGAGCGGGAAACATAACTGAAAATAACATTAAAATAAAATTAGTGCATAAAAATACGATAGGATTTGAAACTTTATGGTAGATTAAATCTGTGTGCCAAACAGAGAGACTCGAAGTCGGGGCCTTTGCCTTTCGAGGGCACGTGCTCTACCGACTGAGCAGAAGAGGTTCTGTGAAGTTTGGAAGGTAGGAGACGAGGTGCTGGTGGAAGGAAAGCTCTGAGTCGTACTTGCGTAGCACTTTTCCGTGAAATGCAAAGGTTCCGAGCTCGAGTCTCGGTCCGCCACACAGTTATAATCTACCAGTAAGTTTCATATCAACGCACATTCCGCTGCAGAGTGAAAAATTCATTCTGGATACACTAGGTTCTGCCTGTACCCCACAAATTGCATTGATCAACAAAAAACGTCTCCCAAACGGCGATGGTTCCAATTCTTTAAAAAAATATGCTCAAAATTCTATCATTACTAGCCTAAATGGCAAAGTATTGCCCATCTGGTCACTCACGCTATACTAAATACAGTCGAGATACGAAAAGATGGGGAGGGTTTTTGGAGAGCAAAAACAGTATGTGATGACTGCACATTCTACTGTTCTTTCGTTTCAAAAGAATTTTTCAGCGAGTTGCTTGAATTCGTTCAATCGTCTGAGCCAATTGCACCCTGCATCCTCCCCCCACCCCTCCTCTCGCCCCCTTTCTTCCATAATCTATTTCTCTCATAACACTATAATAAATGAATCGTTTTCTGATGGTGTACGATAATCTTCAAATTGTAATGTTTTTGAGTTTTAAAAACAATTACATGAAAATTAATTTTTTGTCACTTTTGTACCAGTATTTATCTTGATTTGGAATATAGTTATTTATTTCTTGGGCAGACAGTATTTAATTTTAATGTTGGTTTGCTTAAGATTTCGATAATATCCGTAATTCAGCGATATTTACGCTGGAAGGTAGCTAGCGATTGTTATACAGGTTCCCAGAATGAGATTTTCACTCTGCAGCGGAGTGTGCGCTGATATGAAATTTCCTGGCAGATTAAAAATGTATGCCGGACCGAGACTCGAACTCGGGACCTTGCCTTTCGCGGGCAAGTGCTCTACCAACTGAGCTCCCCAAGCACGACTCACGCACCGAGTTCGCGTCTCGGTCCGGCACACAGTTTTAATCTGCAAGGAAGTTTCGTTATACAGGTTGTTTATAAATGAATATCGGGGTTTTAACGCTTTATAATATGTATTATATTAAACTTAAAGTTATAAATTATATGTCAAATGAAAGAGCAACTCAAACAGTTTTACCAAGAACGTTATAAATGTTCAATGTGAGCACCATTTGTTACATGGCACACATCAAGTCTATAGCCGAGTTCTTCCCAAACGTTGATAAGTCTGTCTTCAGTGATTGTAGCAACAGCTGCTTCAATTCGGTTTCTTACTTCAGGGATGTGTGCTGGTAACGAAGGCAGTTACACACGATACTTGATGAAGCCCCAAAGGAAAAAATCGCATGGCGTTAGGTCAGGTGAACGAGGAGGCCATGCAAAGCAAGCGCTGTCATGGGTCCCTTGTGGTCTATCTAGCGCTTGGGTACAGTGAAGTTCAACCAATCGCATACTTCGATATGCCAGTGAGGTGGCGCACCATCTTGCTGGAAAATTAAGTTCTCTGGCTCATCTTCTTCCAACTGAGGGAAGAGCCATTGCTCTAGTGTATCAAGGTAAGAAGTGCCCGTTACAGTAGGTTCACGAAAAAGAAGGCCCATAAACTTTCCGCCAGGATATGGCACAAAAAAACAGTCACTTTGTACCACCTCGTGAGAATTGAGCCCCAGATGCGCACATTGTGAGTGTTAACATGTTCGCTAAGGTGAAAGGTCGATTCATCACTGAAGACAACATGATCCAGAAAATCTTCATCGTCATGAAACAACAATATGTTTGTGAAGTTGGCTCGTAATCCATGATCTGCCGGCTTTAGAGCCTGTAATAACTGTAAACGGTAAGGACATAGTTGTACTCATGTTCTCAAAACTTACCAAACAGGCGACACGGGAACTTGTAATTCACAACTAGCCTTCCGGACTGATTTCTCTGGACTACGAATGAACGACTCTCTCACTTGCTCAACACTCTCTCTACTAACTCTTGGCCGTCCAGTGCTCTTCCCATTACAAAGGCAGGCGGTGTCTTCAAATTGATGATACCATCTACGAAGGTTATTATCACTTGGCGGACCACAACCGAACTTCAGCCAGAACGCACATTGCACAGTAACTACAGATTCGGTCTTTGCAAACTGCAAAACACAAAACGCTTTCTGTTCAGCAGTCGCCATCTTCGCTACTGCGGCGGAAACATAGCGCGCTGCACATGCGCACTAGTGCAAAACACAACTGTTCGAGTTGCTCTTTCATTTTACACATTTATAACTGTAAGTTTAATGTAATAAATATTACAAAGCGAAAAACCCCTATATTCATTTATAAACACCGTGTATTGTACTATGTATCTGCGCATAAAGATGGTTCACTTGTGGAACGGCGATATATCACATCTTCAAGTTTTGCTGCAAGAAAGATTACTACTGTGAAATTTCTCACTCGTAATATCCTTGGAACAGTGGGTCCAACATTCACAACTTTAACATACTTCATATTAGTAAACAAATGTCATACAAGTGACAACGCATGATGCACATCACGGACGAGTTTATTAGCTTAAAAGATTGTATAATCATATTACGATGGATACAAGTAAACTGATTTGTGACGTCGCATACAATACAAATCTAGTCGAAATCAATGCATGAATCAGTATTAAAAATCCCAAAACTGTAGCTCATAATATTTGTGTGTTCCGCTTTGTTCCATAAATAAATTTGGTTGCCATAATTTAAGGTTGACTGTTGAAATAATAATTTAAAACGTTCTTAATCATTCAATGGAACTGAAGAACCTTAACGAAATGAAAGATATTAAATCTTAGATTGAATTGAGGAACTTGGGGTGCTTTAATGTGCTGAAGGAATTCTGACTTAGTTTTCAGGTAAGTCGTAAAATTAAATACAAGATCGTGGTAGGAGAAAGATACCTGTTGTCGAAAGAGCTTTGAAACGTCTAACATTATAAATTTTTCTTCCCAACGTTATATTCTTCTGCTTCGATAGTAAACCTTTTATTAGAAGACAGAGCTGTGTTGTGTTACCAAGAGGCAATAAATTATATTAGAGATTTAATTAATTTCGCTATAAATGGTCCATTGATCGTGACCGGGCCAAATATCTCACGAAGTGAGCGCCAAACGAAAAAACTGCAAAGAACAAAACTTGTCTAGCTTGAAGGGGGAAACCAAATGGCGCTATGCTTGGCCCGCTAGATGGCGCTGCCGTAGGTCAAACGGATATCAACTGCGTTTTTTAAAATAGGAACCTCCCTTTTTTTATTACATATTCGCGTAGTACGTAAAGAAATAGTTGGATCACTTTTTTCGCTTTGTGATAAATGGCGCTGTAATAGACACCAACATGTGGCTCACAAGTTTAGACGAACAGTTGGTATAGGTAGGTTTTTTTAAATTAAAATACAGAACTTAGGTACGTTTGAACATTTTATTTCGGTTGTTCCAATGTGATACATGTACCTTTGCGAACTTATCATTTCTGAGAAGGCATTTTGTTACAGCGTGATTACCTGCAAATACCACATTAATGCAATAAATGCTCAAAATTATGTCCGTCAACCTCAATGCATTTGGCAATACGTGTAACGATATTCCTCTCAACAGCGAATAGTTCGTCTTCCGTAATGTTTGCACATGCATTGACAATGCGCTGACGCATGTTGTCAGGCGTTGTCGGTGGATCACGATAGCAAATATCCTTCAACTTTCCCCACAGAAAGAAATCCGGGGACGTGAGATCCGGTGAACGTGCGGGCCATGATATGGTGCTTCGACGACTAATCTACCTGTCATGAAATACGCTAATCAATACCGCTTCAACCGCACGCGAGCTGTGTGCCGGACATCCATCATGTTGGAAGTACATCGCCATTCTGTCATACAGTGAAACATCTTGTAGTAACGTCGGTAGAACATTACGTAGGAAATCAGCATAAATTGCACCATTTAGATTGCCATCGACAAAATAAGGGGCCAATTATCCTTCCTTCCATAATGCCGCACCATACGTTAACCCGCCAAGGTCGCTGATGTTCCAATTGTCGAATCCAACGTGGATTTTCCGTTGCCCAATAGTGCATATTATGCCGGTTCACGTTGCCGCTGTTTGTGAATGTCGCTTTGTCGCTAAATGGAACGTGGGCAAAAAATCTGTCATCGTCCCGTAATTTCTCTTGTGCCCAGTGGCAGAATTGTACACGACGTTCAGAGTCGTCGCCATACAATTCCTGGTGCATAGAAATATGGTACGGGTGCAATCTAAGTTAATGTAGCATTCTCAACACCGACGTTTTTGATATTCCCGATTCTCGCGCAATTTGTCTGCTACTGACATGCGGATTAGCCGCGACAGCAGCTAAAACACCTACTTGATTGTCATCATTTGTTGCAGGTCGTCGTTGACATTTCGCATGTGGCTGAACACTTCCTGTTTCCTTAAATAACGTAACTATCCGGCGAACGGTCCGGACACTTCGATGATGTCGTCCAGGATACCGAGCAGCATACATAGCACACGCCCGCTGGGCATTTTATCACAATAGCCATACATCAACACGATATCGACCTTTTCCGCAATTGGTAAACGGTCCATTTTAACACGGGTAATGTATCACGAAGCAAATACCGTCCGCACTAGTGGAATGTTACGTGTTAGCAAGTACTTATACAATTGTTTGTCTAATATGTGAGCCATATGTCTGTGACTATTACAGCGCCATCTATCACAAAGCGAAAAAAATGGTCCAACTATAACATTCATATTTCTTTACGTACCTCACGAATATGTAATAAATGGGGGTTCCTATTTAAAAAAAAAAACGCAATTGATATCCGTTTGACCTATGGTAGTGCAGTCTAGCGGGTCAACCATAGCGCCATCTGGTTTCCCCCTTCAAGCTATTCTTTGTAGTTTTTTTCGTTTGATGCTTATTTCGTGAGATATTTGCCCGGTCACTATCAATGGACCACCCTATATATATATATATATATATATATATATATATATATATATATATATATACAGGGAAAGTCCGGAAACACCCCCATAAAATTAAAATGGAGTAGCAAACAAGGAAATAGAGTCCCTACACACGAGGAACGGAAAGGGGCAAACTTTATAGGCTATGCCACCAACATGGCGGCCATCTTGAAAGCCGCCATCTTGGATTCAACTTCAAAATTTCAAATGGGAATGTGGTCATGTAACATATCAAACAGATAGATAATTTCACCAGAAAAACAATGCCGTTGTTATTTTAAACATAGCTTTATTCATTCTCGGGTTATAGCCAGTTACATGTGGCAGTGGTGGGACGCTCGGCAGCATGTGTGTAATGTGCCGAAGAAACATTACGCCGATGTTACACAGTCCTGAGAGACCACCAACAGTCATAGGGATGGCTCCATATGTTGTCCATTATGTTGTATTGTTAATGCTATCCTCCGAACCCAGTCCTGATGAACTTTGTTTGACCAACACATCTGGCTGAATTTGACCACACACAATCAACAATGCGCTGCTTTAGATGATGCAAATCCCGTATTTGCACATAATAAACCAGTGCTTTGACATGACCCCAAAGATAAAAATCCAAAGGAGTCAAATCCGGTTAACGCGGTGGGCACACCAGCACTCCACAGCACCCTTACGACCAATCCGCTTCTGAGGGAACTGCACCTGCAGGGATGCTCGAACATTCTGCCCATAATGTGGTGGGGCTACATCATGCTGGAAGATGTCGGAAATGTCCCGTCCTCCGTTAACAACGAGGAGAACACTTCTTCATCCAATAACCTCAGATAACCGTTTGTTGTTAACGTACCATCAATAAAAAAGGTCCAACAACTTTGGTACCCCGCACACCACACGAGACCATCACTTTTTATGAGTCGACCGTTTTGGAAGCATCAATCCAGTGCGGATATGTGTCGGACCAGTATCTGTGATTCTGCTTGTTCACTTCACCATTGATAAAGAAATTGGCTTCATCACTGAACCGCACCTGATAGGGGAAACGTGGGTTTATCTGCAGCTGCTGTGTCACACATTCTGCGAACTGTGCCCGACGGTCTGGGTCATCCTCGTTCAGGTGTTGGAGCAGCTGAATTTTTTACGGGAGCCATTTGTGCTGCGATAAAATTCACAGTATGGAGGTACGGCTAACCCACATTCTTGTGACTGGCGAAGAGTACTGCGTTGTGGACTCTTGCTAAATGATGCCAACACGCTCAGTGTTGTTGCTTCATCGGTGGCGGATTTTGGTCTTCCAACCTTAGGTTTATCTGCGACAGAACCTGTTGCTAGGAATTTGGGCAAAAGCTTGGCAACTGCGCTGTGAGTGATGGGCTGTCTGGTTGGGTGACGACTGTTGAAATCCTCAGCAATGACCTGTGTGCATCTTTCCCCTGATATCAAGATGATTTCAATGCGTTCTTCATGTGTTAAGGACATTTTGTAGCCCGTAAGTAAGGAAACAATAATTAAAAGGTCAGCATGAGTAAATGATACCTAACAGTTAAACACATGGGATAGTCACTTTACACCGTTTCAGACTCAATTTTATGACTTCTCAGTACGTAATATTCACGCTGCCGAGCGTCCCACTGCTGCCGCAAGTAATTGGCTATAACCCGAGGATGAACAAAGCTATGTTTGAAATAACAACGGCATTGTTTTTCTGGTGAAATTCTCTATCTGTTTGATACGTCACATGACCACATTCCCATTTGAAATTTTGAAGTTGAATCCAAGATGGCGGCTTTCAAGATGGCCGCCATGTTGGTGGAATAGCCTATAAAGTTTCCCCCTTCCCGTTCCTCGTGTGTAGGAACTCTGTTTCCGTGTTTGCTACTCCATTTGGATTTTATCAGGGTGTTTCCATACTTTTGGACAACCCTGTATATATATATATATATATATATATATATATATATATATATATATATATATGTATGTATTGTTGTTGAGGTCTTCAGTCCTGAGACTGGTTTGATGCAGCTCTCCATGCTACTCTATCCTAAGCAAGCTTCTTCATCTCCCAGTACCTACTGCAACCTACATCCTTCTGAATCTGTTTAGTGTATTCATCTCTTGGTCTCCCTCTACGATTTTTACCCTCCACGCTGCCCTCCAATGCTAAATTTGTGATCCCTTGATGCCTCAAAACATGTCCTACCAACCGATCCCTTCTTCTAGTCAAGTTGTGCCACAAACTTCTCTTCTCCCCAATCCTATTCAATACCTCCTCATTAGTTACGTGATCTAACCACCTTATCTTCAGCATTCTTCTGTAGCACCACATTTCGAAAGCTTCTATTCTCTTCTTGTCCAAACTAGTTATCTTCCATGTTTCACTTCCATACATGGCTACACTCCATACAAATATTTTCAGAAAGGACTTCCTGACACTTAAATCTATACTCGATGTTAACAAATTTCTCTTCTTCAGAAACGATTTCCTTGCCATTGCCAGTCTACATTTTATATCCTCTCTACTTCGACCATCATCAGTTATTTTACTCCCTAAATAGCAAAATTCCTTTACTACTTTAAGTGTCTCATTTCCTAATCTAATTCCCTCAGCATCACCCGATTTAATTTGACTACATTCCATTATCCTTGTTTTGCTTTTGTTGATGTTCATCTTATATCCTCCTTTCAAGACACTGTCCATTCCATTCAACTGCTCTTCCAAGTCCTTTGCTGTCTCTGACAGAATTACAATGTCATCGGCAAACCTCAAAGTTTTTACTTCTTCTCCATGAATTTTAATACCTACTCCGAATTTTTCTTTTGTTTCCTTTACTGCTTGCTCAATATACAGATTGAATTACATCGGGGACAGGCTACAACCCTGTCTCACTCCTTTCCCAACCACTGCTTCCCTTTCATGCCCCTCGACTCTTATAACTGCCATCTGGTTTCTGTACAAATTGTAAATAGCCTTTCGCTCCCTGTATTTTACCCCTGCCACCTTCAGAATTTGAAAGAGAGTATTCCAGTTAACATTGTCAAAAGCTTTCTCTAAGTCTACAAATGCTAGAAACGTAGGTTTGCCTTTTATTAATCGTTCTTCTAAGACAAGTCGTAAGGTTAGTATTGCCTCACGTGTTCCAACATTTCTACGGAGTCCAAACTGATCTTCCCCGAGGTCCGCTTCTACCAGTTTTTCCATTCGTCTGTAAAGAATTCGCGTTAGTATTTTGCAGCTGTGACTTATTAAACTGATAGTTCGGTAATTTTCACATCTGTCAACACCTGCTTTCTTTGGGATTGGAATTATTATATTCTTCTTGAAGTCTGAGGGTATTTCGCCTGTCTCATACATCTTGCTCACCAGATGGTAGAGTTTTGTCATGACTGGCTCTCCCAAGGCCATCAGTAGTTCTAATGGAATGTTGTCTATTCCCGGGGCCTTGTTTCGACTCAGGTCTTTCAGTGCTCTGTCAAACTCTTCACGTAGTATCTTATCTCCCATTTCGTCTTCATCTACATCCTCTTCCATTTCCATAATATTGTCCTCAAGTACATCGTCCTTGTATAAACCCTCTATATACTCCTTCCACCTTTCTGCCTTCCCTTCTTTGCTTAGAACTGGGTTGCCATCTGAGCTCTTGATATTCATATAAGTGGTTCTCTTCTCTCCAAAGGTCTCTTTAATTTTCCTGTAGGCAGTATCTATCCTACCCCTAGTGAGACAAGCCTCTACATCCTTACATTTGTCCTCTAGCCATCCCTGCTTAGCCATTTTGCACTTCCTGTCGATCTCATTTTTGAGACGTTTGTATTCCTTTTTGCCTGCTTCATTTACTGCATTTTTATATTTTCTCCTTTCATCAATTAAATTCAATATTTCTTCTGTTACCCAAGGATTTCTATTAGCCCTCATCTTTTTACCTACTTGATCGTCTGCTGCCTTCACTACTTCGTCCCTCAGAGCTACCCATTCTTCTTCTACTGTATTTCTTTCCCCCATTCCTGTCAATTGTTCCCTTATGCTCTCCCTCAAACTCTCTACAACCTCTGGTTCTTTCAGTTTATCCAGGTCCCATCTCCTTAAATTCCCACTTTTTTGCAGTTTCTTCAGTTTCAATCTGCAGTTCATAACCAATAGATTGTGGTCAGAATCCACATTTGCCCCTGGAAATGTCTTACAGTTTAAAACCTGGTTCCTAAATCTCTGTCTTACCATTATCTCCAGGATTCTTCCAGGTATACAACCTTCTTTTATGATTCTTGAACCAAGTGTTAGCTATGATTAAGTTATGCTCTGTGCAAAATTCTACAAGGCGGCTTCCTCTTTCGTTTCTTCCCCCCAATCCATATTCACCTACTATGTTTCCTTCTCTCCCTTTTCCTACTGACGAATTCCAGTCACCCATGACTATTAAATTTTCATTTCCCTTCACTACCTGAATAATTTCTTTTATCTCGTCATACATTTCATCAATTTCTTCATCATCAGCAGAGCTAGTTGGCATATAAACTTGTACTACTGTAGTAGGTATGGGCTTTTTGTCTATCTTGGCCACAATAATGCGTTCACTATGCTGTTTGTAGTAGCTTACCTGCACTCCTATTTTTTTATTCATTATTAAAGCTACTCCTGCATTACCCGTATTTGATTTTGTATTTATAACCCTGTAGTCACCTGACCAAAAGTCTTGTTCCTCCTGCCACCGAGCTTCACTAATTCCCACTATATCTAACTTCAACCTATCCATTTCCCTTTTTAAATTTTCTAACCTACCTGCCCGATTAAGGGATCTGACATTCCACGCTCCGATCCGTAGAACGCCAGTTTTCTTTCTCCTGATAACGACGTCCTCTTGAGTAGTCCCCGCCCGGAGATCCGAATGGGGGACTATTTTACCTCCGGAATATTTTACCCAAGAGGACGCCATCATCATTTAATCATACAGTAAAGCTGCATGTCCTCGGGAAAAATTACGGCTGTAGTTTCCCCTT